>NC_080034.1:4770480-5073511 GCF_030020395.1 Manis pentadactyla
GGGACTCAGACAGGAGGCGCCCTGGACTACGCCCGAGACATGCCAGGGCTCCCTGCCAGGCCGGCAGGAGGCAGAGGAGTGAGGGAAGCCTGGAATATGAGCCCAGGATTCGGCAGTGAGGCGATTGCCCACGTCAGAAACACATACTGGATTTACCGGAAAGTGCAAAATGTCCAAGGTAATGCTGATAAACTACTCCCTCAGACCCCGTGAACTATTCTCTGAAGCCGTTTCCTTCACTCGGTACTGAACCCTAGCTTTTGATCAGTAGGGATGAAACTCTTAGGTAAGCCCATTAATAATGAGAGGCCAGCTTCCTGCCTCGTGGCCAATTCTGTGCAGCACTCATATTTTTGGAAAATACTTGGAAGCTGGGAATTCGTCTGTCGCTGCCATGAAAGATCTGGGCACCGACAATCTGGTAGGAAACCAGGGTCTTTCAGCTGGAACGGCTGCTTCGTTTCCTATCCAGGGTTGTGCTGTGGCTACTTGCATGCTTGCAGCATTTAAAGTACCAAAAATTTGGTCTTGGGGAACTGATTTTGATGAAGAGAGTTCACTGGAAGCATACGTGATTTTTAAAATCCATTCATCATATAGATGAGATAGTGTTTAGTGATTATCGAATACATTGATGGATGGTGGGCAGTGGATGAATTATTAATTAAAAGACAAAACAATCTTTGTAAGAGTGAGTACTTTAGGAGCTGTATTTACAAGAGAAGTAATTTTTTTAGGAAGCAGCAACTTCCTGAGAACTAGGTATTTGTGTATGGTTATTCAGGCGGAGAGCAACTTACACTCTGCCAGCTAATAACCCTCAACACCATTTTCTGTGTGTGCCAGACACTGGAGATAAGGATGCCCTCTCTGCAGGAGCTTTTCTTCACTAGGGGAGGCAGATAAATAAGAAAATAAATAAAATACAAACTAATGCATGAATAAAAGAACAGTAGGTAAAGGACGCAGACATTTCAGAAGAGAAAGTAGCTTTCTCCTACACTTGCTCCAAGAGATAAGAAGAAATGGATCGTAAACAATCAGCTACTCAAAAACCCATTTTGGGGAACTCAAAAAGAATCACAAGGATGTTTTTGTTTTGTTTTTTAATCTTGCAAGAGACAGATATTCATGAAAATAGAAGTAAAGCATGGGGAAAGGAGCAATCATTAAGCAGTCTCTGGAATTTGTTTCCTAACAATATATTAAAGATGAACAAAGTCACATCTCTCTCTCCAGCAATCGCAATTACTTTCTAATGGGTTGTTTTCACTCTTTTATTCATCCAGATTAAACCAAAGTGCACATTAAATATGACAGGATTTATTTTCCAGAGTTCTGCCATGGTGAAAGCAATCTAATCAAAAATGAAATGGGGAATGAGCCCACTGAATAAATCAGAAGGAAGAATTAAAGCTGACAGATATTCTGGAAGCCTGTTAAAAACTAAATTGCACTTTCATTACAGAAATTGATGGTATTACTTAAATGAGTGGTATACTGAAGAAATTACTTCAGAACATTTCCTTAAATTCACCTGGATTATCAACGAAAAAGTACTGCATCTCAATATATTTTATTTCCAAAACTCAAGAGGTGCAGGGTCAATGCCCAGGAGAAAAAAGGAATAAATTACTCAAATTCTATGAGTCTGCTGGTATCTGATGTTCAGATTTGAAACCTAAATAAACAGCTGAGCAAAATACTTAGATAGTGCCCCCTAAGCCAATCAAGGGTGGTCAGAGTGTTTCTGATATTTGAAGAAAGGGAAAAGAAAACTGGATAGTAGACACAGCCTCTTAATTGCTACGCTTCCTTTGATGGATAGCATTGAAATATAGACAAATCTAATAATGGGGGGAAACTTAAACCATTGTCAAAGACAGCTCTTCACATGACATGCGATGCTGAGATCAGCAGAGAGGCAAGCACAGAGTGGGGGTCAGTCAGTTCCCCCCTCCTTTTGCAAAACAAGAAAAGAGGAACTGATTCTGTGCATGCCCCTTGGGCTTACACCCTCCTGGTAGGTAGGGTGATGCTCATCTCAGAGGCTCAGACCACAGCGGAGAGCGCCAGGCTTGAGATGGCAGGAGAAGGCAAAGGGATGCAAGACCCCGTGATCTGAAGGATGGCGTGAATGTGAATGGGACTTGTTCCACAAGACCCCAGGGACAAGGGCCACGGGAGGAGGTGTGCATGGGTCCCCTTCATGTGGTGTGTCTGCACTGTGGGGTGGCGGTAGGGACAGTGAGCTCCCAGTGGCACAGAGTGAGCGATGGCAGGGATGGGGCAGCGCTACCCAAACTCGGAACAGAAAAGTTACACGGGTCAGCCTCCGGGAGCATGTTCACCATGAAATCCTGTGATTATAAGAAACAGAAGCCACAGTCACTGAATCTGGGGGACTTAACACTCACTCGGTGACAGGCACAGGTGTCTGAGAAAGTGGTAAGAATATTGTGGCTACCAGGGTCCCGGCAGAGTCAAAGGTGCCTCCACTCGGGGGATGTGAGCAATCTGACAAAGACACTGTTTCTAAAAGTGTGGTTATCTAAGTGGGCAAGGGGAGCCCTCACTGCCCAGGCCTAAGGGACAGAGAAGGGCACAGTCATAAAAGTGGAGTGCCTGTGGGAGAGGACCCTCCTTACAGGCGCTGGGACTTCTCACCCTACACAGTCATCCTTCTGATGTGGTGGGAGCCAGGCCTGGTGCGAACCTGCAGGATGGAGGGGTGGGGAGATATGCAGGCCCACGAAGAGACCCAGCATAATACAGAACAGAGTGAACCATAAAAGCCCTAAGCTGGGTGAGAGGTGGGGATGTTCCCTCCCAGGATCCCGTGTGAAGGAGGCAAATGCATCGTTACTGGGAGAGACTCACAGGCCACTGTTCTCCACTCTCATTCTTCAAGCCTCCCCTGGGATCTCTCTGAATTAAATACACAGCTGCAGAATATCCGCTCTGAAACCATGGTAACACAGAATACACCTTACGGCACCTGAGCACTGGATACAGAACCATCCAGCCCAAATAGGTAAGTTTCTATCAGATACCTTTGTTCCTCATTCCTTTATTCAACAGATATGTGCAATTATCTCTTACTTGTCAGGCACTGTGTTAGACACAGGGTCACGAGTGTCCGCCCAAGCCTGCCTCCTCACAGAGCTGACCCCACTCACCGTAAAGTGCTGTCCAGTGGGAGGCTCGGAGGTGCGCAAACCACGGCCCAAAGGCCAGATCTGGGCAGCTTTGCTTCTAAAATCCGATTTATGGAAACAGCCACGTCATTCCCTCCATATCCTCTAAGGCCGCTTCAGAGCTATAGCTCAGAGCTGCACAGCCGCTAAGGCAAGATCGAGGCCCACAGAGCAGCAAATATTTACTACCTGGCCCTGTGCAGGAAAAGGAGGCCTGCACTTGCTCTAGATGAAACCCAGTGCTTCAGGAACGTCACTGAAGGACAGACACCATCACTCAGAAAACATGCTCGGGGACCTAGTTACAAACCAAACCGTGAGGGGCGGGCTTCCTGCAGGGCTGTACTTCTACTGTTGTTTTTATTTGCCATCTTTCACTGTAAACCAGAAAACAAAAGGCCGGTGGCCACTGCCTTCTATTAACACTTCTCTTCAGATGTCGCTCACATTGTCTAATATCCAGTCTTTGGACCTATCAGTGTTCCAGCATCGCAGGAGGCTGATTCTTACAAAAGGTCCTCTTTGAATCACGCCAAACAAATTTTGACAGGAGTGCTTTTGGGCTCTTTTAAATTGAGCAATAGAATCTGTTGTAAAGGCACCCAGCCACCACTCATGTGCTGGATGACTCAAAACCACAGCAGCAAAACACCTTCACTTCCCTGCAGGCGGAACCAGGAGGGGGCTTCCCCGGTCACCTGACCCAGAGAACATTAAAACTGTAAATGAAAAACAAACAAAGGAGCCTTCATTGGCTGTTACCAAAAATTCCTAATAAAGTAACAACATCTGTGCTGGTTGTGGCTCCTCCAAAGGGTATTAAAGGCTGAGTCTGCGGCAGCCGGACTGAGGATCAGCTGGCCGTTCCCCAGACCCTTTTCTTTCCCCAGTGGGAAACAGCATGGCACGAGGGACATTACATGGCCACATAGTTCATATTTAGTCACTACCTCGCAGCAGTGACTGGCTTGCCAAGCTTGGTTCCTGGAAGTCTTCCCACCCCACCAACCCACTGAAGAAATAACATACCAAGTTCCAGGATGGGGGTTGGGGGGCAGAGCCCCACAGTGAACAGAGAGCCAGGCAGGGAGGGGAGGCTAACAAGGAGGCCGCCTGGGCGAGATGGGTGTGCGAACAAGGTGCCTGGTTAGACCACCCACCCGTGAAGATGCGCCTTCACCACGTCAGTTCCTCTGAGCTCCACTGAGCTCACTGTGTCTTCCAAACAGACATCCCCATCACACGTGACAGGCATGGAGATCATCGGCTGACTACCAGAGAGCGGATAGGTAAGCAGGCTGGATCCTGGGCGCTCGGCCAGTGTGTACGCAGGCTGGTCGTCAGTGCTGGGCTCCTGGGAAACGCGTCCGATGGCTGCCCGACCTTGTGTAGACAACGTCCTAAGACTACGTGCAACTGCATGCCACCTCTCGTGTCTCCTCCCTGCTTTTTCAATCTCTGTAGTACTGACTGCCACCTCTCAGGATTCAGGCATGGACAGGCCGCTCCCAGCTTTAAAAAAGGCAAAGTAAAATCCTCTCCCATCACCTCCCCGTGACCAGCTGTTCCTACCAAGATCGCAAGGACGTGCTTGTCCAAGCTTGCAGTGGCTGTTTGCAGATCCTCATTCTCTCTCCGCAGCATCCCGCCCTAATACCCCCCTGCACTCTTAAAGCACGGCCCTCACTCCGCTACCCCCAGGCCCCATTATCCTTCCATACGATGCCCTGTCAATTCTACAAACTAATGTATCTAAAAATGCGCCGTTTTCCACAAACCATGAATACTCCGGCCTTTATGACCCCCTGCCTTCTGATTGATCTCTTAGCTCCGCCCAGCCCATTCTTCACCGCATTCATGTGTTTATCTAATAATGCTCCCAAGAGACCGGGCCTAACTTAACTGGCTTCATGAAATTTTGTGCCTCTGACCTTCTGCTCCAGGTGTCCATGCGGCGATTAGTGCGCCCGATGCACGCACGCCCCAAGAAAGAACAGAAATATTCTCTGTTCCTCACAGTATCCACTGGGCTCCTAATACCTTTATGTATGATAAACATATGTAAGGTAACACTTTCTAAGCGTTAAGGCCTCCAACATCCTGGTTTGGGAAATCTGATCCCAGCACTGGGACTCCCACCACCGTTCATGAATAAGAATAAAAACCAGACCCACGGTCACCAGCTGGAGCCCCCCCTTCACTCCTGGTCCGACCTCTGAATGTTGTCATTCGTAGGCCGTTCGGCTCTGAAAGTCGCCAGATGACACGCGTTACAAGCCATGCAGGCTGCGTGCTCGGCGGGCGGGCCTAATCCCCAGCGCGGCGCGCACGCCCGGGAGGGGCAGTGGGTGCCCACGAGGGTCCTGACGCCGACTACGCGTCCTCCGAGCGGAGACCACGTGGCGGGCTCTGCCCGCGTCCTGGGCATCTTAGGAATACGAAACAGTACATGTCTTATGCACGTATCCTGACAGAATTCGGGCCCAAATTCCTGCCAGTTCGAACCCCAAGTTCCCAAAGCTCAGGCGGCCCAGTCGGGCGGCCTCGGCCACGTCCCGGGCGGACGCACGGGGGAGCCAACTCCGCGCCCGGCCTCGGGTCGTTCCCCGCTTCGCCATCTCCCAGGCGCCTGGGTCTCACGCCATTGGAGGGGCCGCCTCCGGGAGGCCGCCCGCCCCGCACCTTATGGGGTTCCCCCCGGCACAGGCCGCGCTCCCGCCGGTTTCCGCACCCGCACAGCCGCCTTAGCACAAGCCCGTGTCCCGCCTCTTCCACCGGCGTCCTGCACATAGGGCGCGGCGGCCTCAAGCGCCAGGGCTCCCCGAGGAGGCCCCGGGCCCGCGGAGGCCCAGCCGCCCGCGCTCCCACCGGGCGCCCCCACACGCCCTGGGCCGGCGCTCCCACCACCCCCAGAAACAGCGGCACCGGGCGACGCCCTGGCTCGGCCCGCAGACACCGCAACCGGGCGTGGGAAGGCAGCGGGGCCGCCGGGGCGGGGCTTACCTGGGCGGCGGGGGAGGAGCAGGTGTGCAGGCACCGCCCACCTGCCGTCAGTGCTCCCGCGCAGGGGCGGGGCGCCCTGGGCCGCGGCACACGCAGCCTGAGGGAAGCTTGCGCGGGGACGGAAAGCGCCCTCTGCCGGCGCCGGGGGCCCGGTTAGGGTGCCTGCAGCGGACGCCAGAGCGCGCCCTGGACTCTAAAATTCTTTCTCTAAAATGCCGGCTGGGTGCTAAGCCTCCTGAGGACAGGGAGTCTGCGGTGCTCAATGCTCCCAGCAGCAGTCGGGGGCTGTCAGGTGGCTGTAGCTGCATTGGTCTGTAGCACAAAACACGAAGCTACACGGAGGTCTGCTCGGCCTCACTAAGCGGACAAGCCTCCTGCATCAAGGCATCCCTTTGCATCCTGTCAGTCACTTGCATTTATTTCAAACGTCAGGGATCATCGCTCCAACCGAATGCCCAAGAGTCAGTGATTCCATCGCTATTGTGATTTGTTTACTATATCATTCTTCATTAATCCTGAAAAGGTAAACTGCAGGCAAGCCAAGACTCAATTGTCTTGAAGTCCAAGTAGATGGACACTAGGTTAACGGCTCACTGTATTTTCTGTTCGCATTGGAGAAATGCAAGATCCAATCATAGTCTTATCACAGAGCTAATCAAGAAGCAGAGAGGGGTGTTAGCCTTGAAAATAAAGCTTCAGGTATCTAACCAGCAAAACGGGTTTATTCAGGAACAGCAGAGAACCTCAATGCAGAGCCTACAACGGAGCCGTAGGGCAACCCGACGTCCAGCGCAGGCCGCGCTCTTCTGGAAGAAGGTGGGCCCTTCTAAGCAGAAAGCCCATTGGAGAAAACTGGCCCCGTGTCGTGGCTGCTCATTGGCTGAGTTGGAGCAGTCTCTCATTGGCTGGGCTGTTGCTGGGGTCAGAAATTCTTCCCTCCTCCTACTGGGTGGTAAAGTAGACAAAATAGTTTGAGATATGAGACTCCCTCTTCCCTCCTGCGATGTCTGCAATTGGCCCGGAGTGGAGGGCGTGAGAGCTCCCCCTGCAGGCCACCTGGTGCCATGTCAGAGAGGCTCCCCTTACAGTGTCACAGGGGAATCCTGCAAAGTGGCTCGTGTTGCCATACGTGGGAAATGCGTTTCAATTCCACCGATTCATTCACTATGCATATTGGGTTGAGCTCCTATTTATATGCCAGGCACTGAGTGAGGCATGATTATTGCCCTTTACAAGTGCACAGTGTGGTCATTAAACGGTTTACATTAATTCCTGTCTGAGTGTCTTTAGAAGACAAGTGCTAAGAAATAAGTAATAAGACAGGCTTATGAGAACGGTAAGGGAGGTTGGAAAAACTCTTGAAATCCAATCCTGCTTTAAGCTTGAGGCACACATTAACTTCCATTCAATTAACTATTCATTCCTCTAAATGAGTGATTTAAGAGTTTCACCACTGGGGATAACAGTGCAAAATGTAGAGTCAGACAACTTCAACACAAATGCCAGCTTTGCCACACCCTGGCTGTGTCATCTTGGAAACCTATTTAATCTCTCCAAGTCTGTTCATATCTATGAAATGAAGACAATAATAGGTTATTGTGAAAACTAAGTGACGGTAATTCACCTGAAGCACATAGCAGACTCTGACACACAGAAAATGTCGAATATGTTAACTACCATTAAAGATATAAGGTATGAACATCCCTACTGTACCTGAGGCTCCCTGCAGAGTGACTCCGTGAGTGCCCTTCAGAGCCTACGTGAGCCCGAGGCAGGGTGAGCGGGCGTGTACTAGCAGAGAGAGCAGAGCATCTCCGTTTTCAGGCCATTTGTGAGTCTGCATTCAGCTTTTTTTAAGGGCAATACATTCTATTGTGATTTCTGTTTGTCATGTCCACAATCCAAGCTCAGATTTGAAATAGTGATTTCTAAGTTTAGAACAGGAGAGAAAACTAGGTACCAATGTTCCGTACTTCAAAAATTATCACCAGAAGCATATTATAACGATGAAGAGAAAAATTGCTATATTAAATATTCATAACTCAACACATTAAGGTTTTCTATCGGCTAAATAGCTAATTAATTTACTGAATCAATCTTAAAGTACAAAAATTGTTGAATATGAAAAATGATTAAATAACTAGTCATTTTTTAATATAAAATCTGATAAGCTATGATTCTTTCATTTGTTTTGAGCTGCAAATTAAGACAAAATATAAATAGTCAAAGACAAATGTTTCCGATGTAGTGCACAGAGGGAAGGCAAAGTAAGTGTGTGTTTCAGGGCGGTGTGCTCCTCATTGCAGGTGGTGAGGAAACACCTGCTAAACTGAGCGGAAATGCACAAAACTCAGCGCAGAATAGAGGTCAAGATAGCGAAGCGTGAAGATAGTGTCCTGTGCGGGGTGAGAGGCTGTATGCAGAAGTTTTAAAACTGGATCCATATCATCCCCCGTCTTGTCAAAAGCATTGAATTTCTAGTTAAACGTCTAATCTTACAAGGAAAACCAGCGGCACTCAGCATTCAGTACTTAGGCTCTTAAACACACAGCTGTGCTGCTTTTAATCACGTACTTTAACCTCTCCGGGTCTCCCTACTGCTGCATCTGAAAAGGGGACTCAACGTTCTGAGCTGCTGAAAATCAAGTTCATTCTAGTCAAGGACACTTTCCATGAATCCTCCTTTAGGTAAGCCAGTATGAATATAGTTGGAAATTGAAACCTGTATCAAAAAAAGCAGCATTTTTGCTGCTAGATTATTAATTGTATTAGAACTTATAATGTGCTTATAACAATGCCTGGCCACAGAGCACACGCTCTGTATGGATTTGAAAACCAAAAATATAGTCACAGTAGCCAAGTCATGCTGTATGGTCATAAGAGGCCTGAATTCTAGGGAATAATCATACATTTCCAAACCTGTAATATACTAATCACACGAGAAAACACTGTTTTTCATTACTTTTGACTTGATTCTGGAGGCAGTAAATAACAGCTTACTATATCATATTTATTTTTACTTCCATATATAGGTTTTGCTCTTATTTAATTTAATTTTTAGCAAAGCATTAGGTTTCTGAATCCGGGTCCTGGAGGAGAGGATGCCTTGGCCCCACTCACTGATGAGGCGGTGGCCCCTCCCCCCAGGCAGTCCTACGGGAAGGACCCGAGGGGCCCTCGGAGGCTGGCCGGCGCGAGGACCACTTGGGGGCCTTGAAAGGCAGCTGCCCGGCCCGCCTCTGATATTGTGGTTCAGGAGGCCCAGCGGCCCCAGGATGCTCTTAGCTGTCGAGCTCTTTCAGGCGTTCCTGGTTCAGCCTATACCTGGAAGTAAAAATAAACACAATACAGTAAGCTGTTAATTACTGCCTCCAGAATCAAGCCAAAATAATGAAAATCAGTGTTTTCTCATGTGATCAGTATTACAGGTTTGGAAATGTATGCTTATACCCTAGAATTCAGGCCTCTTGTTACCGTACATCCATGACTTGGCTACTGTGACTATATTCTTAGTTTTCAAATCCATACAGAGCATGTGCTCAGTGGCCAGGCACTGTTATAAGCACATTAAAAATTCTAATACATTCAGTAATCGAGCAGCAGAAATGCTGCTTTTTTTTTTGTATAATATGAATTGCCTTTCCTAACATATGTTCATACTGGCTTATCAAAAGGAGGCTTAATAGGAAATGTCCTTTCTTCACACAATATTGTCTCTTCAAAATTGGAATGTGAGCAAAAGAAGGCACTTCTGTTTGAATCGATTCTATTTGGCTATTTGGCTGACTTGTTACAGTAAAAGTGTAAAAGACTCACACAAAAGTATTCATTATATGGTAGAAATATAGAAAAGAAAGCCAAGGATACAAGGGAAAAATAATTCAGTAAGTATTCATCTCAGAATGCATTTTCTAGCAGATCTCAAAAAAGAAATGCTGAGATAATTTAATGTTCCTGAATTTTCAGTAATAAAAGGGTTGGATCATGATTCCATCCATTTTTTTTTCTTCTCAGAATAGAATACACTATTATCCTGGCTCAGCTCCATGAAAGATAGAAGAGAATCATCTTTACGCAATGTCACAAAGGTCTTGAATGTCATTAACAAGAATGCTGTATGCTTCGCGGGCCGCCGACAACTTTTGACCAGTGACATGAAAAGAGAAACTTGAAAGTGGGAAGAGACCCATTAAAAATTTGAATTAAGTCAAAAATAATTTTCTGCTGGCAACTGTTTCCTCATCTCCTTGTCACAGAAATGTGCTGGAGTTTTCATACCACCAGCGCCCATGTCCATCACCTACCACCAAGGACAGGCTTGGTGAAAACCATTCAGAGTGTTTGCATAAACGTGACACTAAATTGGAGGCTGAACAACAGGCTTCGGTTCTTTTCTCTTTTCTTTTTTTCCGGTTCTATGGCCTCACTAGTCATGTGGTTCTTCTGATCCTCACTTTATAATCCTCTTTATTCACTGATTCAACAAATAGCTGTAAGCTTAATATATGGCACCATGCCAGATATAGCAGATGAAAGGGAAAAAAGATATTCATTCCTTCAAAGAACCAGTCACTCAATGCCCTCAAGCCTCCCAGACTTGGCTTTATATGACTCAGTGGGACCAGTCAGGTTCAAGGCGAGGACAGCAAATTCTACTCCAGGTGGCTTTCACTCCTCACCCTAACCTGACGTACGGCTCTACCCTGTGTTTCCATATCCCATGTCCACGCGCTGAAGTGCACTGCTTTGTGCAAGCAGCACCCCGACTTGGTGGGGGAGAAAATGTCCCTCCAGAGCAGCCAGTCCTCCCCACTTACAATCTCCGAACCACCAGCAAAACAGCCACCTGAAAAATCGATGTATATGTCTTTGGAGTCCTGACACATAATTAATATGTTGACCAAGTTTTTAGCCACCTATAGCACATAATTATGAACACTTTTTATCTGTGTTACCAGTCTGTGGCTTAAGTTTATTTTCCAACAATAAAAATACTGCTATTTATAAAATAATGATCATAGGAATTAAAGGCCAGTTACAGGAAATGAAACCTTTAATCAAATTTTGGAAATAATTATGCATGAATAATGAAGGATATGTGTAGAGTCCTGCCCTCTCCCCAGTGGACCCCCTTCAGCTCACATGCCTGAGCTGCCTGGAGGGCCTGCCTGATTTCTCCAGAAACCAGCAGTGCTGGCACATTGAGTCTGCAGGTGCCCTCAGACCCAAAGTAAGGGTCAGAGCCGTGGAGGGAAACTGGCCAAAAGCAGGCGCAGGACCACAACGAGGAGGTGCAACAGAGTCAGGAGTCAGGGCAGCTAGAAAAGGAACGAGCAGCCCAGCAACAACGTGGATCAGGGTCCAAAATCACCAAACCTTGTCGCGGGTGGACATCCGGTTGGGAGACTGGGCTGTGGGAAAGGTGAGGCACTCGGGTGAATGTGTTGGTCCCCAGCTACAGGAAAAGTAAGCAAATACTGGCCCTATTCATACCAATAATAAAGGATATAGTCTTACAGAAATTACACAATCATTTATTTCCTATCACAATTTCATGATAAAAAATTATTAGTTTTTTCCAACAGTGCTACAATACCCATTTTCTAGGCATTATTTGGGATGATCCATTTTATTTACCCATGCCACCAATATTCAGACTATATGCTCTGAGGTGAAAAGCTACCAGGCTTCAGAGTGTAAACCTGCAAGCCAACAGATCCGATGGACCGTGATAGAATCATGATAGAATTATGACTTTCCTGTCGATATTTCCAGAAAGTCGTGTTGCTTAATGAATATTTAATTTGGAAAGGTCTACAGATCTTAAGCACTGCATATTTTCAAAGTCTTACTTTGCTAATAAAGGTATTGCAAAAAATGCACTACAGAATCCCCCCCACTCCCCGCCACACCAGACCTGTAGCATAAAGACCAACATCCAGGTATTTTAGTCAAGAAACTTACTTGTTGAAAGTAATGCCCATTTGTCTCGTCTGACTGATAAAAATGTCAATGCAGACCTTCATGCACCGACATTATAACGATAATTTTCTCTTGCTGTATGTGCCCACATCTTCTTCGATTCACTTTTCTGCCCATAAGTAACTCTAGCTATAAAGTTTTCTCATTAATAAGAGCAAGGAAAAACCAGCCCCCACACCCTTGCAGCCCAGGCCCACCAACAGCTCTCAGGACGAGAGTGTGTTAGGGTTGAAATACAGTAAAACAGTATGTTCTTATTGATTTTTTCTGAAACACGTCAGTGTGCTCCCCCGGGGTTAAGGGGCCCCAGCAGGTAGGCTTCCCCCGCCTCCAGGGTCCCCAGGCTTTCCGGTCATCTGGGCATGAGTGGGGCTCAGTCTGACCTGGACCCTCTTTGACCCCCGGGTCTGCAGCCTCTGACCCTTCTGCTCCTCTCGAGTTTGACAGCTCATCAAATTCACTTAGTTAAGATGTGTCCGTGAGAAAGCAACAATAACTGCAACGCAGACTGGCTTACATAACAGACACAAATACATGAATTTGTGTAACAGGACATTCATAACGAGGGGTTCCAGAATTGTTTGGTTCAGCGGCTCGGTGAGGCCAGTGGAGAACCAGTCCTTGCCAGCTCTCCGTCCTGCTCCCCAGCACCAGCTTCCGCCCGCCCGTCGGCCGTCAGGGGTGCCCGGCTCCCAGTTAGAGAGGAAGGGCAGTCTTTCTCAGATGCCTCCAGAAACCCCTTCCTGCACCTGTGCTCAGCCCCACGCACAGATTCTCATGTAGTTTTCACAGTTCTCATGAAATGTAAGTGCTTTTCTTCCTGCCATTCTGCAGGTGAGGACCTGAGCGAGGGGGCGCTGACTGGCTTCAGGGCCAGCCGCCAGGAGCGAGGCCCAGGCAGTCTTGCCACCAAAACCCTGCACGCGACGACGGAGGCCTCATGCCGTTGGAACCAAAGACGGGCACTTGCGCTGACAATGCACGTCCGAGAATCAGGTGCCGGGGGAGTCCGCTTAGCTCCGTCATGGGCGACACCAGGCATGCGGGGGCCCACCGTAGGATTCTAAGGATTCTTCCTAAAAACCATTTCTATGTGGAAGCCTACTCTTGTGTTCAAAAAAGACAAACAGGAGAAACAAAATTTTAGAATGCACAACTCAGCCAAAAGGTCAAGAGAGCCTGCTTCTTGGCTGGGCGCTGGGCCAGAGAGAGCGTAGAGTGAAGTGGGGTGTCGGAGGTTTAACATCAAACAGTAAGTAAAAAAAAAAAATCCATTTCCATAAAGGCAACTAAGACAGACTTCAAGAAATTGTCTGGACTGTTGCTGGTTGCATTTCAGTGGTTTATGGATTATTTGGTGACAAAAATTAGTGGGGGACAATCGATCAACTTCTTTGATCTGCCTCGGTGGTGTTGAAATACATCTCTGGGCTCCTATGGAGCTGCTCTTCCTGTCAACGCCCTGCCTGACCAGAAACGCAGGCTAGTGGGCAGCCGAGCCCACGCGGGGCCCTGTGCCCACTTCCTGGCCCTTCTCGCCCCAAACAGGGCTGGCTCTCTCTCTGTCTCTTCCGTGTCCTCTACCCGCTGTCCTATAAAAGCTCCCTGGCCTTCCAACCATCTGGCGGTTCTCCGAAGGGAGAGGGTCCACTTCGCGTCAAATAAGGCATGTTTGCAGCACCTACATCATCTCCATCTTCTTAAACGGTAGGAATAAGTGGCCATGAAGAGAGCAGAGGGATTCAACTGAGCAAAACCCAAAACAGCAAAGAAACTGGTCAGAAAATAAATGGATGGAGGGCATGCAATTAAAGCAACTTAGGAACAAAAAGGTGCAGTTGTTAAGCAATCTGAAAGGCTGACCGAGCGAGAAAATGAAATGATTAATGGGAAAGATTGTTTTTATATAGTATTTTACCCACCCTGAGGTTTGAAAAGACACATAGCAGGAAGGAGAAATTTGCAAGAGCCACAATGGTAGCATGAAAATATGAGTGAAGTTTCCCCAGCAATAACTTCACGGAGAAAGGGACAAATTTCAGAAGTTTCCTGAAGGAAAAAGTAAATTTAGCAAAGTGAGATGAAAGAAAAATGATCAAAGTTTTCCCCTGATTTGCCTGCTTGAAGGCAGTCACAATAATGGGTTGGAAAGATAAGAAGAAGGGCTGAGTAGAATCTTTTTCTTCCACTTACAGACAGAACATAGCCTTGTTCCTCTGGCAGCTGAAAGAAAACCTACCAGGGTAGAATTAATGTGGGCCGTGCATAGTTGTGAGGAGAACTGATCAGGTGATAGGAAAGCTTCAGTTTAAAATTTCAGTTTAGATGATCAGCTATCACAAAATAGGCATCCAGATTTGAAAATGGAAAGAATAGTAGAAATGACAGAAACAACAGAAATAAAAGAAAAAAAGGCAAATGTAGTGGGAAAGAGCTTTAAAACTGCATCACAAGGTCAGAATATTCTAAATCAGAAGAGTAGGGTTTACTATTTATTAGATTTGTTACTAACAACTTTTTTATAGCAACACAACATCCAAGAAAAGTAGATTTGAAGTTTCTATCAATATTAAAATTGTCAGTAAGATATAATAACCTCATTCTTGTTTCATAAAAATTTTCTTTGAAAAGAAAATATTATACCTGTTTGCTAATATAATAGTTTATGTCAACCAAATCATATATGTTATCGAACTTCTCTGCCGAAGGTGGTTCTTGACTTAGGGGTTCTTGTTCATGTTAAATCCTGTCACTTTAAAGATTGGATCAATATTCTATCATTTCAGATTGGAAGTAAACTGCTAAATTGCTTCAAAAGTATTTTTACCAAAAGACTGGGAAGGTCTGTGGTGCTTTATGAATTTGGCCTTTTCTGATCAATTTTATTAGATGGATGGGGAAAAACACCCTGAAAACCCTTCTGGCAATGATTATGGATTTGATATGTTATATTGGCTGAATATTCCAATATTTCATGCGAGTTATTAACAGCAGCCCAGAATGCAATATCCCCATAGCCTGCTTCACTGACTTTCTTCGCATAAAGATTTATGAGCTTCAAAGTAAAACTGACTGTGTTATTGGCACTTTCTCTCCTCTAATGTTAAAACTGGGGGAGAAAAGATTAGAAAACCCAATTTAGTATGCAGTCTTACAGTAGGTAAAATTTGTAAGGACTGATGATCTTCAATATTCAAATTATGATAATCAGTTACTTACTGATAACTTTAAAAATGAGTCTATACTTACATAACCTTTTCCATTGCCACCCCCTCCCCACTGAGATCATTATCTTACTTGTTTCACATGCAGGAGACTAAGGTGTTGAGGGTCTCCTCCTAGGTCGTTCACGCATTTTCAAGTTGGACAACTCACGTTGCTTGCAAAGTGATCACTCAGGGATTATAACTGAAAATACTCCTCAGTGCATATGAAAGTCCATAGCTTAATTACACACATAGTCATCTCATCAGCACAGCTCACTCTGGTCCAAGACAATGGAGAGACGTTTCTACTGCAATTTTAATGGCGCACTCCTGAGGAATGCCACGTGTAATGGCATTTCCCAAATTAATGGAAGGTGACAGCATTTCATCAGTTAGTGCCTGTGGATTCCAGACTACTCTCTTGCCGTTATGAGATGGGAGTAGGGGACAATCACAGTTCTTCTCTAATCAGAGCTAATAGTTAACATCAATTCTTGGAAAACAGTAAGATATACACATTTGCTCTGCTTCTTAAAATCATAGTCATTCTTTCCATGTTTTTGCTTTTCATTTTTAATGATAATGTACTTGTCATTCAACACATTATTATTATTGATTCAGTAATTCCACAACTAAAGATATAATCAAGTATGTGGCCACTGAAATGTCTATATATGCTCGACATAGCATGTTTAATAACGTAAAACAACCTGAATGCATCACAATAGAGAGTAGTTAAATAAATTATGGGAGCCTTAAACTATAGAATATTATTGTACCATTACAAATGATTTAAAAATCTTCCTGTGTTATGGAAAGATCCTTAGAATGCACTATTGTAAATGAAAACAGTATATTCTAAAGTGAATACAGTATGACCTAAAGCATGGTAAGCACCACGTGCACAGGTGAAATAGAAACACTCCAGTGTTGGCAGTGGTTTGTTTTGACGGGTGGGAACTGGAAACAATCACTACTTTCTTCTCTGTACTTACCTGGATTTCCAAAGGGCATGTAATGGGCATGCGTTTCATTTACAATCAGAAACACATACCACTTTTCTGAGATGACTATTGCTCTTCATTTAAATTTTAAAAAGTAAACCAGAGGGGCTATTTTTTGGCTGGTATTCATATTCAGGACCAGTCATTTCTGTGACTATATATAATTTCAGTTTGTCCTCAATGTGAAAAATGAGAGGCAATATCCAAGCAAGCCATATTATTCTTTTCTATAAGATCACTTAATGCTTTAATGCATTTTGGCACTTTCAAAAAACATGAGTCTTCAGAAAGTCTTGGAACATGGCATGCAGGTGTATCTAGAGGAAGACTTCATATTCTCCTGCCCCTGAATCACTTCAAAAGTTTACTTTGTAAATGAGTTTTGTCTCAAAGCATATAACAGGAATTTCTATTTTGAAATTCATGTAAAATGTAAGGGATTTCAAAGGTTTTGAAGAAAGACAATGACTAGATAATGTCATACATGAATGTGTACAAGAAACTGAGTAAAAATCCAAGTTCCTCCCTGCACATTCTGCATCGGCGTGGGCACCTGTGGCCACCGACCTGGCCATCCTCCACGGCTCTACTAGGTTCTTGATGCTGCTCAACATATGACCACATACTTGGCTTAAAACGACAGAGGTCTATTCTCTCACTGCTCCGTAGGTTGGAAACTGAATCGAGTTGTCAGCAGGCCACACTCCGTAAGGCCCGGAGAAGAATTCTGCGCCTCCCCGGACGGTGCAGCCAGCATCCAGGGGGCAGTCCTTGGAGTTCGTTGGTTGGCAGCTTCATCACTCCAATTTCTGCCCCTTTTTTCACATGGTGTCTTCTCTGTGCCCAAATTTCCCCCTTCTAATCTCTCTACGTGACTCCAGTGGGACGTCATGTCAAACTGACCACATCTGCAAGACCCCGTTCCCAGTAAGGTCACGGGGGCATCAGGGCTCATGACTCAGTGTATTTTTTCCGGGGACACAGACCACAGTGCCCCCTTTCTCCCTTTCCCTCTGCCCCTCCCCATCTCCCCTCTGCCCCTCCCTTCCCTTCTCTCTCTAGTCAGTGACCTTCCATCCCCCAGACATATTCCCGCCTCCAGGCCTCCCCCTCTCAGTCTCTTTACCGAATCCTCCTTTTCTGTTCGGCCTTTACATTTCGGTGGGCCCGGGACTTGATCCTTGTCCTTCTGTCTGGAGAATCTTTACATTTTTCCTACGTGACCTAGTCCGTTTCCAGGCTCTAAATACCACCTACTAACCTTGTATTTGGGGGTCCCTTGGGCCTGGGTGCTGGGACATCTCACCTTAACTGCTACACCCTCATTCCCCGGGCCATGCTTTAATTTCAGGCTTTCAAACATCACCTGCCAGCAGAAAATCCTTATGCTTATCCATCCCCACTCTGTGTTCTGAACCCCAATCCCTCTCTCACGAGCCTACCAAGAATTTCCTTTGGGGTCTTCCAGGCACCTCGGAACGAGCATGTTCAGAATCCACGGCGAAGGGCTTTCCTCCCCCTGCTTGGGGGTGTCTGGCCCCGGGGTTTCCAATCCCAGGAGCGGCCCTAACTCCCACTCAGGTTCCGGTGGTAGGAACGCACCTCAGTTACTTAAGGCTTTAACGCCTTTGCTCCGGTTTGCTTCCAAGTCTTGGTGGCGAAGAAGAAACTCCAATGAGCCTGAAAACCGGGCCCAGAGGGTCGGAGAGTGGACAGAAGCAGGAGTGGACGGAACAGCGTCCTGCAAGGAGGTTTATCCACTGTTTACAGAGGTGTGACGCCCCTTGTTCTGATGTCTTCTGTTTGGGGGAAGTGAGGAACATTACTCTAAAAAGAACAGCCCTGAAGTCAGTGCTGACTTTAGAAGGTGAATCTTTAATGAAGATGCTGTGACAGCAAGGGTGCGGGCATGAATGAGGGCACCGGAGTGAAGGGGTGGCCCTCAAGTCCCCGTCCGCCCTGGGGGCCGCCTGGATGTGAACGGGGGACAGGGAGGGGGGCTCGGCAGCACAGACGGGCTGCAGGGGGGAGGTTTTGTTAGATGCATCCACCTGCTTGTCTCTATTCGGACGGAAGAGTAGCCGGGGGTTACGAGACGGGCCCAGCAGGACCTTCGGAGGGTGCTGTGCAGGCGCTGGGGTGCCCGATGGAACAAGAATTCTGGGATGGAGATGCGGATAGAATTCGGGGTCACGGCACATCTGACCCTAGTGGAAGGGCTCCTTGCTCTCAGACAGCTGCAGATTCTGGGTTAAGCGACGGGAAGATGAGTACATTCCTGGTGTCGTCTGTTTTGGGCAAGCGTGGCGGACGGTCATACACTGAAGGGAGCGACAGGGGAAGCAGCGCGATGCTGGTGGGGGGTGAAGAGCCGGTGCTCCCTGCCTCAGAGCTGGGAGAGGGAGGCGGCAGGGACACGGGGGGGGGGGGGGGGGCACACCTGCAGGTGGCAGTGCAGAGCGAGACCAACTCGCCTGTACCTAATTTATGGCTCAGGCTGCTCATCTGCTGTGGGCACGTTGTGGGGAAGCTGGGGAGGCGGGGAGGCCAGCTGAAGGCTGCCAGGGAACAGCACAAACCCCCGAGGGCAGGAACCAAGTCTGTCTGTCCACTGCTCTGTGCCCAGCATGTGCATCAGTGTTGACACCTAGTAGGTGCTGTTGGCATTTGTTAAGTGAAGAGCTGAAGGCGCGGTTTCACCAGAACTACTTGATCACAGCTGTCAATGACCATCATTCATGGCAGAGAAAAAAATTCAGCTGAGGCCAAAACAATTTGCTAATTGATAGGGGCTAAAGATTATATAAGGCTTCACCTTTTAGGGCACTGTTTATATACGTTTATATTTATATATATGCATGATATATTTAAATATATATACATATCATGTTTAATTGTCATCCCAGAGTATGGATTCAATAAACAAATCCTGTTGGCTTTGCAGAGAAAAAACCCCCCAAAACCTCTTTTAAACTCATAGAGAATCCTGTATTCTGCAGACCTTATTATAGACAGTAAAAAAACTGGCACCTAGAAGAGATAAACAACATCTCTTACCTTAAAAAAGGCTTATTTTTTTTCTAGGTATGCTATGTATCACATTACTCTTAAATATATCTTCTATAAAATTTCTTATGTAAAGAAATCATAAGAAAATTAAGTCTTCCATTTTCAAAGAAGGAAAAAAATGAATTAAGATTTCAGTTTATTTTGTGTGGATAAGATTTTGGTTTTCATTTTCTTCCAAACACACAAAATAACTACATTTACATACTGGGTATATTCAATATTCACCTTGTATCCATTATTTTGTCAGGCACAATATTCTGAGGGAGAAAATTTTGCTCAGTTCTTTTCAAGTCCCAAAATCTTAAGACTAGTTCTGGCAAAGGATAAATAACAGAATATCTGGCTGACAGTGTCCTTCGAACTCTGTGCCCCTGGCGTGCCTGGAGTCCTGTGTTAAAGGGCCGCGTGCCAGCACTGCACGGGGGGCTGTGCTCCGCCTCCCAGCTCCGATCTTTGCCCTTTCAGGCTGGGGTTTCGGTAGGTGTTTGATTTTTGTGGTTTCGTTTTCAGATGGTACCAACATATGGACCAAAAAATGAAGTAACAAGTTTAGTGATTAAGAAAACTGTGAATCAATTCGTTCCCCGTGTGATTAGACATATTCTTTCCACGAATATATTGGCACAAAATAGGCAACGTAGGCTGTAGGCTTCAGAAGGCTGCTTAGACTGAGAGGTGTTTCACGCTAGATGCACTTGACCCATTCACTCCTGATGGAGGAGCAGGTGTGCTCCGGTTCCAAATTTATTCTTAATAGCAGAACTAAACGGCGCTCAGGCGGAGTCCAGAGAAGGAAATTGTGTTTCTCAGAACTTATTGTTTTGCAAATAACCGAGAACTGATTCAAACAAGTTAGATCCAAACCAAAATCTATTTGCTGACATTACTGAAGAAGTCCAGGGTTCCAAGGGCTCGGATTCTGTGAGCTAATTCCTCTCCTCTCAGACTTCCCACCCGCACCTTCACTCTCAGAAACGTTCTGTCCTTATGATGTCTGCTAGCAGCTCATGCTGACATTCTCATAACTGCATTGTGCCAGCAACGTGAGAGCCCCTTTCCTTAATAACTTCAGCAGAGTCCAGTCATGTATGTGTCTCTGACCCACTCATTGTTTCCAGGAAGATGGAATATGGTGATTATTCAGTTCGAGCCACATATGCACCCCTGGAGTGGGGGCTGGAGAAGGGAGTGCAGAGAGCGTGGTGCACAGGGTCAGGCCACCCTGAACAACGTGGCCCAAGTGTGGGAGAGAGGCAACTCTCAGAGGCAGATGGAAGCGTCCTGGGTGGACAAAGGGGACAGGACACGTGACAGCCCCAGATGGCCACTACAGCCATTCCACACTGCCGCACAGCTGGGGCTTACGAAGAGCAGGTGATGAGAAACAGCTGGTACGGGGTGGGAGTTGTCAGGGTTAAGCAGCTCAGAAGGGTAACAAAGTCCCCACAGGAACCACTTTCTGTTTCATTCAGGATGCTTTTAATGTGGCATTTAACATGGATTTCATCTTCTCCAACGATTACCAGAACTTGAGGAGTAGAAATGAAGGACTAGATGAATAATCTGAGCTTCCAGCAAATGGACATGTTCCAGATTATGTGGATTATGTCTTCCAGCTTCATGGTCCAAAGATTTTTTCTGTAGTTTCTTTGGCTGTTTAGATAAAACCTAAGCAGTCTTCACCTCTATGTCTCCCATAGTGTGCAGAGAAGAAAGCCTGACTTATTGGACACAAATTATTAGATTACATGTGTTACACTTCTGCACACGTAATCTGAAAAAACCATGGGCATTCACTGGACGGTGCTGGAAACAGAGTTAGCAGAATCATGTAGGAAGTTACATGTCTTGTTAGCTGTATAATTTGGTGAAGAAGACCATGTATCTGTTTTCTGCAGGCTGACCAAATGGAACTTACAGACACCACTGGCTTTAGGCTGCCTGCAGCCACAGATAGCCTGTTTGAAATACTTTTAGGTCAATTTAAAAAACGTGTATTCTTCTTTTTCTGAGATTGAAACCCACCGCTCTGCTAGCCCATATACACGTATGTAGCTCTCCCACATCCCCAGGGAATTACTGCTTGAATCTGGTAGAGACATTACAGCAAGAAGACAAGTGGGCAGGTCTAACAAGGCCAGAGCTCAGCCTTGTGGACTGAGATTTTCTACTAGACTGTCTTGGAAGTCTTGATGACCAATAAAAGGAAAATAATACTGCGTTATTTTCATTTTTCTTAATATACAATCAACACCCCATTTTATTTTGGAATATGTGTGAAAAGTAATTAGAATTATTTTATAATTAAATGTTAACATTTGCATATTACTTTGGAAACAAAACAAAATATTTCTGTCATATATGACACACATCCACAATTTTTATTTTTTTTTATTGAAGGGTAGTTGACAACAGTATTGCATTACATTAGTTTCAGGTGTACAACACAGTGATTCAACATTTATATACATGATAATTCTAGGTACCAGGTATCACCATACCAAGTTGTTACAATATTTTGACTATATTCCTTATGCTATACATTACATCCCGGTTACTTATTTATTTTACAATTGGAAGTGTGTTTATATATATAAATATATATTTTGTGAGGGCATCTCTCATATTTATTGATCAAATAGTTGTTAACCACAGTAAATTTCTGTATAGGGGGGTCAATACTAAATGCATAATCATTAATCCACCCCAAGCCTAATTTTCGTCAGTCTCCAATCTTCTGATGCATAACGAACAAATTCTTACATGGAGTACAAATTCTTACATAGTGAATAAGTTACATGGTGAACAGTGCAAGGGCAGTCATCACAGAAGCTTTTGGTTTTGTTCATGCATTATGAATTATAAACAGTCAGTTCAAATATGAATATTCATTTGATTTTTAAACTTGATTTATATGTGGATACCACATTTCTCTATTATTATTATTTTTAGTAAAATGCTGAAGTGGTAGGTAGATACGAGATAAAGGTAGAAAACAGAGTTTAGTGTTGTAAGAGAGCAAATGTAGATGATCAGGTGTGTGCCTGTAGACTATGTGTTAATCCGAGCTAGACGAGGGCAATAAACATCCATGTATGCAGAAGATTTCTCTCAGAACATGAGGGGGGAGGTTCTAAGCCTCACCTCTGCTGCTCCCCATTTTCTCACCAGATGGCCCCCTGTGACTGTGCCTGTCTTAGGTTGTTCCTCCCTTGAGGAATCTTACCCGTCTCTGGCTAACCAGTCATCTTCCGGGGCCATACAGGGAAATGTGAAGTTGGTAAGTGAGAGAGAAGCCTTATTGTTTGAAAAGGTTAGCTTTTTACTTCTTTGCATATTTATGCCCTGTGGCTTCTATGCCCAGCATTTGTCTTGAGGTGTCTTTACCACTTGGAAGAATTATGATACTCGGTAAATTCGACATGTGGCACGAGTTCTATTTAAAGGTTGTGATTAGGTAGGAAGAAGAAAAGCTATAGAAGTAGCAGGCAGAAGAAAACCTGGGAAGATTGATTATTTCTTTGACATATCTTCTTGTAGAGTAACTTCAGCATGGATAGGTTTTAAACTGCTAATTAAATTGTGCACACACATTAATATAATAGGAATATAGTTACCTAACCAAAGCATACCTGTAATTACCAGCCATCTCCAGTGAAACCAAGAAAACCAGCTAGGCACCTTAGGCATTTGTGAAAACTTATCTATGATATGGTGGATATTGTCCGACTGAACTTAAACAGTCTGAGAGAATTCAGATAAACTAGAACAACCCATTCCTGGGGACTGTTCATATCCCATATGTTCTTTTAACGATAAATAGTCTGTGGATGTAAGATTTTGGAGTGCTACAATTTGCACTTCTCCTAATTCTTGGTTGAGTTCCAACAGTATAGATCCAGTCCAATTTTTGTTTTACTGTATGCACAGGCCAGCTTAGATATCTCCTTCATCATTCCCATGGCAAGTCCAGGAACTGGTGGGATGAGTGCATCTACACCTGTGACAGTGCGTGGATCGTTGTTGTTTTTTTTTTTTGTTGTTGTTGATCATCTTCTGTCATGAGTCTTCCCGAGAGTGCTGATGTTGGAAGTTCTTTTTCATATCGTATCTTAGTTCATATTCGGGGTAGTCCAATTAGGCTTTGATCCTCTGTATAAACACAAACAGACCCTTTGCCTACACTTTTATATGCCCTTTATATCATTGTGTAGAACTCATTAGAGGTCACCACATAGGAACTGCTTTTTTTTTTTTTTTTAATCATTAATCTACACTTACATGACGAATACTTTGTTTACTAGGCTCTCCCCTATACCAGGTCCCCCCTATATACTCCTTTACAGTCACTGTCCATCAGCGTAGCAAACTGTTGTAGAATCACTACTTGTCTTCTCTGTGTTGTACAGCCCTCCCCTTTCTCCCACCCCGCTATGGATGCTAATCTTAATACCCCTCTTTTTCTGCCCCCCCTTATCCCTCCCTACCCACCCATCCTCCCCAGTCCCTTTCCCTTTGGTACCTGTTAGTCCATTCTTGAGTTCTGTGATTCTGTTGCTGTTTTGTTCCTTCAGTTTTTCCTTTGTTCTTATATTCCACAGATGAGTGAAATCATTTGGTATTTCTCTTTCTCTGCTTGGCTTGTTTCACTGAGCATAATACCCTCCAGCTCCATCCATGTTGCTGCAAATGGTTGGATTTGCCCTTTTCTTATGGCTGAGTAGTATTCCATTGTGTATATGTACCACACCTTCTTTATCCATTCATCTACCGATGGACATTTAGGTTGCTTCCAATTCTTGGCTATTGTAAATAGTGCTGTGATAAACATAGGGGTACATTGGTCTTTCTCATACTTGATTGCTGCATTCTTAGGGTAAATTCCTAGGAGTGCAATTCCTGGGTCAAATGGTATGTCTGTATTGAGCATTTTGATGTACCTCCATACTGCTTTCCACAATGGTTGAACAAGTTTACATTCCCACCAGCAGTGTAGGAGGGTTCCCCTTTCTCCACAGCCTCACCAACATTTGTTGTTGTCTGTCTTTTGGATGGCAGCCATCCTTACTGGTGTGAGGTGATACCTCATTGTAGTTTTAATTTGCATTTCTCTGATAATTAGCGATGTGGAGCATCTTTTCATGTGTCTGTTGGCCATCTGTATTTCTTTTTTGGAGAACCGTCTGTTCAGTTCCTCTGCCCATTTTTTAATTGGGTTATTTGTTTTTTGTTTGTTGAGGCGTGTGAGCTCTTTATATATTCTGGACGTCAAGCGTTTATGGGATGTGTCATTTTCAAATATATTCTCCCATACTGTAGGGTTCCTTTTTGTTCTATTGATGGTGTCTTTTGCTGTACAGAAGCTTTTCAGCTTAATATAGTCCCACTTGTTCATTTTTGCTGTTGTTTTCCTTGCCCGGGGAGATATGTTCAAGAAGAGGTCACTCATGTTTATGTCTAAGAGGTTTGTGCCTATGTTTTCTTCCAGGAGTTTAATGGTTTCGTGACTTACATTCAGGTCTTTGATCCATTTTGAGTTTACTTTTGTATATGGGGTTAGACAATGGTCCAGTTTCATTCTCCTACATGTAGCTGTCCAGTTTTGCCAGCACCATCTGTTGAAGAGACTGTCATTTCGCCATTGTATGTCCATGGCTCCTTTATCAAATATTAATTGACCATATATGTCTGGGTTAATGTCTGGATTGTCTAGTCTGTCCCATTGGTCTGTGGCTCTGTTCTTGTGCCAGTACCAAATTGTCTTGATTACTATGGCTTTATAGTAGAGCTTGAAGTTGGGGAGTGAGATCCCCCCTACTTTATTCTTCTTTCTCAGGATTGCTTTGGCTATTCGGGGTCTTTGGTGTTTCCATATGAATTTTTGAATTATTTGTTCCAGTTCATTGAAGAATGTTGCTGGTAGTTTCATAGGGATTGCATCAAATCTGTATATTGCTTTGGGCAAGATGGCCGTTTTGACGATATTAATTCTTCCTAGCCATGAGCATGGGATGCGTTTCCATCTGTTAGTGTCCCCTTTAATTTCTTTTAAGAGTGATTTGTAGTTTTCAGAATATAAGTCTTTCACTTCTTTGGTTAGGTTTATTCCTAGGTATTTTATTTTTTTTGATGCAATTGTGAATGGAGTTGTTTTCCTGATTTCTCTTTCTGTTGGTTCATTGTTGGTATATAGGAAAGCCACAGATTTCTGTGTGTTGATTTTGTATCCTGCAACTTTGCTGTATTCCGATATCAGTTCTAGTAGTTTTGGGGTGGAGTCTTTAGGGTTTTTTATGTACAGTATCATGTCATCTGCAAATAGTGACAGTTTGACTTCTTCTTTGCCAATCTGGATTCCTTGTATTTTGTTGTTTTGTCTGATTGCCGTGGCTAGGACCTCCAGTACTATGTTAAATAACAGTGGGGAGAGTGGGCATCCTGATTCTAGTTCCTGATCTCAGCGGAAATGCTTTCAGCTTCTCGCTATTCAATATAATGTTGGCTGTGGGTTTTTCATAGATGGCCTTTATTATGTTGAGGTACTTGCCCTCTATTCCCATTTTGCTGAGAGTTTTTATCATGAATGGATGTTGAACTTTGTCATATGCTTTTTCAGCATCTATGGAGATGATCATGTGGTTTTTGTCTTTCTTTTTGTTGATGTGTTGGATGATATTGATGGACTTTCGAATGTTGTGCCATCCTTGCATCCCTGGGATGAATCCCACTTGGTCATGGTGTACGATGGTTTTGATGTATTTTTGAATTCGGTTCGCTAAAATTTTTTTGAGTATTTTTGCGTCTATGTTCATCAGGGATATTGGTCTGTAGTTTTCTTTTTTGGTGGTGTCTTTGCCTGGTTTTGGTATTAGGGTGATGTTAGCTTCATAGAATGAGTTTGGGAGTATCCCCTCCTCTTCTATTTCTTGGAAAACTTTAAGGAGAATGGGTATTATGTCTTCCCTGTATGTCTGATAAAATTCCGAGGTAAATCCATCTGGCCCGGGGGTTTTGTTCTTTGGTAGTTTTTTGATTACCGCTTCAATTTCGTTGCTGGTAATTGGTCTGTTTAGATTTTCTGTTTCTTTTTGGGTCAGTCTCGGAAGGTTGTATTTTTCTAGGAAGTTGTCCATTTCTCCTAGGTTTCCCAGCTTGTTAGCATATAGGTTTTCATAGTAGTCTCTAATAATTCTTTGTATTTCTGCGGGGTCCGTCATGATTTTTCCTTTCTCATTTCTGATACTGTTGATTTGTGTTGACTCTCTTTTCCTCTTAATAAGTCTGGCTAGAGGCTTATCTATTTTGTTTATTTTCTCGAAGAACCAGCTCTTGGTTTCATTGATTTTTGCTATTGTTTTATTCTTCTCAATTTTATTTATTTCTTCTCTGATCTTTATTATGTCCCTCCTTCTGCTGACCTTAGGCCTCATTTGTTCTTCTTTTTCCAATTTCGATAGTTGTGACATTAGACCATTCATTTGGGATTGCTCTTCCTTTTTTAAATATGCTTGGATTGCTATATACTTTCCTCTTAAGACTGCTTTTGCTGTGTCCCACAGAAGTTGGGGCTTAGTGTTGTTGTTGTCGTTTGTTTCCATATATTACTGGATCTCCATTTTGATTTGGTCATTGATCCATTGATTATTTAGGAGCGTGTTGTTTAGCCTCCATGTGTTTGTGAGCCTTTTTGCTTTCTTTGAACAGTTTATTTCTAGTTTAATGCCTTTGTGGTCTGAAAAGTTGGTTGGTAGGGTTTCAATCTTTTGGAATTTACTGAGGCTCTTTTTGTGTCCTAGTATGTGGTCTATTCTGGAGAATGTTCCATGTGCACTTGAGAAGAATGTGTATCCTGTTGCTTTTGGATGTAGAGTTCTGTAGATGTCTATTAGGTCCATCTGTTCTAATGTGTTGTTCAGTGCCTCTGTGTCCTTACTTATTTTCTGTCTGGTGGATCTGTCCTTTGGAGTGAGTGGTGTGTTGAAGTCTCCTAGAATGAATGCATTGCATTCTATTTCCTCCTTTAGTTCTATTAATATTTGTTTCAGGTATGTTGGTGCTCCTGTATTGGGTGCATATATATTTATAATGGTTATATCCTCTTGATGGACTGAGCCCTTTATCATTATGTAATGTCCTTCTTTGTCTTTTGTTACTTTCTTTATTTTGAAGTCTGTTTTGTCTGATACCAGAATTGCAACACCTGCTTTCTTCTCTCTGTTGTTTGCTTGGAATATCTTTTTCCATCCCTTGACTTTAAGTCTGTGCGCGTCTTTGGGTTTGAGGTGAGTCTCTTGTAAGCAGCATATGGATGGATCTTGCTTTTTTATCCATTCTATTACTCTGTGTCTTTTGATTGGTGCATTCAGTCCATTTACATTTAGGGTGATTATTGAAAGGTATGAATTTATTGCCATTGCAGGCTTTGAGTTTGTGGTTACCAAAGGTTTAGGGTTAGCTTCTTTACTATCTTACTGTCTAACTTAACTCACTTGTTGAGCTATTGTAAACACAGTCTGATGATTCTTTATTTCTCTCCCTTCTTATTCCTCTTCCTCCCTTCTTCATATGTTGGGTGTTTTGTTCTGTGCTCTTTTTAGGAGTGCTCCCATCTAGAGCAGTCCCTGTAGGATGCCCTGTAGAGGTGGTTTGTGGGAGGCAAATTCCCTCAACTTTTGCTTGTCTGGGAATTGTTTAATCCCTCCTTCATATTTAAATGATATTCGTGCTGGATACAGTAGTCTTGGTTCGAGGCCCTTCTGTTTCATTGCATTAATTATATCATGCCATTCTCTTCTGGCCTGTAGGGTTTCTGTTGAGAAGTCTGATGATAGCCTGATGGGTTTTCCTTTGTAGGTAACCTTTTTTTTCTCTCTGGCTGCCTGTAATACTTTGTCCTTGTCTTTGATCTTTGCCATTTTAATTATTATGTGTCTTGGTGTTGCCCTCCTTGGATCCCTTGTCATGGGAGTTCTGTGTACCTCTGTGGTCTGAGAGGCCATTTCTTCCCCTAGTTTGGGGAAATTTTCAGCAATTATTTCTTCAAAGACATTTTCTATCCCCTTTTCTCTCTCTACTTCTTCTGGAATACCTATGATTCTTATATTGTTCCTTTTTGATTGGTCACTCAGCTCTCTTAAAATTCTTTCATTCCTGGAGATCCTTTTATCTCTCTCTGCATCAGCTTCTCTGCGTTCCTGTTCTCTGTTTTCTAGTCCATTAATGGTCTCTTGCATCTCGTCCGTTCTGTTTTGAAGTCCTTCCAGAGCTTGTTTTATTTCTGAATTCTCCTTCCTTAGTTCTTGCATATTTCTCTGCAAGTCCATCAGCATGGTTATGACTTTTGTTTTGAATTCTTTTTCAGGAAGACTGGCTAAATCTATCTCCCCAGATTCCTTCTCAGAGGAAGATGTAGCAGATGCCGAAGCTGTCTGGGTTAGTCTTGTCTGGATCATATTTTTTTGCCTTTTCATGTTGACAGGTGCTATTGACTGTCAGCTGGGAGGGCCAAAATTTTCACTTGCTACTGGCCTTTCTTTACTGGGACAACTGCGACCCCTAGTGGCTTGTGTTGGGTAATTGCGTGTAGGCTGGGTCTTTGTGTCTTGCCTGGCCGGAAGGGAGAAATTTCCCTTTCTGTTGGCGGAATTTGTCTCAGGCTGCTTCTCTGCTTTCGCAGCGCCCGGTGGGGTAATGGATGGGGGGGCTGCTTGACTGTTTGCCTCCGTGAGGGGTCTCAGAGCTGTTGCCCAGGGGGTTAGTGCACCCGGTTTCCCTGTAATTTCCAGCAGCTGTACTGTGACCTGGGTTGTTTCCGTCAAGCTGTTAAGTCCCTGTCCCTTTAAGACTTTCAAAAAGCCCCCGCTTTTCTTTGTCACAGGGGCATCAGCTTCGGCACCCGCTCAGAGGTCTTACTCCCTGTTCCCCCAGTATCCAGGGCCCCCTGGGCACGTACTGTGTCTGCGCTCTGGCCCGGATGGCTGGGGCTGGGTGTTCGGCAGTCCTGGGCTCCGTCTCCCTCCCGCTCTGCCTATTGTTCTCCCGCCGGGAGCTGGGGGGAGGGGCGCTCGCGTCCCGCAGGGCCGGGGCTTGTATCTTACCCCTTTCACCAGTCGCTGGGTTCTCGCTGGTGTAGCTGCAGTCTGGCCACTGTCCTGCGTCTTCTGGTCTCTCTTTTAGGGCTAGTTGTGTTTGTTGTATTTTCAAAAGTATATATGTTTTTGGGAGGAGATTCCCACTGTCCTACTCATGCCGCCATGTTGGCTCCGCCTCACATCCACAATTTTATAAGAGGTTTTTTTATACCTCTTTTATACCTTTTTTATAGAGGTTTATTATTTGTATAATCAACAAAGATCTAAGGGTCCACAAATTCTGGTGCTTAGATAGACACTAAATTTGAATATAAGACCATTGAAAAATTGAAACCTTTATTTTGTATATGCATAAATAACAAGGGAGAAGTTAAGTCATTACACTGGGTACATACTCCCAGTTGTCAGTTATTTTTTTAAAAGAAGGAGAAAGTTGCTGAGATAATAAATATTTTGTTGGTATTTGACTGAAGTATTTCTGTCTGACTCTACCACCCACCAGTGAGCGACGTGGGCAAACCCCTTACCCTTCCAGGGACCTCATTTCTCATGAAAGACTTGCAAGATAAAACTTCTGTGGACCTCTGGGGCTCTTAAATCCTAACATCCCAAACAGGAGAGTGTCCCTTAGCTTATTTAATCTGCCCCTTGACTGCATGGGGTTTCAGGAGTTCCCATCTGAGAGCTCCCTATCACATTTAAAAACAAGAACAAAGTAAGTGTGTGAAGTGAGGGAAGCTTCTCCTGCCCTCAGGTAATTTCCACCCCCTTGCACCTGCTCCCTGCATGCAGGCGCAGCTAAGGAGTCCGGGCTTCAGGGGGAGCTCCTGCAGGGCAGCGCTTTCCCTTGCCTCCTCGACGTCCAAAAATCTAAGTTGCATGATTTAGAAAAACAGTCTGAGTTCTTATTCTCAGGTGCACCTCGCATAGTCACCATTTCTCCTCCTCCTACCCCTGGGTCTGCATCAGTGCTACCCTCGTCTCAGCCCTGATTGACTCGTGCTTCGCCCTTTACGGAAACTTTCCCATCTGCCCTCCTGCCTCCACATCTACTCCTCTGCGTCCTTCTGCAGATAAGGGTCGAACAATCTCCTGCGTGCCTCCTTTCATTCCATTACTTCCGACTTGGAAGCTTCCGGGCGCTGCCCCGTGAAGCCCAAGCAGCTGGGTGTGGCCTCCAGTGTCTTGTCCACATGCTCACCCCGCCTCCCACACCTCGCTGGTCTGTCCTCGGCTGTCTTACACCCTCTCTATCCTGACATCAGACCAGTGTGCCATTGTTCACCTAGTCTGTTAACAACTCTCCCTTCTGTGAAATCCTAAAAATCATGTTTGCTCTCCTTTGGGGTGTGATGAGACACTGCCTTATGATATCTGATATGATTAGGTACTTACTTATTATGACACATGATTCATTTGGTATAATGATGTATTTTTCACTGATTTTTAGGTTATAATGTGTGGTGTCTCCTTGCTCTGCTAAATAGTAAGCTACTTAACAGAGTGGATGTAGAATTCTATCTTGTAAGGTTCCAGGCTAAGCTAATTAGCAAATTTGAAGTTATCTATTGAGCTAATGAAGTTAAAACAGTAGATTCAAAAATTTTAATTTCTGTAGTGTGAGGAGAAAAAAGGGACTAAAAGAATGCATAGAAAAATGTTTATTGTATTTTTCTTAAGAGGCAGAACTAATTCATTCCTTTCTTGTGGGGTGTTTATTCTGTTCTAGACACTGTTCTAGTTTCTAGGCATACAAAAGTGGATGAGTTGGACTAAGTCTCTATACTCATACAGCTTACATTACAGTAACTGGAGACATACAAAAAAGAAGAAGAGAAAGATGGGGAGGGAATAAAGGAAGAAGATATGAGAAAGACTAAGTACTATGACAAGAATTAAATGGTGCCATGTGCTAAGGCGTGGAGTCACATGCTCTGGAGGGTGCGGGCAGGAAATTCTCTCTGGGCAGATGTCATTTCAGGGGAGTTGTGATAAGCCATGCAAAGATTTTCTTGAAAAGCATTGCAGGCTTGAGAAGCAACAGCTATTGCAAAGAGGATACATGAATCCTGAGCTCAACATATCCCTAAATAAATAAATTAGGCCATAAATGAAAGAAGGCCAACATTGATGAAACCTGATGAAACTGGGGAGGCTGTCAGACTCCAGCTAGATTTTTTTGAAAGCAGGGTAAAGTTCCAATGTTTCTTTGAAAACTAAGAAAAATTCTATAAGAGAGCTGAATTTTATTTGTTCTCTAATGGAACTTTGTAGAATTCAGAACTAAAGAAGTGAACACATCTAATTTGACATATGAAATCTAGTTCAGCTTCTCCTACTGGGAACAGGTAAGGGGAACGGGGCACAGACGGTCTTTTATGGAAGCCCATACCGTACACTGAGGCATTGCTATGAGGCGAGCCCCGAGGTCCCCCTACTGCTCACTGCAGCCTGTATTCTACTCAGCCTCCTTTCTGCTGAGGTGGGCACCTCTTTGTACAGGCCCTTATCACCAAACTTTGTTAATAAAGTCTATTGGAGGTCATATCCTACAAAATGAGCTGAACAGAAATAGTGATTTGGGGTTTGAAAGGTCAGGCCAAGGGGGCCACTTGACTGGAAAAGGAGAGGCCCCGTTGTACATGATATGCGTAATAATCGGTGACTGCAGTCATAATGCCTTCTGCTCTGGTTAGCCTAATCAACAGAATCTAGAATATCAATCCATTCACTGCTACCATAGGACATGCTTTTGGAAAAATGCTAAGCTTTCCTATTAATTGGAACAAATTGCATGTAATGGGTTCCTCTAGATGGTCTGATGCCTCTCACTGTGAAATCCTCACAGCCCCCAGCTTGAGGATCATTCTTCTGTGCGTACAGATGTGAGCAGCTTAGCCTTCCAGAGCTGTCCACCTGGGGCACGGAGGGCTCCGCATGAATCGCAGGGTGAGGGTGCCACTCTGTCTCCCACCAGTGTTAAGCACACAATAAACTGCAAAGCAGAACTCCCCCCCAGCTTACTTAAATCTCCATTTCCTCATCTCAGACAATTCAGGTGCCTCCACCACGTCACAGCCTCCTAGGACATCCATGCAGCCCTTAGCTGCAATGATGTTCTGCCAAGAGCCGTGGTCTCAACCGGCATCGTGTGCAGGACTAAGCCCAGGAAGCCCCCCAGATCTCAGCAGCCCCCGTGACCACAGCTGTTTCAGGGAAGCTGTTTGAAGAGGCTTCTGACTCTCAGCACTGATAACAAGGACCCCGGGTGCAGGCTGCGTTCGGTACTGAAACTGTGTCTTGTTTGCGATAAAAACCTACAGCTTTTTTTTCTCTTTTGGACCCTAATGTCTTATAACCAGAGAAGGATCGTCAGCAGAGGTGACAATGAAGACAGCATGCAAACTCCACTAACAAGGCAAAAACCAGTTGAATCGGGATTGTGCCAGTTTGTCCTGACTTCTCTGCTCTGTTTCCCAATCCCACATAGGAAAAGACACCAGGTAATCATAACTTCAAATAACAAGAGTTACAAGCAGCAGAATATCAGAGAGGAGTGGTGCAGGCTGTAAGAACATTCGTATCTTCTACAGTAAGAAGTCTGGAAATAGGGGTTCCAGAGTTTATTTAGGATTTAAATGACATCATCAAACATTAAAGATCTTTCCATTTTTCCACCCTACCACTCAGTATTTTCTATGCTTCTGACCTTATGTTTGGTCAGAAACCCATGTTGAGCAGTTATTAATTTAAACAAACAAAAATCCCTGATTCCTAGAAAATTAATTGCCAACTTATTAGTTTTGTGAAAAATAACATAGGCTAATACTTTCATGACCTTATTCTAGGGAAGGAAAGAACTCTTTAACAAGTCACACAACTTTTTAAAAATCATAAAAAATATAAATTAGGTTACACTAAAATTAAAATATTCTATTGACCAAATCATGATATAAGTGAAGATATAAGCCACAAACTAAAAGATATTTATAACACAAATAGCCAACAAAGGAATAAATTCAGAATATGCATATATTTTCTATAGTATCTATCAATTAATAAAAAAAATACAAACATTCCAATAGAAAAATGAGCAAAAAGGAGCCATGGACACACAATGGGGAAATGACAGCCTCTTCAACAGCTGGTGTTGGCAAACTGGACAGCCACATGTAAGAGAATGAAACTGGATTACTGTCTAACTCCATACACAAAAGTAAACTTGAAATGGATCAAAGACGTGAATGTAAGTCATGAAACCATAAAACTCTTAGAAGAAAACATAGGCAAAACTCTCTTGAATATAAACATGAGCAAATTCTTCATGAACATATCTCCCCAGGCAAGGGAAACAAAAACAAAAATGAACAAGTGGGACTACATCAAACTAAAAAGCTTCTGCACAGCAAAGGACACCATCAGTAGAACAAAAAGGCATCCTACAGTATGGGAGAATATATTTATAAATGACATATCTGACAAGGGGTTAACATCCAAAATATATAAAGAGCTCATATGCCTCAACACCCAAAAAGCATATAATCTGATTAAAACATGGGCAGAAGATCTAAACAGACAATTCTCTGAAGAAGAAATTCAGATGGCCAACAGACACATGAAAAGATGCTCCACATCACTAATTATCAGGTAAATGCAAATTAAAACCACAATGAGATATCACCTCACACCAGTTAGGATGGCCAACATAGGAAAGACTAGGAACAACAAATGCTGACAAGGAAGCGGAGAAAGGGGAACCATCCTACACTGCTGTGTGAGAATGTAAATTAGTTCAACCATTGTGGAAAGCAGTATGGAGGTTCCTCAAAAAACTCAAAATAGAAATACCATTTGACCCAGGAATTCCACTCCTAGGAATTTACCCTAAGAATGCAGGGGCCCAGTTTGAAAAAGACATATGCACCCCTATGTTTATCGCAGCACTATTTACAATAGCCAAGAAATGGAAGCAACCTAAGTGTCCATCAGTAGATGAATGGATAAAGAAGATGTGATACATATACGCAATGGAATATTATTCAGCCATAAGAAGAAAACAAATCCTACCATTCGCAACAACATGGATGGAGCTAGAGGGTATGATGCTCAGTGAAATAAGCCAGGCGGAGAAAGACAAGTACCAAATGATTTCACTCATATGTGGAGCATAAGAACAAAAGAAAAACTGAAGGAACAAAACAGTAGCAGAATCACAGAACCCAAGAATGGACTAATAGTTACCAAAGGGAAAGGGACTGGGGAGGATGGGTGGGAAGGGAGGGATAAGGGGAATAAGGGGCATTACGATTTGCACACATAATGTAGGTGGGACACGGGAAAGGCAGTATAACACAGAGAAGACAAGTAGTGACTTTATAGCATCTTACTACGCTGATGGACAGTGACTGTAATGGGGTGTGTGGGGGGGACTTGATGATGGGGGGAATCTAGTAACCACAATGTGGCTCATGTAATTGTATATTAATTTCTACCAAAAGAAAGAGAAAAATGAGCAAAAGATATGGTCAGGCAATTTATAGCAGAGGCAAAAAATGTCCTTAATCACATACAAGACATGCCCAGCCTATCTAGTAATTAGGTAGTTTAGTAATTAAAACTGGAGCGGCCGTGGACCAAATTTTTTGTCCCCCATTTGGAGATGAGGCCTTTGAGAGATAAGTAAGGTTACATTAGCTTATGAAAGTGGGGCTTTCATGGTGGGATTCATGGCCTTACAAGAAGAGAAATCTCTTCCTTGTTATGTGAGGACATGGGGAGATGGTCCCATCTGCAGGCCAGGAAGACAGCTCTCCCCAGAGCCTGGCCTGCTGCACCCTGATCTCAGATGTGCAGCCTCCAGAACTGTGGGAACATAATTTTCTGTTTTAAATCACCCAGACTATGGTATTTCTTTACAACAGCCTGAGATGACACAACAGCATACATCACATTGGCAGCTATTAAAAAATCAGACTGTATCATGTGTATTGGCCAAGTTGTGGATTTAAGAAACAGTCATTCACTGCAGTGGGAGTATAAATTGGAACAGCTACATTGGAAAGCGATTTTTCTAACATTCCTAGAAAATGTGAGCATGCAAATGTCCTACCGTTCACTCCCAGAAACCTATGCCAGGGAAACACTTCCAAACGCTGCACCTGGAGACAAGCACATGAATGTGTATCAATAGCAAAACTGATGAATACATTGTGGTATATCTATACACAAGAACGCTGTACTGGAGTAAAAATAAACAATACTGATAATCGACTGGGCTAATAGAAAAAAATACGGAATGTAAGGAACAAGTCACAAAAACTTTATCACAATATGCTCTCATATATATTAAGTTCAAACATAGGTTAAACAAAATTTTATTTTAATAAGCATTATTGAAGCAAAATTGACATGCAATAGACTACACATATTTAAAGTGGACATGGGCTTGACACATGCATATATCTGTGAACCTATCGCCACAGTCAAGACAGTGAACATAGTCATCACTGCCAAAAGCCCCTGCCGTCTCTCTGTAATTCCTCCTTTGTCCTCCTTCTGTGCCACCATCCCCCACTCCCAAGTCATCACAGATCTGCTTTCTATTGCCATGTATTCATCTGTCTTTGCTAGAGTTTCATACAAATGAAGCCATATGATTATTTTTTGGTCTGCCCTCTTTACTTCAGAATAATTATTTTGAGATTACCCACATTGTTCTTGTGTCAATAGCTCATTCCTTTTTATTGCTGACCAGTATCCCATTGGGTGGATATACCGCCACTTATTTGATCCATTCACCCATCAGCTGACATTTTGTTTCCAGGTTTGAGCTCTTACAAATAAAGTTGCTATGAACAGTAATGTGCAAGTCTATGTATGCACATTATTTCCTTTCCTATTTCCTTTACTCTTCAAGAGGAAGGGCAGAATCTATGCTAGCAAGTGCTTAACTAGTTAAGAAACTGCTAAATTGTTTTCCAAAAGAAAACATTTTACATTTATATTTATATCATTGCATCATTTTACATTTTTACCAAGAGAAAGTGAGTATTCTAATTTCTCCATATCCTTGCCCAGACCTGGTCTGGCTAATTTATTATTTTACATTATAGACATTCTGATAGCTGTGTAGTAGCATTTCATCATAGTTTAATTTGCATTTGCCTAACTTGCATGGTGACTGATGATATTGAGCACCTTTTCATATGATTATTTACCATCCTTCTATCTTCTTTAGAGAAATATCTGTTCAGATCTTCACCTAATTTTGAATTGTGCATTCTTAAATCTTACTGTTGAGTTTTAAGAGTTCTTTACATATTCTAAGTATAAATTCTTCATCAAATATAAGCTTTATAAATATTTATTCCCAATCTGTGGGCTTGTCTTTCTCTTGACATCTTTCAAGGAGCAGAAGTTCTAAATTTTGATGAACTCCAATTTATCAATTTATTATTTTACAGATTATGTTTTTTAGTATTCCATGGAAGAAAACTTTGTCTAGCCTAAGTTCACAAAGACTTCATTTTATGTTTTCTCCTGGAAGTTTCATAGTTTTAAGTTTTATATTTAGGTCTATGATCCATTTTGAATTATTATTTTTATATGATATGAGGTATGGATTCAAGTTCATGTTTCTTTTTGTATCTAGACATCCGTTTTTTCCATCATTTTTCTTGTTAAAAAGACTCTCCTTTCTCCACTAAAATGCTTTCACATCTTTGCAAAAAAAGTGTCATCCCTATCTGTATGGGTTCATTTCAGGATTTCCTATTTTAAAATAATATCTTTTGAAAATATACATGAATAAATGGCTAAACTGTAAATAAAGGAAACGACGATGAATACACATTTCTGTGTGATGAATACACTGTGAGGACAGGACAGAGCGGCAAAGTGCGAGATCAGGAAGGGGCTTCCACGACACAAAATGCTCTTTTCTCCAAGTCGGGTGGTGAGCAAAGGGCTGTTTGGCTTTATTATTTGTCTTTAAACCGAGTTATGCATTATGCACTCCAGAAAATCTATTTCATGAACTCTCTATTTCACAATTTAAAAAGTGACCCCAAATCAACTTGCCCATAGTTTCCATCGGTGGAAACTGGCCGTCATGTCTCACCCACACTGCCCACCACCCAAAGGGTGCTGGATTTCTGCGTGGCGCAAGGTGGCCACGGCCGGGGCGCTGCCCGGTAGCCCTGCTCGCCCGCCTCAAGCCCGCTCTGTACAGGTCCCCTGATCGGCTCCCACGGTCGGCGGCCCCGGGGCAGCAGGTGTCACTCCTTCTGACCGACCCTCAGGAGCCCGGGGCCCTCAGCGCCAGGGCCCCAGGCTGCACACGCCCCTCACTTCAGCCACAGGGCGTGTCACCATCTCACATCTCCCGGGAGACCCAGGAGTCAGTCCAGCATCTCCAGAGAGACCCCATTCCAAGGGTACTGTCACCCTTGCCCTGCTTTATTACTAGTGATGGTTGCTAATCTCTCACTGAGCCTCATCTGGATTAACCTTTCCCGCGGTGTATGGTGTAGGCAAGGGCACAGTGCGTGCACAGGGGCCGGGACCCCCGGGGGCCGGTGGTCTCTGCGCGGTGGGGGACGCAAGGAGGGCGCGGGCGGCTGCGTCCTGTCCCCGCCGGCGGTCCCGCCACGGGCCCGCGTTCCCAGGTGCCTCCCCTCGTCCGGGCGAGCCCGGGGCACCCGCAGCGGCCGAGCCCTTCTCCGTGGTCTGAGCCCAGCTGCCCTCCCATCTTCTGGGCTCAGATCCCGAGATTCTCTGCTTCGCTGCCCCGAGCCTGGGGGAGGCTGCGCCCCGCCCTGATGTCCGCTTCGCCTCGGGCCCCCTTTGCTTTGCAGTGACCAGTACCTTCCATTTAACAGATCCTCTGTATCAGGTTCACTACTGAAGGGGCCGCGGGGGTTCGGCTTTGCTGACGGACCCCGTGTCACTCCCCAGTCTCTCTTTCTGGAAGATGGGGGGCCACAAAGAGGACGACACAGGAGGCCCCCACACTACGTCTTTTTTTTATAATCAGGTGCTTATTACAGTAAGAGCAAGTCAGACTGAAGTCGGCCACACTTCCATTCACGCGCCTGCAGGACGGGACTAACAAGGAAGCCCCAGTTCCTGCCCTTTTCAGTGCTGGACAAGGACGCTTTGTAAGTCGGGTCCCACGGAGGCGGCCCAGCACAGCGGGGCCAGCAGCCTTCCGGTCAGACCAGGTGGGAAGGTCCACCGAGAATATTCTGACCCAGTTCTGAAGCTTACCTGAAGGTCTAAGCTTTAGCTCTCAGGAGTGTAGGCTCACAGGTTCTTGCACCCCCTCCATGCAGTGATGAAAAGATTGAGCTGCATATCTTGAACACTTATTCATGCATGAAGAATGTTTTCAAACCATCTCTGCGGTGCTCTTAGAGACAGAATCTTTAAAATTCTATCTATACCTGGATTAGGGTACTTCAAATGATGGCTAACTGTCCCAAGTGCCCAAAAAAATAATACACAGATACACACACATGCAGAGCACATACGCATGTGTGTGTGTGTGTGCGTGTGCAACCCTACATAAGGAAGCACTATACTGCAAATTATAGTTAGCACAGAACCAAGCACAGCTTAAATCCTGAGGCTCCAAGAAGAGACTGTTTTCCCCGAGTACATTGCCTCGCCACCCAAATAACACTGGGTATTATTACCAATACCAACAACATCTGCTTCAAACTTAATTATGCTCACCAGATTCATACACGTTTACTTGTTAGGCTGGAAAAATTTAACTTCAGTGAGTTACTGTGAGGAAGACTAACACTTTACTTGTGACTTTAGTTTTTATGTGAAGGCTCACTGTATTTCCCTGGGAGAGCTCTGGTTCATTTCTGTTGTCTTACGCATTATTGATAACAACTCATTTCAGTCTCAACACTGATGAGGTTTGGAGACTATAATATTTGATAATTCTAGCAAACAAGGGAATGAAATGAGTCATGGCTTATTGTCAATGTGCTGAGTTGGTTAGGTGACACATAAAATGTTCTGTGTCTCTACAGTACCTTCTAGAACTGTTTTCTATGAAGGTTGAAGGGTGGAGTATTATTTAAATCATTTTTTCAGAACCACATTCAGTTTTCTTACCTTCCCTTTCTGTCTACAAGTATGTATGTGCTGTGAGTATGAATTTAAAGTATTTTTTTCTCTGCATATTGTGAGAGTTTGCTATGTAATTAAATGAAAATCAAAGTTTGATGAGAAAAATCTGTTCTGTTTTCTAACAAATGAAATATCAATGGGTTCTTAGATTATAAATGAGAGTTTTCAACCAAGAAACACAAATTCATTAGGAGTGATTTAGTGTAGCTCACACCATTTACACTAATTATTACAAAATAAGGAATCACCTTTACTCAGAAATGTGAAAATCTGCTACAACGTTGGTGAAAGCATTAGTGGCTAAAACCTCTGGCTTCTAATTGAGATGATCAAAGTCATTAAAAAAGAATTTAAAAAATGTGAAGAGCCAGAGAAACACTTTGAAGTTCAAACAGAAGGAAAGAAGTTGGTGTGCAGCAGGCACAGGAACTACAGTAACTTGTCTTGAGTTACCAGCTGAGCAAAACCAAATCACCAAGCCTTTGACAAGATGAAATATGTGTGGGAAACAAGATGACATTATGTGTGGGATAGATGTCACATTCTTAAGAAGGTTTTAAGAGGAATTGTTCTCCGATATCTGCATGTAAGAGAAGGGGAATCTTTATGGGGCTGTATTAGCTTAGAGATGCAGCACCTTCAGTTTCTTAAATGTGCTTGAAAGAACGTTCTTTTTGGGAGCTCTGAAAAGGATTTGGAAATAACTCCTAGAGATGAAGTTCTATGTCCCTGGGCCCCAGTTGAAGAGCATGCCTCTGAAATCCAGACTCGTTACATTAATGGGACTGAGAACATTAAAAAGGACACCATTTTCCATTCTGACTTCCTTTCTTCCCTGCACAGGGCAGTCTAAGAATAATTTACAGTCCTTCTCTCTCATCACATTTATAAAAGTAACAGGCCACCATGCTTCTCTCTCCTAATCAGGCCAGGGTGGGGACGTATAGGCTCTTGTCCAGTTTTTAGCTTTGGGCCAAAGTCATTGATGACAAAAGGTTTTGATTCCCCTTATTCACCATAGAGCTATTTACTGTAAGATGAGCACCTAAAAGTGAAATTTAAAGAGATTTACATAGTCTAGCCTTAAGATAAAGCTTAAAGAAGTGATTTAATTTCGTTCTGAAGTCTATTCTAGGACAGGGGTTTTAATTTTATTAAAGGTCAAGGCAAAAGGTATAAAGCAACAGAACAAGATGGCTGTGGGAAAGGCGTTAGAAAGTAGAAAGTTTGGGATTTTGATTTGGGAATAACTAGAATTTATTTGCCAGGTGTCTGCTCTTCTGAAGACACTGAAGGAACAAGTTCCAAATAATCATTTTCCTGGCAAGGCCGGAGTGCTGCCTGCTGGGCCAGCGTTAGAAGCGGTCAAATAAGTGATGCTATTCGTTTGAACTTAAATATGCGCAGCATCTATCTTTCTTGATTGCTTGCTTTCTGTCAATTTTTTAAAGTACTTTGTAATTACAAATGAATGCTATAAGTCTAAATTTATAAAACTTAACTACTACTGAGGGAGAAGTCCTTGGAGGAATCTAATTACTCAAATGATATACTTGAAACTTTACAATAGCCCGAGCATTTAAATTTCTAATCGTGTTAAAGTGTGAGTGAATGTGTGTGTGTGTATTTGAAAAATGTCATGTCAAGAAAATCCTGTTTCATCTAATTAAGTACCTACAAATCTAGTAACCAAATGTCCTGGATGAAGCTGGTGAGGAAGTGTGGAGGGGCCAGGGAATATGAGGAACATAGGGAAATTATTGCTTCAAACTTGAATCACTAACATACCTATTTAGTGAATCCCTCAGCAGGGCAGACTTTAATCTGGAAGGTGATAATGACTTGTTCCTCAACAAGTTTCAGTCTTTACTGTCTGGTAGAAACTAATAAAAGAACTTATGCCATTATAAGATGTTTAATGTGACCATTATAAAGCTCAGCTCCTCAGCACCTGACTCTATTAGGTAGTTGCTCCAAGCATTAAAAGTAGGCAGATTTATTTAGTTTTTGTCTGTTAGGTTAATTTTCAATTTCATTGCTGACATTTCATCTTTAGTTAAAACCATGCATTATCAAACTTAGTTTAGTTATTAGTGTTAAAATGCCAGCGGTATGCCAGCCACTATAGCCATGTACATGTTCAAAAATATTTAGCTGTTGAAGCTTCTATATTAAAAGAAAAAAAGGACTTTTTTTGTTTTGTTTTGCTTCATTTTGTTTCAAATAGTCTGGGCAGCATCTTGCTTTAGGACAGCCACTGAATGATGTTATTAAAAAGCAAATTCTAAAACTTGCTACCAATTTCTCTAACAAAGAAATGAAAATGTGTTAGTAAAATTATTGCTTTTGTCTACTATTAACCAATACTCCCTTGAAAGATGTTATCTTCTCAACAGTTACTTCACTTCTATGCAATAACTTTTATTTACATCCAAGTTCCTTAGTTTCTTCTGATAGTGGTACATTTTTGTGAAACTATTTGATGATTTATTAAAAGTGGCTCAAGCAATTGTCAGTGTATTGTCCTAATACATATGTGTGTATACATATATATATACACACACACATATGTATTCATAGAATACACATTCCAATACTTGACTAGTAAGTTGGTAATGCCCTTTGTTATTCTTGTTTGCATAAACATATTATGGTAAAAATCAGCAAAAAGGAAAGATACATTGAATACATGGAATTATTAAAATGTCACATAATCTATTCAAGTTAGATGCAGATTTTTGGAGTCTCCTCTGAGCTATAATATCAGACGATGTTATTAATTTTTTGCAGCCACCTGTGCATCGTATGTTAGGTGTTGCAATATCAGCACACACTTGAATATGTCCTTGTCCCATATTGTACACTTACTTCATATGCGTGTCTTACTTCGAATGATGTTATATGTGTTATATGTGCTATAAGTGTTACACAACCATTTCAGATCCCCTGGAGAAACCAGAGCCCCCTGGAACATGGTTTGTGAACAGGTCTAAGTGAAACTTCAAAGGGTACTAGGCCTTGTATAGACATACACCGACACTGATATGTTTCTATTCAACACATAATTTAACTACGGTGTTAATCTCTGAACTGTTAAAATATATGAAATCAATACATAGAGACTATCTTATTTTGAGAGGGATAGTGGGACTGCCCATGTAGGGATGGGCAAAGTTAGATACCACAGAAATTCTGACACTGTGATCTTTCTAAGATCCCTGAACCTAGTGTGACCTGACAATTTCCGCAGGGAGCCCTTATAATTCACCTACAATAAACCTCATGTCCTGTACCTAAAAAAAAATCTCTGCTTAGGGAAGAAAACTCTACTCAGCCCATTTTCACATATACAGGAACAATAAAGGAAGGAACAATGATCTTTTATCCCAAGGGCAGGAAGAGTCTATTGATTACATATAAATCTTTAGCAGCTTTTTAGCGCATGATTTGATTTGCTGTATCAGATAAAATGTTTCCAAATCACACCGAGATAAACTAAAGAATGCACTTGTCCTGAAAACCAAGAAAATGAAACAACAAAAATAACCTCTTTTATAAATAAGGACAGTGTTTGGAAGTTTCTTTGCTTAGATTTATGTACCTAATTTAAATGCACTGACTTTCCCACCACTTGTTTTGTACTGCAGGCTACTGTTCCTTTGACAGAGGGTTGATCAACGTGTCCTTTTATATGGAGTGTTACCGTTTCTACTGTTCCATTATCTAAACTGTGGCTACCCACCCTGATCTTGTTCTTACCGGGATTAAAAAAAGGAACCCTCCACTTCCAAATGAAAGCTAGAGAAGTTAAGTTCACTCTGAAAGGAAAGGAGAAAAAACAAGTAATAATTAAAGCGTGGTGACGGGGTTGGTCCTTTACACTGAGTTACTGTCAGAAATAAAGATAGGACAAAATAAACGTGCTGTTCCCGCTGCCAGGAATGCCTTTCTGGGTAGCCTTGGGAGACGGAACCCCGCCGGATGCGACCCGCGGTTGGGCAGGTGCCTCCGGGAGCCCTTCCCGGCCTTGCTGCCAGATGCGGTTCTCTTCTTGCTCACGAGTCCGGGTTGTTCCCACCTACGCGACGGTGTCCGGTGAAGTCGTGGGTGCGGCCTGGACGGGCAGGGTCGCCGAGCACAGGCCGTCTCCGTTTCTGAGGCTCCTTAGCAAGGCCCCTTGAACCGGGCGGCGGGGAACAGCGGCAGGTCAGGCCGCAGTCCGGCGCTGGACGCTCCTCCCGCGCCCGCGGGGCCCCGCTCCGAGCCCGCCCACCCCGCCCACCCTGCCGGGCCCCGCCGCGGGTCGCCTGGGAACCCGCGGCCTGCGGCGGCCTGTCTGCGCGCTGGAGTCCCCAGGTGTCCCCCAGGGTGTCCGCCCCCAAGGTCTCTGTCCCCAGGGTCTCTGTCCCCAGGGTCTCTGTCCCCCAGGGTCTCTGACCCCAAGGGTCTCTGTCCCCTGGGTGTCCGCCCTCCCCGCGCGGCCCCCGGGTCTGCAGGCGCCCCTCACGAGGGCACCAGTCGCGCTGGGGCAAAGTCCCCCCTGCTCAGTGTGACCCCACCCGGGTGCACCCGCACAGACGCCGTCCCCCGACAAGGACCCCTTGAGTCTCTCCGCCCGGAGGGCCCGGCGGGGCGCAGAGCCGGCACACGCGGGGAGCGCGCTTCGCGGCGGGGCTGCGCGGACCCCGGGCGGGGGCCGGGCCCGCTGTCAGCCCCGACAGCCCGGCGTTACCGGGTGTGCTCCGGAACTCCGAGGGGGCCGGGGGGTCCACAGGGCCCGGACCCCCGGGGATCTGCGGGAGCGCGGCGGCGGAGCCCGCGGACGGGGCCCCGGACGGGAGCGCGTGTGCGCCGGGGCCGCCCGGAGGGGACAGCGCAGCGCCCCGCAGGACGGTCCGGGTGCCCGCCGGGCACGACGCCGACCGGGGACCCGCCGCCCTGGGCGTGGGGGTGGCGGGGGGCGAGGGCCGTGGTGCCCGGCTGCTGGGAAGCACAACTGTCCGCACGGCGACGGGGCGGCGCGTGGCTCTGCTCAGGAGCAGCGCGCAGGGACCTGTCTCCGCGGCGGGCGCCTGGGAACCGGGGGGCCCGTAGGCCGGGGCAGCAGCGGGCTCGCCCCAGGGCCAGGGCGCCCGGCTGTGCGTTCTGGCGAGTGGGCTCCGGGCTGGGAGGGCGGAGGGCCCGGCAGGCTGCGCCACCCAGAGAGTCACAGCCCTGCCCAGGGCTGCCATCGCGCTTTCGGCCTTGAATCGCACCCCGGGGTCACTTGGACGCTCCGCTCCTGGGCGGCTGTGGGCACCGGGAGGCTCCGACGAGGGGAACGACTAAGAGACCTCGTGGGGAGGGGCGTGGGGGGGGACTCGCAGGTGCCTGGAGGGTGACGAACTCGGTGACGAGCACTGTGATCTTTTATTCGGGTAAATATAAATATGATGATATTTTGAAACCTGGTAGGGGGAGGGATCAAGTTAAAAAGCGCACAATTTCTGTATTGTTGCAATAAGGGCCTCTAGCAGTTTCTTCCTCGTGAAGAACGGATGCTGCAATCTGTTTTGCTTTGCTCCCTTAGGGTAAAGAAAGTCAAATGTACTGATCTTAACAGTGGGAGAAAACAACTACTAGTGGAGGTGCTGGGAATCGAACCCAGGGCCTCATGCATGCTAAGCATGCGCTCTACCGCTGAGCTACACCCCCTTCCCAAAAACGCCGTATGCAGTAGCATATTGTGAAATATAAATGAATTGCTAAAACTGTAAAGGGAGAAGTTATCAGCAGAAGTGACAAAATCAGAAGAAATATTCCGATGGATGATTAATCATCGTTAGATTCAGGAAAACTCCCGTTCTCTTCGATGTCCCCACCAGCGCCTGGTTCTTAGCTGGGCTCCCCTACCTCGGGCTTCTGAGTTTATGGACTCCCAGCAGCGGTTCCTGCCGTTTTCCACGGTGTGGCTCTTAAATATCTTCCTTTTCATGCTCAGAACTTCAGCCATCACCTCCTCTCCTGGAGACAGTCTATAACTCCAACTAGCATTGCCGAACTTGACCTACAAGTCTAACCTTGTGGGGAAGAAAACCACCACCACAAATAAAAAACAAAAAAGAAAAATAACTCCCTTTGAATCGCTTCCTGAAATACTCCCACATGCAGACCAGTCCGGTCTTTGCTTCTGTGTGATCTTCAAACTGGACTTTATTTTATGAGCTGTTCTTACATCTGCACAACTTCTCTGTCTTCCTAGACAGGTGTGCAAATGGCCAAAGTCACAAAAGCAAATATTCTTAAAAGAAGCCTCTGAATAGGATATGTTGTTAGGATTTTGGGGGCAAATCAGAGACTAAAAATGATGTTTTAAGCTAAAAGATTTCTAAAGTTCTTTTGTGACGTGATCATAGGACTGCCTTCTAAACTTATAACGTTAGAATTTGTTAGTTTGCTGTGTGATCTGCTGGGGTGTTAGCTCTGCCAGACGCCCCTCCTGCCTCTCTGGACATTCTATTTTCTTTGAAGTCCAGCTCTGTTTCCCAAGCAGGCCACTGTCTCCCATAGCTTCAGGCTTTTTCACAAAGTTTGGTAACTTACTTCCCCAAATTATGTTATAAACAATTTCCTCTTCAACCTTCAGCTCAGGTATTATTTCTTCTATGAAGCATTGTCTGCTCCACTTTTTTCCTCAGACACAATAAGGTGAGACCCTCTTTCTGTTCTTGGGTATAACATACTCATTATGATATCATGCTATCTTATTTTTATAACTACTTTATTACTGAGATATAACTTACATAAAATAAAATGGATAGATCTTCCAGGCAGAGTTTAATGAGCTGATAACAAGTGTATATACCTGCTTAACCCCCACTTACATCATGACTTAGAAAATATGTCTTACCCCAAAAAGTTTTTGATTTCTGGTTTCTGTCACTACACCATGATTTTGCCTGTTCTAAAACTTTACATAAATGATGTCATAGAACTGGATTCTTCAGTGTTTTACAAATTCTTACCTGTTGTGTCCATTACTCTTCTTACTACTGAGGAATATGCTGTAGCCTGCATATACCATAGTTACTTATCCACTCACCTCTCATGAGTATTTGGGTTGCTTTCATAGTTTCTGGATACTATGTATAATGCCGGTGTGAACATTCTTGTACAAGACTCTTTGTGAACACACGTTTTCATTGACATTGAGTAAATAACTGGTGGTGGAATTGCTGCCGAAGAGCAGGTGTATGTTTAATTTTATAGAGAAGACTCAATAGTTTTACAAGCCGTTTTACACTCCTACAAGCAACATATGAGGGGTCTGCTTCCTCCATATCTTTGCCAACACTTAGAATTGTCATTTGTTTACATACTTTAGCATTACACATGTCTAAAGCACAAAATTGATGTTTTGACAGATGTATACTATCATCACCATAATCAAAATAATGAGCATATTCTTCATCCACAAAAGTTTCCTTGAGCTCCTTTGCAACCCCACCTTCCCTCCCTTCACAGTTACTTGTCTGCACTGTGTCACTATGAATTAGTTTGCATTTTATAGAATTTTGTATACTAGAATCATACAGTAAGGACTGCTTTTTGTCGGGCTCTTTTCTTTCAACACAATTATCCAAGAGTTGTCTATTGAGAAGCATTATTGTGTGTGTGTGTGTGTGTGTGTGTGTGTGTGACACACATTAAAACATTATAAAACATATATAAAACATTCAATAGTTATATATGTATATTATAAACATGTTTATAAATATAAATATATTAATAATATATAGTATTATATTATATATATGATATATATATATAAAACACTGTGGTATATCCATTCGCCCTTTGTTACACATATCAATTGTTTCTAGTTACTGACCCTCCTAGATGAGATTGGAGTGAGCATATATGTGCAATTCTTTCTATGGCCTCTTGCCTTATAGTCTTTTGTGTAAATATGTAGGAGTAGAATGGCTGACTCATGTGGTATTTTATATCTTACCTAAACTTCTCTACTTTCTTTGTGAATGGCTGCTACCTTCTCTTCCTTTCATAGCAAATAGCCCAAACTGAAATGCATGAGCCTTCATGCCCTGTCTACAGCATGCGCTATTTTACTTTGTCCTGCTTTCTTTTTTCTTCAGACAGGAATGGCGGTATATAGTACAAGGCAGGGTTTATACTTGTGGAGGAAAAGATTAATTTTGTAAGAGGAATTCATGGGCATGTGGCTGTAATCAATTACTGTTGTCTCCTGCTGGTGCTGAGCCTGGAAAAGAAGCTGGATGATATATAGGAGAGCATGTGAGACACATTTTCTGTGTCTGTCAGGATAGTGAACTGTAAGACAAATGATACCGGGGCAGGCTCAGCACAGTCCTCAGTGAACTGTTTCCAAATGGAAAGAACAAAAAGAAAATTAGACAAATCAAAAGAATAAAAGAAGCTCCTTCTTCTAGAAAAACATGTGAAGGAAAACACATCTCTCAATACATTCCTCTAACCAGCTACTGATAAAGAACAACCTGTGAGCCACCAGGGATGGAATACAGAATGCAGCCCGCCCTGTAAACACCGAGCCTTCCAAAACAGGTTTCAGAGACCCTCGCTTGCTGCCCCCTCTAAAGATAGCAGACAAGAGCAAAAGTTCATGCTCTCTTTGTGAAGAAATAACTGCTCTTTTGCTAAAGGGGGAAGGAATTGTTAAAACGAATTCTTCGCACAAGGATGTATGAAAACACAACTGAATTAAATGTTTATAGTTTAGTATTTCCCCCTCTCTTGTGAAAGATAGTTTTTAGAAAGCAGGGCAGAGAAAAGGAAACTAATCTTTTGTTATTTCTCATGAACAATCGAGCATTTTTGTTCGACATATTTTGACTAGTGTTTGCGGAGTCTGGTTGGGCACCTCAATGGTTAGAACCCCTGACCTCAAGCTAAATGCCAAAATGGGCAGAATGCAAGTTGGCTCGTTTTAGATGCCACGAGAAGTGTACCAAGAGATGCCATGTGTGTGTTAGTGGGGAAGAGCTCAAATCCAGTTAGAACAAACCTCATCAATCATGCAGCATTCGGGATGCAACTTAAGGTGATATCAGGTTCAGTTCATGGGAAGACAAGAGGAAGGTTCCCGTTGCAAAGGCAGACGTGTAGGGGGCACGTTCAGCGGTGAGGGTGCTCAGAGGGCAGCGAGCTCAGCCGGCCCTGCACGGAAACAGGAGTGCGTGCGACGAGAAACTCCACCGGAGGCTTTCGTCTGTGCAGTCACGCACCTCAAAACTGCTCTTAGCATGATGTCCCACCCCAAACAGATCCACCTCTTCACCACATCTACTAAGTATGAAATTAAGTGAGGATTTGACTGAGGAGGTGAGGAAGAGGGTTCCCAATACATGAGTCAGAATTACTAAAATTAGTAAGTAATTAATCAAGTTCCCCAGCAGACAGTCCTGGGGTTCCCACCCTAGCTCGTCCCCAGCATTCCCGGCCTCATCTCCCCCATCTGGGCACCGCCCGCCTGCCTCTGGGTTGAGCTTCCTGCAAGGTGGACGGCGGCTGCCGGCCCTTCGCGGTTCGCTTTGGCCTGATTTCGTCCAGCTAAGCCGGTCTGATTCAGTCCCCACTGTGCTCAGGCTGCAAGACCCTCACAGACAAGAGGAAAGCATAGCAAACTTATTTCCATGGAGCCACGGATGGGCCAACTCTATTTTTGGTTACTTGCTTATTTGAATAATCTGCCCTGCAGAAGATGGGCCAGTTTTTCCTGATCTGCTCATACGGGCAAGTGGTAGCCTGCAGGGGTGCGCACCTGAACGCGTATCTGAATGCACCTAGGGGTTTGATGTGAAATTAGAAGCATTGTATTGTATAGTGCAGTGGTCTTTATGAAAACGAGGGGCTGTGTTTTGTCCTGCTTTGGAGAATGTCTTTATTTCTCGGTTGAAGAGCCATTAGGGATTCTGAGGGTGGGGGCATCATGCCCTTGGCCTTGAACATCGTCAGCAAAGGGCACGGTGGGATGAGCTGACATTCGCTGAGAATATCCATCCATTTCAAAGCATAGCTTTCTTCCCTTTCAGCAATTTGTTCCAAACCACAGCATAAAATGTCACATTATTGATGCGGCATTATCAAGTTTCATCATGATTGACCATCAATGTCACACAGTTTTGTAACACAACCGGTTGCTGTCAATCAAAGGCACCCCCAGGAAACTGTGTAAACAGAGGAAACAGTTTTGCTGCACCATGTGGTACACTTTTCACTCTAAAGATGAACTTGTGGTTATCTAGATCCCATTAAAGTTTAAATGTGAATTTTTTGCTATATTAAAGCTTTTGCTTAATCCTTGACATTTTCAACATTTTGATCGTCTTTGAGGTAAATAAAAATGTTCAGGACTTTTTGTTGAGGGAGGCATTTTGACTGGCAGTGGTGACATACTGGGAGGCCAAGAGCCTGGAGTACACCCGTGCCCCTTCTCTGGAAAAAAGGTCACTGGTGCCCCTTCCTGCTGAAGATGCAGGAGAGGCCGGGGAGAGGCTGAGAAGCTGCCACAGGCGGAGATCCCTTGGCTGAGCTTCAAAAGAAAGAAAGGAAAGAGACCCAAGGCAGAGGAATGGAACCAAGGGCCGCAGTGCCTGGGAAGCGAGTGGGTCTGAGAGCTCTGGCGGTGGCCCGGCCTGGGGGCGCCACCTCGGACCGGCCTGGCCGCCTTCTGCCTGGGCGTCGCCAATTCTCCGGGTTCCTAGATGCTGTTTCTGCCGCTATTTTGTTCATAGCGACCTGTATGTGTACAGGTCTTCGAAGTCCGCTCCCCGGGTTTTAGGAGTAATAAGATCAGTGCATGTGACTTGCGGTGAAGGTGTTAGAAGAGGAGAGTCTACTGCAAATTCTCACCCTTACTCCATGGAGAAGAGGCTGACTCCATTTGTCAGGATGCGGCTGTAGAAAAAGTCTGTTTCCCTGAAGTTCCCAGGAATGACTTCCACCATGTCTCTGCTGCTCCTCATCCCCTCAGCCACTCCCTCAACGAAGTCCCACCTCCGTGCCATGGCCCCCTGATTCCCCTTCCTCCTAAGCGCACCCACTGCTCCCCGAGGAACCGTGTCCCAGGGCAGCCCTGGGGGCTCCCGCTCTCTCTCTCTTTCTCAAGTCTAGCCGACCTGGTGACTTCAACAACCACTCCTGGGCAGATGTCCAGCAGCTTCTGCTCAAGCCTGGGCATTCCCTTCCGTGCAGAAATGAATGGTCACGATTTCGGTTTCGAGCTCTCATTCTGGAGCATATACTCTGAAAAGGAAGCAGCACAGTCATGCTTCTATAATGGCCAGTACAAATCATCGATCCCTATTTTAACTGCTTGGTCCGTAGTCACTTTAGAATCTTTCTCGTCTTCTTTCCGGGTTGCCTCCTACCCGGGCAGACGTCATTATCGCACTCACAGGCCTCTTCCAAACCTCACATTGTGTCCTGAAAGCTGGAATGGAAAACATTCGTGAAGACATCACATACTCTGTGGCCTTTAGCAGAATTGTTTCCCACAACGAATGCTTTTTAGCACGTATGTCAACATTTTAAAAGTATGTTTAGTAAATGTGACCTTTTGACTTAATTTTCCAGTTTTTCTTTTTACATGGTGTGGATGAAATGAAGGTTCTTGTGTCCAGGATTCTCACCTGGCCCCAGTTGGCTAGCTCACTACACACGCATGGGCAATGTGTCGTTATTGACTCTACATCAAGAACTCTGCCCAGTGCTCTGGGTGATGTGGTGGCAGGGCTGCAGGAGAGCAGAGGCTGGAGTGGTGGCATCGCTGAGGACAGACGCCCAGAGGCAGAGACCGGCTTGCTGCCTGCAGACTCGTTCTGAGTGGACAGAATTCTAGTGACTGACCTGCCACCATGGGAATAAAGTTGGGTATAACCCTTTCACCCCAAGAATGTTTTACTGTCATTTCTTTGGTCACACTGAATCCATAGGGAACTTGCCCGGGGCTGAAACCCACTGGCAAGACACATGGAAAACTTTATGAAACGCTTTTCAATGCCTCACTATCTCATCAAAGAACAGGGTGAGGAGTCTAATAAAAGGTAGAATACTATGCATAACATAGCATGAATAACAATAGGGAGTATCTTGCCCGACTCTTCTCATTTTACAGATAGAAAACATCATGAAACACAGAACTGGAACCCCAGGGGGTTGAGTAGGTTTGCCCACAGTCACAGTAAGGGCAGCTGGAGGACCAGAACCCCAGAGAAACCGAAGCCCCAAGTCTCCGTGTGGCTGATCACACCTCAGCTTTTCTGCGGTTTTCCCAGAGGTTTATCAGTCGCTCCCTCTCTTCACCTGATTCTAATATTCTCAGCCACGCCCCAGAGTTCCTTGAAGGAGGAAGTGTGGCCTAGATGAGAAGTAAACAACGGGAGCCCGAGACAGTTCCCACTCCAACCTAAATGTCCCGTCCGACCTGTTCGTCTTTAGCCGCCTGCACCCCCTCCTGTAAGTATGGCTGCGTTTGGCCCACTGGGTCCCCTTTACAAGCAGGTTTCCTGGTAAACTTAAAAAAGGTTACTTACATTGTTTTCCCTATAGTGACTACCTGGCTTTATTTATACTTGCAGAATTTGTTGCATCATAAATTTGAAAATCACTCTTACTCTCTCTCCGCCAGCATGTGCCCAAGGCCATCCAACGGCCGCAGGGTCCGCACAGCCGGAGGTATGCTCTCTGTGGGTTTTGTATGCGTGCAGGCTTCAAACGCCTTTTTTTTAAATGGCTGCTTTTTATTTCTCCAAGTGCTTTGTGGCTCTAAAATCACTGCAGTTATTTTTCTTAAGATTTTCTATTTTCTCTCTCCCTATTTGTTATCGTTAATCAAAGTTCCTCATCATGTATGAGCTGATCTGCTTCCCTCTGAGGTGCTTCTTGTAAAGGATCCCAACACAGTTCCATCCACACACCTACTGAAATTGGCCTCACAGGTTTTAAACAAGCCACCCCAGCTTTCTTAAGGTGTTTTCCTCCTTTCTTCCCCATTTGAAGCACTTTTTAAAAAATTTTAATGGCAGATGTTACGTCTTTCCTCACGTTTACTTAGTAGCAGAATGAGAAGGACTGGGGCCCTTCTCAGGGGTGCTCATAACCTGTCATTTCCCGCAGCGCCGCTCCTGCCCCTGGGAGCCACAGGGCCTCACCCCGTGCTGTCTGCCCTGCAGGGAGCGGGCTCCCCAGCCTGCTGTGTGGGGCCGCGGCCCAGTGCAGCACCCCCCCCACAGCACCCAGGCCCCAGCTCCCAGGGCCGCGCCCCCACCTCCCCTCTCATCCGCACCCAGCAGGGCCTCGAGGGCGGCAGAGCCTTGGGGCGTGGCCTCGGGGTGGGTGTTGGCGAAGCTGAGGTGTGCGGGTGAGCAGACCTCTTCCCCCCCTGCAGTCCTGGCTGGTTTGGAGGCTCCCAGGAGAAGCACGCAGGCCGAGTACATTTCTTTCTCCTCCGTGAGCTTCCCCAGCAGGTGCAGGGGGCTGACCTCGTGCAGGGAGAGAGGGTAGTGTGACGGTTGCACCTGGAAATCATTGCAGGTGTCGGTCCTTAACCCAGGTGCTGCCCATTTCTTTTAGGCTAAGAGACACCCGCTGGGACTCATGAATGGCCATACTGTGTCCTTTCCCTGGACAGGTACGGCAGCGTCTGGGTCTCCTACAGCCCTGCGCGCGTTCACGGTACGAGGTCCTCTTCGGTGGTGTCCGCTAAGAATGTCCTATGACCATGAAAGACCCAGGGGCTCACGGCGGTGGCCTAGCATTGCAGATTCTCATTGTCCTTGAAACCGACAGCCCAGGCAAGACCTGTCCTGACTGAGAAGTGGTCAGGGCTGAAGCTTGTGAAATAATTTAATGCCTCATACCAATTTGGGTTCAAAACATTCTGCTACATGGTTAGATGTGTCCCCTTTACCTGAGGCTGTTTGTATCTGAACTCATTGTTAGCAGGGACCAATTAATGGGCGAGCCACCTCCAGGTGTATAAAATGAGACCAGAGGTTACTGTTTGATGAAGGAGGATGGGGACCAGCTGAAAAAGAAATCTTTTTCTAATTGGGAAAAAATATATCCTAGGGAAGATGGTGAACCAAAAGAGAATTATCCTTTCCATGGTAATTTTGTGGATAGCTTTTGATTTCTTTGCTGTTTATTTAGTCTTTTTCTATGCCAAAGGGAGAAGAAGTGAGTTTTCAGGGCTGTTATGGAGTACAAGCCGGAGGGCACTGCGGCTGGCTGAGGGGTCCACCCAGTGCAGAGCCCCTGCCGCGCACCCCATGCAGCTGCTCCCCCCCTTGCAGCCTCGCAGGTGAGAGGTAGGCAGGCTTCTGATGCCGAGTAAATGGAATAAAAGGCAAACTTCTGGGAACAGATTTTGAATTCACTTTGCAACATGTGGATTAAGTATGAAGGAATATTTTAATCAGGATATATGTGTGAGATTATACTTTTAAAAATCTGATCATTCAAGAATTATGTATTAGAAAGGGGTGAGTTATATTAAACCATTTTAACTTATAATTTTTGAAACTAGAAAGTTGGCTTCTAAAGGATTTTTCACATGAGTCACTAGTTTGATGATTCTGATTCGAGGATGGCAGATGAAAATCATCTGTTTTTCTGAGTAGTATTTGCATTGTTTTGAGGTAACACAATATCACCACCTGCAGACTGTGCACCTCCTTGGCCAGATCGGGGAGATTTTATCCCTGAGCAGTGAAGAAATTGTGGAAACAGAAGGCCAGAATGATAAAGTGTACAGTCACGTTGATTTTTGCTCACTTAAGCTCTTGGTTCTGAGTAAGCAGCAAGAAATTAATTGGACAATAGACACCAGGCCTTCTTTTTCCTGATTTACTTTAGAAATGGACAAAACTCTTACCACTGACATCCCAGGGTTTAAGCTGATTTCAGCTGCAGGTAGTTACTGATCAGGGTTTCCCAGCCAGGTCACCCCAGAATGACGCACCGTGATGGGCCACGAGAATGTCACGTGCGCAGGGCCTCTCGGCCGGTCCCGCCTCGTCAGTGTCATCTGTGTGTCAGGGCACCTCCTCAAGCACACGCGTACCACAAAGCCCTTTCCCGCACCGTGCCATGCACCCAGGCAAAGCTAGGCTTATTTTGATGAGCTTTTCCACTATTTTTTTCTGCTCAAAGCAGGACTGGACAACCTGAAGAATAATCAGAGAGAAAACTTCTTTAATGCCATATCATGACAAAGTTTTTAATTGGCAATTTTGCTTCCCTGGAAAGTTGAAAGGGTATGATGTCCAGTTGGTCTCACAGTTACTTCATCCTAGTTTGAGGAGCCTCCGGGGAAATCCTGTGAATGACTTGCCTATGTGACAGGAGCACCGTGATCAGGCTCGCAGAGAATCTAGATCTGATGCCTTATTTTACTGAGTGTGAATACTTATGCTACAGGGGAACACGGGCTTTGCTGATGACCTGGGGAAAACTACATGGAGCCACTTCTACTGGCCTTTGACTTCCAAAAATGTCACACAAAAAAACACAGGAAAGAATAAATACTAGAAGCCATTTCTTTGAAAACAGATAGCTTCTCTAGTAATGGCCTTGTACTTATTTGAGGGGAAGATACTTTCTTATTCATATTTAAAACGGGAAGAAGTGACTGCCAGAGGGAACGTGGATCCTGGTGCAGATGAATGGCTCGGACTGACCTCTGGCAGAGGCTGGGGGGTGGTGAGTGTGTGGCTAACTACAAGCAAGGGGAAATACACCTATCTGCCTTTGTCTTGTCAGCTTAAATAACTAGATGTGACAGCTTCTGGTGCCTGATGAATACTCTGGATTTATCTGGCTGCTGGTAAATCTTGGCGGGTTGTGAAGAGATGCCAGGACAAGGAGGAAAATGAGAACAGAAAGCTGTATTTTTTAAGTTGTCCTTAATTTTGGCCTAATCAATAATTCTAATAATAAATAGTATCAGAGTCAACTATTTCAGGTTGGAATCAGATATGCCGTGTACTTGAACAGATAGCTCGGACAGCGTGGGCGTTCTGCCCTGCTGATGCGCGGGGTGACCGATCGCCGAAGAAGAGGTGGGCCATCCTGCACTCAGCAAGGCTTCTTAGTAAACAAACAGTCTGTCAACTCTGCTGTTCATGCTCTGCAAGAATATTGTTGAGTGGCTCTGTTAGTTACATAAAAACAAAGCAAGTAAGCCTTGTTGCCTATGGGGAATTCTATAAACATTTGAATTCATAATTGGTCTGATTTTATATAAAGAACTCTTGCCTTTGGGATTTGAAGAAAAATGCTCTTGTCATATACCAAGAGGAAAACTTATTAAAGTTAATCAATCCAGGAGGGACAGGAGGGTAGACTTACCGTTCGGTCACCAATTTCACATGTTCATCACTCCTTTGAAGTGTCTCTGTGCAGGGCAGTAGCGCAGGGATGGCTCCACCTTGGAGAACGGCCTGAGGGTCTCGGCTTTGTCCCTTCTTGAATGTGGCTACAATCAGGGTGCCTGGATGAACACATTCTCTGCACCCCCCACCCACCTCAGTAGCTTGAAATGACAGGAAAAGTATTACAAACATGTATGAGCAGGCAGGAAGATACAATGTAAGTGGACAAGCAAGTTAACTAAACTCCTCAAAGAAATGCATGATGCAGGGAGCAGGACATCTCTGAGTGTGCAGCAAATCCAGGGGGAATAGAAGTAATGGGTGGGTGGAAGCCAGGGGCAAATACTGAGAGATTAAATATAAGCAGGCTTGACTCTTGCATGCTGCACCTTCACTCCCTCTTGCCAAGCAGCAGGCAGCAGAAACGTCAGGCCCATGCCTAATCAGAGAAGGTGGGAGCTGGAACTTGAAACGCAGAATGGTGGCCAAGGTCCTGGACAACCTTTGGGAGGCAAATTGAACCAGCAAAACCAGAAAACAAGTTAATTGCATATTTTTCCTTGTACGAATCTCAGACCACTGCTGTCCTCAAAGAAAAGCAGCTCTGGCATTCATAGTTTACACCCCCAGAGAGGCAAACAGAAATTCTGTAATACAAAGATGAGAAGAAACCAAGACTTACCAAGCTTTGAGAAAAATCTGTGAATGAAAGGCAGGCAGTCAACTCAGCAATGAAACTATGGTCTGGGCAGTACTGTAAAGCAAGCAAAAGAAAAACCCTAAAATAAGTGGTATTAGATGCTTAGAACGATTATACTCACTCACAGAAGACTGGGAAACAGGTGACAGAAAAACTGACTCTCAAGAGACGAAAATTAAAGAGATGAACACAATGAAGAATGGGCTTTGATGAAAAGGGATAAGTCAGGTTGAAAGAGCAGGTGGATTATCCCAGATCAAAAGAAAAGTAAAATTTGATTGAAAAAAGATAAAGTTAATGTAACAGAATGTTTCAAAATATCTAATAGGAGTCCCCCAGGTAATTAACATGAAGGGACGAGGTGTGTGTGTGTGTGTGTGTGTGTGTGTTTGGTAGGGATGGTGGGTTATTGCAAGTAAAAGAAAATAGAAAACAACATCTAGGGCTAAAGCAATCTTAAAACCTTTGTTTAAAAATATTCCAGCAGATGAATAAAATAAATTTCAAAATAACATACATAGATCCATCATAATATGTATTTCACATTTTTGGGGCCCAATGATATAAAGAATATAAAACGAAAAGAGAAAAAAAGTTAAATGAAGCTAGAATCACATTATTGTCTTAGCAACATTATATGGTCAAAGACAGTTAAGTAATAGCTTTAATATTCTGAGAGAAAATGAATTTGAATGTAGACCCAAATCACAATATTTATTTTTAACTAAGAACTAAGACATTTACTATCTTTTCTGAAGAACTGATAAAAAGATAAGTTCCAGCAAAATGAAAAGAAGAATCAGAGTATATAGATATCCATTCATTTTAGCCATTCCTAGAAAATAATAGCTTCAATACGCATAGTAAGTGTAGGATTCATCATTAGAATAAGTAATTTATATGAAAAATGTCTTATATTTGTTCTATATTTTTATATCCTATTAAAGGAAAAGTAATCTAGCAAATAAGATGTGATCAATTCAAGAAGTCAAGGAACAAAACAACAAGGATTGGAAAACAAAAAACTTGAGAGAAGAAATAAGGATAAAAAACTCAATAGTCAAATCATATATCAATGTTTCTGTTCTATAAATGTCTCAAATTTCAGATTGTTGAACTAAAAAATGCAACTAAAAAGTGATAACAGTATTAACAATAAAAATAATCTGTACCATGCCCTGGAATGTACCATGCTGGGGTCCCCACGACCTTTAAACAGGGGGCCCCTGGCGCAGTCCTTTCCTCAGGTGACCGTGAGTGAGGCGTGGCGGTCACGGAGTCACTGGCAAAGCCGTTTAAACAGGGATCTCTCCCGGGTGTGCTCCTTGGCCAGGCCGCCTCTGCTATGCCTATACATTTACCAGACCTTAGTCAGGGGCAGGGTGGGAAAGAAGAATTTGGGGAGCAGATCTGTAGTTAATGTACTTGCTCATTTTATTCTTTTCCCTTAATCCAGAGATACCAGCTCTTTAGCTTATCTGAAAAAAACATAAAACCTAATCTTGAATATGTTATTCTCTGTGACCTAGCCCACACCAGATTCATAAAGTCCTGATCAGAATTTGATTTTTTAGTTTCACATTAAAAATATGTTTATTGCTCATTTCATGTTTTGTTTAGGTTTGTCTGTTTTCCTTTGGATTTGCTGGTGCCAGAATTTCTCAGTTCAGACATCCAGAACCAGTCAGTGATACAAAAGGTGTGGGAAGGGGTTATGTTTCGTATCTAGTTCTCAGAAGCTAAGACTTTGTAAACATTGAGCCAGAATTGTAGTGCGTACATTCATTACATGGTTTCACTTGTTTTTGTGCTGAAACCTCTGCAGTTTGGTCTAAAGGGTTTTTATATTTTATATACTTGCCTGAACAATTTTTCTCCTCCTCCCATGTATCCTGGCTATGCCTGGTTCCATCCTTGCAAATGGGCCGCTGCATCCTGTTTACTCCGTGTCGCTCAGTGAGCATTTGAGGTCTTTTACTAAACTGTCGCCATCTGAACACCCTTTCAGCATGTCTCCAGGTTCAGAAGCTATGGGCTCACTCTCCCCTCGCCCGATCCTGACAAACCACATTGATCTGGTCACAGCAATTGCATGCTTCCGCCCAGGACCTTGAAGCTTGAGGGGCTGGTACAATATATAGGGAAACAGCTAAATTAATCATTGTGATGGTGGTTTGAGGGTCCAGCACAGGGTGGTGCTGATGGGAGGATCCTAGCCAGAATATTCCTAGGATGTTGCTCGATTCTCTTCTGCCCAAATTCTAATCCTGGTTCCCTATTCTTGCCACAGTCCTTTGTGTCATGCCAACAGAGTCATTGTCTGTACATCAGTCAGAGGTGGTTCCTTGTGTGTGGGACCAGGGTCACCAATGATCAGCCCCCCAGGCATGTATTCACTGCAGTGATACCAGGAAACTGCATTGATCCTCATCCGTTTGTGCTGTGATGAACTCATCATCCAGTCACAACACTGGTACAGTGGTTTAATTTTTGCTGTGAATTCTTAAATTACTCATTCCTTAAAAAAAACTCTCAATTACATTCTTTAGGAGTTGGCTAGTTAATTTTCTAAATTGAATGTTAGCATGTACTTGTAATAGCAAATCAGAATTAGAATCTGTGTTCTTCCCGAGTGAGCTCTGCAACATCCATTATGGCCAGAATTGACTCATGGCCCCCGCCCTGGGCTGAGGGAGGCCCCCCTGCATGAAGGGCCCCAGTATTTCACCCGTCCTGCCTCCATGTCCGTCGACATGTGGCTGTGTGGTGCTTTCCTGCCCTGATTCTGGGCACGGGCCTGGGACCTGCTGACTGCTGGGGTATGGGAAATATGATGCATGGTGTTCTCTCGCCTGCGCTGTTGCCAGGAGAGTGTTGTCGGGCTGCAGGCTGGAGGGTGGGACACAGGGAACACTCAGGTGTCCTTGTCACCTCAGCCAAGCCCTTCGAGATCAGCCAGCTCATAACTGAGAAAGACATGAGTGAATCTAGTTGGCATGTCAGTGACCAGCTTAACCAAGTCCAAAATCGGTCACTGAATTGCAGGCTTTCTGGCTCAGTTATTGCTTACCTGTAAACTCTCTAATTTTGGGATGTTTGTTATACAGCATTACTAGAGCATTAAAACAAGACACATGAAGGATATAAAGGCCATATCATTAGGGGCAGGTGGCAGGAAGAGGGTTTCCTTGAAGAAGGCTGCGCTTGTGTGTCCCAAGCCATTTCGTTCAAAGTGGAGGTTTTTAATTTGACAGGTATCCTCTCAATTTTACAGGCACAAGTGGACTGGAATCTTCCACTAGGGAATCTGTGTAACAGGGGCTGTGGCTGTCATTCTGAGGTGTCGGAGCGAAGGCGTATGGCATGGGAACCAGGCACACTTCACCAACGTGGAGGGCTGCGCGCTTCTCTGAGGGGCTAGATGCAGGCCCTCCTGGGGCACTCTGCACCGTCTCCAGAGGGCCATGTGGAAAGGCGATGGGACACACATGGGGCCACAGGCGCTGCACCCCTCAAAGCCGGGACAGCAACGGCAGTAGCGGGCTGAGGAAGCAGACTGCCTTGTCCTAGGAACCCCCAGGGGCTTCTCCGTGGTGGATCCCTGCAGAATCCCCAACAAGACACAGGAGGAAAAACTATGCGCAAGCATCTGCCAGACGGCTGCTCCTTCGGTTCAGGACATTCCAGCCAGAGCTTCCTGCCGTCCTGTCCGCCCTTCCCTCCTCGGCTTGACCTGGCGATGGGGGCTGGACGCGGAGGTGGAGGGATGGAAAGGTGCAGGAACAGCAGGCTGTACCCCTCCAGGTGGGTGCTGTTTGCCTGCAGGTGGCCTGACCTGGAGAGGCTGGGGTGGGGGGCAGGGAGGGGCAGGAGGGGTCTTTCCTGCGGATGAAGATTGATGTCAGTGACTATATAGTCTAATTTCTGAATGGGGATAAGTTTTGCTACTTAAAGACCATAACTCCTTGTATCAACTAGGAAAGATAAAAACTCATGAGATTGCCAGAGTTTTCATCCAAGGGTAAAAACTTTCCCATCCTTGTGTGAATACATTTTAAAAAGATAGTAGAAGACAAAAATTAGGATGCTTTGTGTTCTTTGTATTACAAAACATGTTCAGTATTCCAGTTACTTATACAATAAGGATGCTATCATTTCCGAGGAATTAGTATGTAAAAAAGTATTCTAAAGCTCTACTAAACATCTATTAGTTTCAAATTCTGAAGGAATGTTAGTGTCTTACAGAAGGCTTAGGTCCTTTATTATTCACCAACCCACCATATATTTTGAATTTCTGCTATGTACCTAGCATTATATTAAATTATAAGAATAGACTGGATAATAAGATATGTATTGTTTCTGCTTAACCACAGCTTGTGGTTTTTACGGAGGAGATTGGCATTAAGAAGACAATCACCCAAATAATACTTTTGGTGGTGGAAAGACAAGGAGGCACTTAATGTGACTGCTTGATTTTTAAGCCTATAAAGTAGGTCTCTGCCATCACATGGTTAACTGCTTACATAGGAGGTAAATATAGAGACAGATTGTTAAATCAAAAGATTATGATATTTTAAGGGCTACAAAGTGACAGGGCTATAAAGCACAGATAAGATCCCATGACTAATTCTGGGTTCTCAGAGAAGCCAGTGGTAGGGCTGGTGTTTCAGCCAGATCTGGATAGATACTGGGATTCGGGCTGAAATCATGTGTCAATCAGGAGAAGCAGTCTGGACAGAGCAAAGGAGTGGCCTGGGGAAAGGCCTCCGCTACCTGCAGAAACGTGATAGTTTCATCTGAAAATGCCTGACACCCTTGTCTGCATAAGAAATGGAAAGTTTAGGCATCACTGGTGTTCGCTTTCTATGGGTCTATTCACTTAGCATTTTAATGTAATTCATTTATTTGGTTTTTCAAGCTAACGTTACAGCAAATGTACACTGGAGTAGAAAAAAAGTCGTTATTACTGGCCATACAATAGCCGTGTATACACAGTATTTTTAGCTTAATTCTCTTGCAAGTGAAAGCCACCTTAGCAGTATGCGTGTAAGTGTGTTCAGGGAATGAGGCATGACGACTGTAAATGGGGTGTTCTGTTCAGTGGACCCGACGCTGAGAATGAGTCAAACCAGAGAAAGTATTTCGCTTATAAAATTACGTGATTTGCAGACTCTAATAATGTGACACATTTTTAAATGAGTAGTTTTATATCTATGAGAAACCATAAATATCATTCACGCAGAATTCTTCAGACTTCACCTGCTCACTCACCCACCCGTGTGCCCATCCACGCCTCCGCCGACTGGGCACCCAGCGCCACGCAAAGCTCTGGACGCCCGGCAGGGGCAGGCCCGGGATCGTCCCGGTGTCCGGGTGCTCGCAGAGGAACGGGGAGAGCGAACGAAGCAGGTGACCTGCTGATGGAAGCTGTGCGCTCAGAGGACTGCCCTGGAGGAAGGGGGTCGTCCGGGGGAAAGCACCGTAGGAGCAGCCGCTTCCCTGAGGACAGGACGCGTGACCGAGCCCTTCCCGAGGTGGCCGGACGCTCTGCTCTCTCCCCGCCGCGTCCTCTTCACCGCGCCGTTTGGGAAAGTAGAAAACGGGGGCAAACGCGGGCCGCATTCGGCGGGTCCCCTCGTCTCTGGGGTGGGTTCTGCTCTCCCTGCGGACAAAGCCGGGCAGGGCTCCTTCGTTTGTCTTCACCGGTTTCCCAGGTGAGGTGGGAAAATAAAGTGCGGCACCTGTCGCCCCACCTCTGGTGCAGCCTGACTCGGGACCCGAGAGCAGGGGACAGCAGACCGGGCTTCCCTCCCCGTTCTGCCGCCGCGTGTTCCTTGGTGGGGCGAGCAAGCCCCAGGCCCGGCGAGGTGGGGGGGCCGGGTTCCCGCCCCGACGGTCTGGGGCCTCTCAGCCCGGCCTGGGTGCAGAAGCCTTTTCCTTTCCGAGTGCCTTTGGGATAAGACAGGAGGCTTCGCCCAGGATGGCTTGTAGGGCTGCTGACCGGCTTCACCAACAGATTCAGCCCGCAAGGGGAACTGCCGGTCGGGCCACGACGCGTCCCCGTCCCCTGACTCTCTTCACAAACAAGCATTAACACTGGGGGGACTGTGGTGGCTTCCTGCTCCCCAAGGGGCCACGTTTCCTCGGGTCAGATGTTGCCCAGGCAGTGGACGGAGCAAGAAGACCTCATTCTGACAGGCCTGTCATCTTCTGCACGAGGCACTTGCTCCTCCAGATTTTGAAGCCCGTGGAGCTGGTGTCCTCTCCGCGGTGTAGACCCCGGCTGTGACTTTCACAGGAGGCGACCTCAGTCTGTCAGGGTCCATTACGTGGGAGCAGTGAAAACCAGCAGTTTCTGGGGCTGGACACATTGTGCAGCTGGCGAGTGTCTGTACTTAAAGAAGGAGACAAACTTTGGGGCCAGGCAGCGAGCCTGCAACCCGACTGCTGGCTGTGGTTTGTCTTGTTTCTCACGAGAACCCGGTGAACTGCTCGCTGTCTGCATCTGACCTCGGACACGAAGGCACCGTAAAGAGACAGGCCCTGGGGACGGCAGTTCAGTCTCTGTTTAACCCCGTTCAACCAAGTTACTTTGATCAAATCATTGGAACCTGAGTCATAGCTTGGAAATGGGTGAAAATATACTGTATTTTTTACAAGTAAGACCTCAGAAAGTGAAGGGTTAAAACTAGTGGAAAAAATCCAGGTTTCTTTTTATTTCACTTTGCTCAGTTTATTCTATCTTTTTTTCTGCTAATTCAAGAAATCCTCTTCTATAACAGTGCCTGCCCTTGCCCACCTCACAAAATTTGCATGGTGAAAAATACCTTATCTGTGAGACATCCCTGAAACTACGCAGCAATGCTTGGCGTAGCAGAGCAGATCTGCCCTTTATTTGTAGAAACTGTTATTCAAAAGTAGCATGAACTCATCTAATATTAAAAACCATGTACAATTTATGAAAAGATGAAGAAATCCCACAAATAGTAGCAATTTATAATTAATATCAATTTTCTCCATCAAATAGCACGGTTACTATAGGAAAGTTTCTGTCTCCTACTGTATTTTTCTGGCAGGACCGACTCTGGTTAAGCAAGAGACTGGTGAAGTTCGTCTTCAGTGTGTCACTCATTTTCTTTTCGTCTGCCCTCCCACACCCTGCCGCGAGTCCTCCTGTCGCCTCCTTGACTCTTAGAGCCTCTCCCCTTTGGACCCACTCCTAAACCTGTTATTCCAGGAGGGGGTGGGATTTCACTTACTTATCTGCTGCTATTCAAAAGAGTATAAAGCTTTTTATTTTCAGCAGTCTGAGTTGAGCTGCGTCTAATGCTGGGAAAATCTCTTAGCCGTGTAGGACTCAGCTCTCTCCCACGGTACATGATGGCATTTCTCATCCCTTTGTCATGTGGCAACTGTGAGAACACTATGAGTAATTAATCTGACAGTTGTAAAGCTAAATGAAGGAAATGTCATTTAAAATGAAGTTGAGAGACCAGAACGGGGTGCTTTCCTGCCCTACCACTGTCGCCACTGGAGGGCTCCAAAAGGAAGGGACCTGCGTGCATCCCTACAGAAAGGAGCCTACTGTACTGCTCCAGACGGAGGGAGAAAGGATTTCTCTTTGCCCAGCAACAAGCTCAGCCATTAAGAAAATGCCACAGCCCAGCCAATGAGAAGCTGCCCTGAACTGTTCTCTTCTCCAATGGGCTTTAGTCCAAAGCAGCCCCTCCCCACTTCCTTTTTCCCCTTTAAGGTAACATCCTCTCCTTTGCGCTCCTATCTTGCATGTAGATTTTGCTATATCTTGTTTGTACCAAACTGCAATTCCTCTGCTATCCCTGAGCAAACCCATCTTCTTGGTAAAATAACTGGCTGTTTTCTTTTAAGGTCAGCACAGTGAATTATAAAATTTTAGGCAGGGTTTCTCCATCTTGTTACTAGTAGCATTTGGGGCTGGATAAGTCTTTGCTGTGGGGGGGCTGCCCTGTGCTATATGGGACGTTTGACAACGAGGGGTAGCAGAATGAGCCCCCAAAACATGGCTGCAGGAGTCCGGACATGCTTCCAAAATAAGTTGCTTTGGTATGTTGACTGTTCCGAGCTGTACGTGCTCGCAGAACGGCAGATGCAGGGAGAGTCTTTCTCTGAACTCCCTTTTCTGCCTCAGACAGACCCCCACAGAGGCACTAGGTTGTGACAAGTCCCCTCCCGGGACTGTCATCAGCCAGGGCGGAGTCCCTCATGATAGCAGAGACTGGAAGCTGATACCACGCCCACACATACTCTGTCACGACTCTCCTAGCTCCCGTCTATTCTTCTAAAGGCCATTCATCTTTCCCAAACATCATTTACTGTCCCCTAAGAGGCCTACATCCCCTCTCCCCTTTCCCTATCAGTATGGTGTTTAATCATGAATTCTAAAGCCACTTCTCTGAGTTCCTCAGATACCTGGGTATCTCCCATGTGTACTTGAGGTACACATGTTAATTAACTTCTGTTTGTTTTTCTTGTTTATCTTCCTTTTATTACAGGGTTCTCATCTGGGCACCCAGAAGGCAGAGGAAGCATGATTTATCTCCTCGCACAGCAGTGTGCCTGGCCTCTACCTGCTGGAAGGCCATTAGCAGTACCAGTCTCCTTCCTATGTGACAAACAAAAATGTCTCTAGCTGTTGCCAAATGTCCCCTTGGGGACAAAACCACCCCAGTTGGAAACCATTGCTCTAGGGGCAATCTGTTCCCACCACCTGTCCAGAAGTCCTGCCTGGCTCCAGAGAATAGAAACTGACACCCTGGTTGTACCTCACCTCCTTCCAGGGCTCAGAGATGGAGCAGAGGAGCAGAGATGCTCAAACCCTGCCTTCTCCGAGCCTTCTCTTTGAGGGGTACGGAGAACTGCAGAGAATCCGGCAGAGGTCTTCAGGCAAACCCTTGCAGTAGGAGATTTGACCAAACTCTAACACGACTTCTGAAAGCCTAAGGTCGAGTCCCTGGGACAACCTGCCAGCCCCACTTGGAGTTTTTACCTGGACAACCTCAGGGCTGTGCAAAGAACTGACTGTTCTAACACCTGAGGTAGACCCCGGTGCCCTTTACTTGGAGCATTTACTAAAAAGGCCTTATGACTGTGACTCCTTTTTCTGTCCCTGTGAGATGTATGTGAATTTCCTGTCATTCTGAGTGGATTCCCTGTAATTCTCAAGGACCTGAAAACCATTTATTTGGAATGCATCCAGGACAGGGTCTCTGTCTCCCAGTGTCTTAGGGAGGATAAAATCCTAACGTCCATAATTTTCAGATAAAAGACAGCTGGCCTAACTGGTATGTACGCTGGCCAGCCCGTAGTCATTTTTCATTTTCCTGACTCTGCTCAGACTCACCCGGGTTCCCCTCCCTACTCGCTCACTCATCTTGTAAATGCCCGTTGCCTCTAACCAAATCCCGGCTCAGTTCAGTTCAGTTCAAGCTGGACACTTTTCCTAAATGCAATAACATTTTGCTAATTAAAATCTGCCCCCACGACTTCAGCTGTCACTAGTCTTTGTCTTGGACACTAAGAGGCTCAAGAGGGCAGGGCACTCCTCTCCACTCTCCACTGTTCTAACTTCCAGAGCAGCTGGGGGCAGGTAGGTGGAATCCTGGGGCAAAGTGCTCCCAAGTGCATTTGCCTTCTGGTCTAAGCTGCGTTCTCAATCCAATTTTACAGGCTCCATTCTTCATCCGCGTGAACCTACTTACTTGGTTTCAAATTCAGGACAGTGAGATATTTATCCCTTACCAGCCCTAACAAAAACCATAAAACCTTACACAAATGATGCAATCACTGATGATATTCTATCTAAACTTTTCTTGGTGCTGACAGGAGCCAGGTCTCAACACATTACACCTCTAAGCCATTTTCCTGTTCAAGGGATTGTGCTGAGCTTGTAATAGTTTAACCCAAAAAGCTACTTTCTCTGGTAGGGGATTAGGCCATCTAAGGGCCTAATGGGAAGGAAGACCTAGGAAGGTTGGGGACATTCAGGAAGATGTTAAAAGTCTTCTCAACCCTCCCACACTGCTGTATTTACTTTGAGTCTGATCTTGCGTCTCAGTAAGAAATGTTGCTTCCAAGGAACTCCTGATTTGCTTTTGAACAGTAGTAAAATTTTTATCAAGGTAACACTCTTGCAAAAATATCTAGGTAATAAGTACTGTTGTTTGAGGGCACAGTTGCCATTATTCTGGGATTTTTTTTCTTGTACAATACGCACACAGAGGTTTTATTAAAATAGGATTATCTGAACATCAAACACTGTATCTAAACATATGTAATTATGAAGGCTTTGTATACTGATATGATTGTCCATGAATTTTCAGGGACCATAGATGCCATCTAAAACAAAACAATTGCCTCAAAGGTGCCACCAACTGTTTTGATTGAAAATTACAATTGAGGGCCTTCCTCATGTATTGACATAACCCATTTAGTATTAACACATTTTTCACTGTTCTCAACTACTGTTCTAGGAAACTAATTCCAACCATTTGCTCTTGCTTCTTGTAAATGTCCAGGCTTAACAGAATGAATCTATGTTTCATTTTATGATATGTTTTTCCCTCAATAAGGGCCAAAAATAGGATAATGCTCACTTAAGAGTTCCCAGTTTTAAATACATATTTAAGAAAAACCTGACACTATTTCTGAAGGAATCTAGGAAGGAAAGGAAGAAAAGAAACAGATATATGAATGGCCAAGATATTGAGTTAAATAGAATAGCAGAGGTTATACTTGTAGACTGAAAGTAACTAGGATTCATCAACACAATGCTTCTGCAAAATGTGGATTTTCATCTGCAATTTAGAGGCAAGAAAAGAGGCATACATATCCTGGGCCAGCCATGAATGAGTTTGAAGGAAGTGCTCAGAGGTACGCGTCTGAGCCGGAAGTCAGCAAGCAGCCGGGAGGGCGAGAGCTGCAGATGACAAAATGACTTTGGCTAAAGGAAGGAATTTTATGGGTTCAGAATGCTATGGCTGGGAAGGAAGGATTACAGACAACTGGACGTGAATCATTTCCATCTCCACGTAGGACTTTTCAGTGGATAGCAAGAGCCATTTTGACAAATCCAAGATTATAAACTAATTCTAAGAGAAATCGCTGTCCTTCTCTCAAACAATGTTGCAAAAATAATTTTCTGCTATGTTAACTACAGCACTTAACTGGTGATCAATGAATGTTTAATCTCTGTAGAAGCAAAAGAATCTTTCCTAATTGAAGAATTGGACTGTATCACACCAAACCCCTGTTTAAATGTCTAATGTTATCTTGTTGGCTAAGTCCACAGAAAGACTGTGAATCCGTCTAAGGCAGGGATATGTTTTAGACATTTGATTCTGTAAATCACTGCCATGAAGAAAGTGCATTTTCATTTTAACACAAATGTTTTATTTCTCCAGACATGTTCATACCTTGATAAGCTCATTTAGTAGAAAGTATTTAAATATATACTTCTGCACAGCCACTTTTGAGTGTTAGCTCAAAATAAAAATCTGTAAGTAACAAATCCAATACTATTAAATTCTACTTACTCTGATTGTATGAAGCACATCAACTGTTGAATGCATCAGTTCACATTCAAAGGATTCTGGGATTAATTCTTCAATGTTTTATTATTATTTTCTATTTTGTATACCTGAAGCTAACACAATAGTTATATCTCAATAAAAATTAAAAAATGGATCATAAAATTGAAAAGAAGTTTAAATGGTCTTAAAATAATAGAATAATAGAAAAATAATACATAACATTCATAATAACATGCTATTCCCAAGCTTAACTGAATGCTTATTGTTGTTTTAATAAAAATGTGGACTGCAGACACTGTGATGTAAATGAATCAAAATTTCATTATCCCAATACTTTGTCAGATTTGCCCAATAAATGTTATTGATTTAATAAATATTGAGAAAAAAAGAAAACCCAAAAAACAAAGAACACCAAACACACACACACACACCTATATACACCTTTATACGATCACTTTGTTGGGACAATTGCTTAATTCTTTATTTAATTTTGGTTATGGCCATGTCTTCTTATTATTTTTACAATGTGAAGTTTCATATTATAGTTTCTCTCTACTCTCTCTACGGGCACTGAACAAGTTGAAAACTTAAAAATGTCAAGTTGAGTTAAATTTAAACGAGTTGACTCTTGATAAAATTCATGCTATGGAAATTATTAAACATTTCAACCTAATCCAACTTTTCTCTTAAAAATATTCCAGTGAAATATGAAAACTATTTTAAATGTTTGACTGCTTCACTGATACAAATAAAATGGAACATTGTAGAATTCATCTAATGCTATAAAAGTTAAACTATTTATCATTATGTGTATTTTTGATTATGGCTAGTAGACAATCTAATATGCTTTTTTTTTAAAAAAAACAATAGTTTCTTTGGAGTCCTGAATATTAAATTTGCTGTTGTCTGAGGAGGTTCAAAGACAGATGTCACTCAGAATCCCACTGAAGACAAATCATCCTGTAGAACTACTTTGGCAGCTTTCATGTTTGAGGAAAGAGGCAGTTCCTCAAAATTTTTTTCTTCAACCTGAGCACTTGTGTGGAAGGTTAAGACAATGAGTAGAGATTATGGAAGGGTTCTACTTCATGTTTGGTATAGGAGGGGGAATGATACAATAAAAAATGGTAAAAAGAAGGAAAAATTTTGTTGGCTAGATTTTGAGACAAGGCCATTTTTTAAGGATTTAACAAAAATAGAAAGAAGCTTGGATGTGGAGACAATAAATTCATCTGTTAGATAGAGGGGAAAATCCCCAAGGAGAGAATATATTCTTTAGAAGCACACAAACAGCATAAAAAATAATTATCTAGTGTTTTTTTCTGGAGTAGGAGAGGATATATTAGATTATAGTTTTGTTATAAGAAGAACCATATAAAATTTTTGAATGAGGTTAATATTTCTGATTTTTATCAGAAAATGATAGTCATAACTTAGTAGTTCTTTATTAGATAAATAATATGTATAATATAAACAGTAGTATATCTGTCTAAAATTCATGATTGTCTATGTAAAACTGATTTTACAAAGTAATCTTAACATTTTCAAAGATTTTGGAGAAATTACTTTTAGGCAGTAGGAAAATCAACACGATGTACTCTGAAAATGGTACATATTTTTTCTTGATTTTGTGAAGTATAGCAAAAGCCCTAATAGTTGTTGGGTTGTGTAATTTATTGGTGCTTCTTGAAATGTACCAGATGAAGATGTTAGTTTAAAAAAAAAAGGGAAAAATTCTTTATAGCACTGTAATTATGCTACTAAGCTTTTTGCTAAGTGTAATAGTCTAGCTCAGAGGCATGAGGAGAAGTGAAATTAAGTAGACGCGAGTGCAATCTAGACTCAAGAAGTCCTTATTTTCAGCATTTTTCACTTAAATTGCAAAATCCAGGGAGCCATAACAACTGGGAGCTTTCCCTTTCTAAACTAAATTCAAAGAAAAATCAAAATATTAGATCTAGCACAACCTCTACTACCTGACTCTCAAATATTCAAGCTGCACATAGAAAAGGAAATAAAAAAGAAACCAGGGCAAAGGTGACAGGCATCTCAGGGCACCGGCTCTTCTTTCTTACCCAGAGGCTCCTTGTCCTCTTTGTGAGGAGCTGCTCTGTGCAGCACCCTTATCCCAAATCTGGGTCCATCCAAAGCTATTCGCTCTTGGTTGAAGCTCTCCACTGCTGACTTCCGAACACCTGAAATGTTCACTGTCTACAGCACTCCAGTCCTTTTCTCACTTCGAATGCAAATCCCCCACAGATGGAGAGGGGCTGTAATATGTTTACCGGGGCACTGTGCAGGTCTGTGGGGTTCAGCTCTTCCCCCAGGTACCCGACAGATGTCTCTGCTCTGTTTGGGTGTCAACATTGTAAATAATTAAACACTGAGCTGTGTCCAAAAATATATCTGTTGCCTATGGAGAAAAAGTTAAAGTTGGTATGCATCAGAATAAAAAAAGTACAGTCACGGCATTTTTCTTTGCCTTTCACATCTTTTAATATTGAAAGAAGTTCAATCTTTTGGTACTGAAGAATTAAAAACCTACTGCTAATGTAACCTCTGGGTGTTGATTCAAGCTCATTCTATTTCAGTGGCTGGGTTTTTATTATTTTTGGTTTGTTTTGTAACTGAGTCACAGATACCACTGTAGCCATTCTTGCTTCATGTGGTTCCTCGTAGTTAAACACGTTCCATTCTTTCTGCACTAAAACTTCCAAAGTGCATTTTCATCCCCACTTCTTCTCTGAGGCTCCACTTACTCCCCCTTCTGGGCTATAAAGTACACCCCAAACCATTTGGCTTTAGGTCACCTCTGTGCACCCTCTTCATTTGTGGGCTTTGCTGACCACACTCTTTTGCCAGTGGCTCTTGGCATCAACAAAATTATTGAAACTGGCTAAGGGGTAGAAGTTCAAGAGCTGATGGTCACCCCTTCACTCGTGAGCATAGCACCCAGGGATCACTGGTGTCCCATGAAGACCAAAGCTCTAAGGGGAGAACGTGCTCAGGTATGCCACACAAAGAGCCCACCTTTATACCTTTAGAAAATGGAAGCATAGGCTTCCCATACATTTAGTTTTAGATGGAGTTTATGTAAATATTTGAACTTTAAAAAATAAGTCAACATCAGTATGTTTTAAGATGTTGCCTGACACTGACAGGGCTGCTCCTCCTTCCGTACTTGTTTCCATGACTTTGCTCTCATTTAAAACCTCATTCAACATGTTTTCATTAAATCTGAGGTTATCACTTTTTCCCTTTTGGTTAAGAAACAGTTAAAAGAAAAACATCAAGACATTCTAAAATCTCACTCTTTACACAAATTTTGTGTGTGTGTGTGTGTGTGTGTGTGTGTTTTAGGGCTTGTTTGATTAATTACTAAATGATCATGGCATCTTTCCTAAGAAAGCACACTTCCTGCTCTGCCAGAAATTCTGGAACTTTTGGCACACATTTATTTGTAGAGAAACAAGTTATGCTTATTTTGGGAACCTGTGTGCATTTATTTATTTTTCTAAGGTAGAGTTTGATAGATGAATTGACCTTTGGATGTGGGGAGGAGAGAACTGAAATCTATTACCTACTATTTCCAAGTGAACAAACTTCTGAAATAAAAAAGTCTTTACCAAGTTGCCTGACTCCTCTGGGCTCTGTTTCTCCTGCTCTATTTAATGGGGAGGATCAGAAACCTTGTCATTTTCTTTTTATAGTAAGGGTCTCAATTTTAAATCTTTATCTTGGGAATCCTGGTGAACCGGACAGACTGCAGGCATTGTCAGGCACCAGGACAGACACAGAAAGCAGGACCTGATGCTCACTGTCGATAAACCTGGGAGTAAAGATCTCACACAGGAGACAAAGAGAAGGGACCCTCTACTTAGCACAGACACGAGGAACCTGGGCAGGCAGAGGGCTTGTCCTGAAGGTGGAGGTACTGATGCTTCTATGCTCTGCATCAGACCACCTGCTGATGTTTAATACAGAGGATCCGCTTTTCTTTGAAGCAGCCAAAAGGAAACTTGGGCCAGTGTGAACAGGAGAAGGGGCTCATCTCTGCCTCTTTTCCCCACCATGGGCTCCTCCTCTTAGCAACTGCTCCCATTGTTTCAAATAGAGTCCGCATGCACAAGTCTCACTTGTATTTCCAGCTCAGACGTCTGTCTCCTCTTAGCCTCCATCCATGACACCGGCCCAGGGACTTAGTACTTAACATCCTCTTGAATGTTTCAAAGGCATGTCAAACTCAGTGTGTCAAAACCAACTTCAGCTATTGCCCTAGGTCTTCCTCTGACACCTGTCACGAGGTAAACAGCACCACCGTGCATCCAGTCGCACAAGTCAGAAACCTAAGCCTTACTTCTCTTTTGATCCAATATCCAAAGCTTTCATCGACTTCTGTCATTTTTATCTGATAAATATGCTATGAACCCATATCCTTACTTCCATCTCATCCTCAGCACCCTAGCCCAAGCTACTATCATCTATAAACTTGAAAATTACCTGAAATACTGTTACCTCTTTGCACCCAGCGTTGTCTCCCTTCGGTCCTTTACCTGGAGAGCACCCAGGGTGACCTAGTCCGTAGGGGAAAATCTGATCACAGTACACCCACATTCAAGAACAGTTTTAAAGTATGTTCATATCCTGTACTCTGCCCCTCGGTTCCCGCCTTTTGGGTAATTTGGGCTTGTCCATCACTAACGCCTCCGGCTGGACACCAGGGTCGAGGGCACGTCTGGCTGATGATGAAGATGGGCAGTCCCTCTTCCTGGATGCAGCAGATAACGGAGGGCCCCTAAGAGGTGCACGCGACACCGGGGCCGGATACGATGAGATCTCACACTGATGGGAGGAACCCTGGCCTGATGACTGCACAGTGAATCCACAGGGACTCGGTGTTCCCCAGGAGGCGGAATGGGCTTAAAATAGAAATTAAGGCAGGGTACTGAAAGTGATAGAAAGAGTATGCTTCTTTACACTCTGTGCGTGGCCTGAAGCTCACGGCTGCCCACTGTGCCCAGGTGGAAGAGGAAACGCCCAGCATGGCCAGCGACCTGGGTCCAGCCTCCCCCAGCCTCACCATCCACCGCCCTGTCCTTCTCGCTGCCCCAAACACACGGGACCTCAGTTGGTCACCACGGCCGCTGTCACCGTGCAGGACCCGCACTCGCGGGCAGTCCCCGCCTCAGGCCGCCCTTGTTGCGCGGCAGATGCTAGCTGCAGGGCACCTCCTGGCTTCCTTGGGCAGGCGGAGTCCCCTGGGGGGCCCAGCCGAGCGTGGCTCTTGGGCACCACGCACCTTCCTTGCCAGCTGGCACTTTCATTTGCCGAGTCTCCGAGCGGCGCTGGCCTCCCCCCCGGACTCCGAGCCCCCCGGCACGTGGGCCGAGTGCGCCCTGGCCTGCGTGGGGGGCACCTCCGTCCGTCTCTGTCGGTGGACAGGGCCACAGGAGCCCCTGAAGCGGAGACCGGTTCCTCGCGGATGCAGCGGGGGCTCTCGCGATAGCAGGGGTCATGCTGGGCCGCCTGCACCAAACACGTGACCCGGGCTGGAGCACCCTGGGGTGTGTGTGTGGGGGCCTTGCTCTTCGGGGGGACTCAGTAATTTATGCAGTTTTCCAGGAGAAACTCCTCACCGTCGTGACACCTGGGCTCTGGGAGTTTGCACCTGAACTGCTCCAAGACGCCTACGCGGCCTGGATCCGGGCGACGCGGTGATGCGCTCCGGGCCCGGCCATGGCCATGCCTCTGCCGGAGGGCTGGGTGGGCAGCGGGCGCCCCGCGCTCCGCGCCTGGCAACCGTGAGTCCGAGGAGAGAACGGCCGGAGTCCGCGATGTGCTGCGGCACGTGCCAGGCCAGGCGGTCAGTCCGTGTCCCCACGCGGAAGGCGTGAAGTCAGACTGCGGAATGTGGAGTGACTGGAAGCGTTTTCAGATCCTCAACGAAACCGGCCGGGCCGAGGGGACCGACTGTATCAGACAGAACACGGTGTCCCATCAGTAGGTCACAGGGTAGCCAAGTTGCTGGTGGCCTTTGTCATGAAATATTTCAAAATATTAAGCATAAACTAAGAGACAGAATGAGTAATAGGTGGATGATGGACACCTTGGGGAGAGGAACAGAAATGAGGGCGGGGAAATGCGCGGAGTAACAACGCTAACACGTGCCTAATTAGTAGTGGCCTCTAATTAGCAAGATATTGTGATACTTAGGAGTTTTTGTATGAATTTCTAAAACTATCCTGGTAATTGGGAGAGAGATCTCTGAAGACAAGCCCAGCGAGGAGGATGTGAGACAGCTCGGGGTGTAATTTGTGGTAATGAGGATGGCACCCGAATGGCAGCCTTGGTATGGAATCCCCCCGCCCCCCGAGATAGGACCTGAGGCTGCAGGAGGTTTATGTAAAAGAAAATGTACTACTGTCTTCAGTTTCAAACAATAGCCCTGGGGGACACAGCCCCAAAGAGTGAGGCAGAGAGGCTGGCAGAGGGTTAGTTTGGCCTCATTTATCACTGATGAGGCTGGAGGCAGAGTGCTGCACTACCCGCATCTCCGAGGGGCCACTCTGAACCCCCGTCGGCACTGCCTTCTCCTCCCCTTCAGCCAGTCCGTTTCCAAGGCCCTGGGGACGCAAAGCCAGCGTGACAGGTGCTGGCCTCATGTACTGGCCTGATGCTCCTAGTGCCTGATCAGGAGCCCCGCGCCCTGTAGCATACGCTGGGTGGTATTGCAAACAATAGAATTCAGTTTGTCTCAGGACAGTCTCTTGGCCTGGAGGCCATCTATGATTCTTGCTGCCTGTTTTCCCTAGTGCCCCAAGTGCCAGTCTCTGCATGAGGCCACTACCCCAGCTCGCTGTCCCCGAGCACCAGCGGCCGAGTCTTGGCCTGATGGTGCTGGGGAAAGGCAGTCTCTGGCAGGGCCCAGTCTAGGAAAGTTCCAGAGGCTTTCTCATCCCCTCAGGGCCTTCTAAGCTGGTTCACCTTTAGATTATAAGCCTGCGATTGTCTCCCAGAGTGTGTGGTCCTGGGCTGGACATGTGGTTACATCCATATACATGATGGCTTCCACTGCCACCTGGCTTGCTGGGATATTTGTATGAGCTGATGACAGCTATGGCATTACAGGGACCAAATTCTCCACAGTGCAAGCTGCAGATGGCATTCTGAGAAGTTTGCTGGAGGTCTTGAGGAGTCCTGAGGCCATTGGAGATAAACCTCTGGACTTTCCCACACCCTCCGCCCCTCAGTTCCAGCGCTGGGCTGCGTCTGCTCATTAGGATCATCTCAAGGCTGCGGCTGCGTCTCAGCTTCTCCTCCCGTCCACCTTGTCCCATGTTCTTCCCCATCCCCCAGAAACATCATATGTCCCTTTTGTTTTATGTGTTATTCAAGCACAGGCATGTGATTTTGGCCCCCTGGCGACGTACCCTCTGTAGAAAATGCTGAAAAATATCTCTGCTGAAAAAGTCTGCTCAGGAAACTGCAGAGTTTTCTTGGCCAGCTTTAGAGAGTCGTGCAGACCACATACATCGGAAAGGATGACCTTCAGATACCCGATCCCTACACATGTGGATACCTGTTTTTCCTCAATTTATTTAAACCATCACTTACATGGTTCTGTTGAAATAAGGCTTTTTCTGTTTGTTAGCTCCTAGACCACGTGCCTTGGAGCTTGTATATGAGATGGTTGGATTCATTCCTGGACAGCAGTACCCAAGAAATATCGGTGCACTTTGGACTGAACTAGACTACGTTGAAGGATTGGTGTCAATCAAGCAGATGGGGAGGCAGATCGGGTTGCTGGTGAGGTGGGAGCTCAGTGGACTGGACCATGGTAATCCCAGGGTCCTAGGGCCACCCCAGGGGGAGGATCTGGGGGGCAGCTGTGGATATGAGACTGGAACACAGAGAGTCAGCATCCCTGGTGTAAGGGCTGCCATGTGATAGCTGCATGGAGTGCATGAAACTGAAACCGTCCGGGGCTGGGAGACGAGGCGGCTGCCTGGCTCTGCCCAGCGGCTTGCGAGCTGGCAGTGGAAACGGCTTCTAGAGGTTGTGTTATCACTGAGAATGAGCAGGCGTGCAAGTAAGGAGAGCTTCTTCAGCGACCTACCGGGTTTGCGCTGTTTTCCTTAGGAAAGCAATAATTACTTACATCTGTGATAAATGTAAGCTCATTTCTGGATTCAACGCATAGGGCCAAGGGCCTGAGGACATCAGAAAGAAACATACGGAGGTGAGAGAGGGACATTAAGTTCAGGATCAAGAGCTTGGCCAGGGAAATTCTGTGTCAGAGTTTTAGCAATGCAATTGACAAGATTTCTCATGATGACAAAAAAATTAAGAACTATGACTTCTATTACAGCTACTTCGATTCTTAGTAGAATTGCTGCCCCACCAAGGCGGTGAGGCCACGTGGTTGGTCCTCAGGGCCTGCCACGGGCTCTGCTGTCCTGCTGGGTGATTTATATCCACAACACAAATGAAGAATTTAAAGGACGTTGGACACACTCACTGTTAACACCAGGCTTGGTTGCAGATAGTATGATGGATGGCAAATTAAAAATCAAAATCTCAAAATCTTAAAAGACAAGAAAGAGGGTCAAATTAAGTAAACCAAACCCTACTCCCTTTTCCCATTAGCTGGAGTATTTTTGTTGCTCATCACCAGTTAATATACAAGGAGACCTGTATTTTTGTTTGTATTATATATTATTTTAATGCAAAACTTTCAATCCAATTAAGTTCTGATTCATCCATCAACCCTGCAAGCCCTGGACATCTTACCCCAAACCCCTAGTTCCAGGAGAGACATGGACTCTTTTTTTCAATCTGCTATTGGTGGCTTTTATTACACACATGCTGAATCTGATTCCTAATTAAGAGAGAAGATCCAGATCACTGCCTCTTCCCAGCAATCCAAAGAGATAGGCTTTATTAGAAATCTCCTTTTTAAGCTAAGAAAATTAAAATTTAGAAGTTAAGTCATTTGCTTAAAGTCATACAGAAATTAAGTGGAGAAACCTGTATTGGACCCCAGCTCCGCCTGATTTCAGAGCTCATGCCTGCTCCTCGCCACCGTGGAAGAGTCCTTGCAGAGATAAACAGCCCGTTCCGTGGCAGGCAGGCCGTGTGACCTGCTTCCTCTGCCCTGAGGTGCAGCTGCGGGTGGTGCCTGGCTCACTCAGGCATTCCATGCGTGTCAATCGTATACTGGGCACCAAGCTAGGCAAAGGGGACATGGTGGCAAACTAAATATTATTTTTTCCCGCCTCCATAGAGTTTACATTCCCTGGAAAGTGGCAAATGGACAGTAAGCTACAGGGGACATCAGGCAATGAGAAGTGCAAGGGAGAGAGCCAAAGCCGGGGGGGCGAGGGCCGAGCGGCTCAGGGGTGGTTGCGACCTTACATATGTGGTCAGCCAGCAACTCTCCAAGGAGGAGACGTTTGAGCAAAGGCCTGACAGGGCTAAGGGAGTGAGCCAGGCAGACACTGAGGACAGAGGGCATAGGAAGGACAAAGCCAGGAGGCACCCACGGGCTGGTCTATCTGGGGAGAGGGCAGAGTGGGTGCAGAACTGTGGGAGAGGAGAGAAGGGAACTGGGGAGAGGTGGGGGATGAGGGGGAGGCGGAGGGGGGAGGCCCAGAGGTAAGGAGGGGTCGTGTCCGTCCTGTAGACCATTTTCAGAACTTGATTTGACGAAGTGAGGACACTGGAGCATTTCAAAAAGAGGAAAACACGGTCACGTATCTAGAAGAAAGAGAGGCTCCTCTGGTGAGACAAGCTGCAGGGATGGCGAAGACAGAGAAAGGCCCTTGGTTAAGAGGCCCATAAAATGACCTAGTTGAGAGAAGACAGTGGCTGGGACCAGGGTGGGGGTCACAGAATTGAGAAATGGTCAGATTCTGCAGGCATTTTCAAGGTACCAGCAGTGCGGTACACAATCTGTCTGATGAGGGGACCGGGAGGAAGAGGAGCCAGTGGCGGCTCCGAGATTCTGAGCTGACGTGCTGCCTCTGGCTGAGATGGAGAGGGCTAGCGTCTGGGGGCGTCAGGGGCTGGGCTTAGGACTTGAGGAGACTGAGACGCTCAGCAGGCACTTAAGAGAACACAGTGGGGTTGGTAGGAGTCTGAAGATCCCTGCAGGTGTAGCTTTGGGAGGGCTTGGCATGCGGGCGATGTTTAGGGGTGGGGGACTAGGTGGAGTCACCCAGAGAGAGAGAGCAGGTGGCACAGAGAGGGTGCGCAGGGCCCGAGCCCCACAGACCCTGCCATACAGAGTCAGCAAATGTGGGAGCAGCAGCTAAAGATGCTGAGAAAGGGGACCCTCCTCCCCTAGGACCTCAGAGGCCACTTCCCAGCCAAAAGAGCAAGCATTTCAGGGAGGGAGGGTCCAGGTGCTGGGTGCAGCTGATCTGCAGGGAGGGAGGGTCCAGGTGCTGGGTGCAGCTGGCGGGTCAAGTTCGATGACTCCTGAGAATGGACAATGCTGAGTTTGGGCAACGGGGAGGCGGAAAACACAGAGACAGTCACGTAAATTGGTACAACAGGCAGCCCCCGGAGTCACACTCTGCCCTCTCTGCTGGTTGAGCAGATCAGCCTGTGCAGTGAGGGCGATGCTCACCCGCCAGCTGGCTGCTGCCTCAGAGGGGCCGCAGGGCCGCAGGGCCATGGCGAGCCGGGCCCGTTGAGTGACTCAGCCACAGCCTAGGGTTCTCTCCACGTGTACATCATCTGCCTCCTTTTTATTGTCACAGTTGATGCCCAGAAGTCCACACAGCCCTAGGACAGGCAGCTTTTCGAATATGCAAGCAATTTGTATATAGACGGTGGACACACCAAGCGAGGGTGGATGTGCTGTGCACCTTGTTTCTTATAAATGAATACAGAGCACTGCCCGTGAGATTGTCTCTGCAGATTATTAGTAGTGTCGGCTGTAGGCCAAGCAGTTCTATCTACAACAGGAAGGTGGTTTTAGCTGCATGAGTAACAAGGGGAAGCTATTACTGTTGCTATGAACAATGAATTTTTAAAAAAGAAAAGTAAAAGAAACCCACCACCCTTGAGTCTGGTTGTCGGGGGTCCAGGCTGTGTAAGTAAGGATGGAAGCTGGTGGGCTAACGCCGAGCCCTGCATCCAGGGGGACAGCTCTGGGAGGTCTTCCGTGGACATCGCCGCTCCGTGAAATGGGCGTGGGTCGCCCCACGGTGACACCCAGAGCACGCCCCTCTCCTGGGCGCCTGGCTCTTCCTGGCTTTCCACGCCTGCTCGCTGAGAGCGAGGGGCTGCCCTTCCTGGTGCTGAAGGGGAGCCCGCAGTGGGGCGCGGCTGTGTGCAGATGGGCCCTGCTGCCGGGGCAGAAATGCCGACTGCGGTAAAGCAGGGAGGGTGGGGGAGCAGCAGTGAGCCCAGGGCCGCACGGCAGGGGGTTGCAGGGTCCGCAATGAACCGCACCAAATGTCGGACGCTTTCCAGCCACACCGTGTGCGCCATTCTAAGCCAAGCCCGTGGTGTCACTCACGTATGACCCTCCCTGTTCCTCAGGCCGCTGACGAGCCTTTTCAAGCTCAGCGGGGCTGCAAGCTGGTCTGTCACATCTGTGGCTGGAGCATTTAAATGTGGGTGGGGTGTGGGCTTGCGTCCATGTCAGGGGGGACTTGGGGAAGCGACTGTGAGCAGCGGACTCTCACCCCCCATCAAGCAGGCCCAAGGCTCTGCGTGATGCCACACAGAGTGGCTTGGAAGGTAGGGGCAGATTCTGGGGTGCCAGCGAGGTCCCAAATATTCTTTTAATGTTTTTAACAGAATCCCCGTTGTAAGTGTGCCCAAGTCACTGCTTTCCTACCCAACCGTGTAACTGACTTGTGGAATATTTTTTTCCCATTACTATACCAAATATGTAATCAAGATTAAATTTATGGTTAGATCACAAAGGAATCAGCTTCATTACTAATCAAGATAACCTTTTGCTTAATGACATATCGGAAAAGGACATAAAATGTATTTTAATAGAGACATAGTTGTCCACCGTAGTCGTCTCCATGGCTGACTGCGTGGGATGGGTGGGAAGGCCGTCTTGGGTAAAGCCTGCCGAGGCCCGCGGAGTGCGGAATGTTCCTGACAGGTTACTGGGAAACAGGTCGGAGGAACAGAACTAGGGACTGTTATTCTGAATGCATGGTAAATAGCAATGAATTTACAATTCCAGAATTAAGCTAGTATTGGACTGTCCCTGGGATGCAGAGAGAGTTATGAAAGAAGCGTTTTACCGGAGAATCCAAGCTGTGAATATTTTCTGAGGTCATCCAGTCATTCTTTCAAAGCTGTTGAATGTTCTCTGTGGGGGCCACGGATGGAGGCTGAACTACACGCCCTATAAATAGTTGCCCACCTGGGGCTGGTGTTTCTAGTTGGAAGGCACAGGGTAATAAACTCTAGGCACAGATTAGAATGGAATTCTTTCAGGTCTAAAGGAAAACACAGTCCCGTGTCTGTCCTCCAACATGCCACTCACAGCGTTAACTTCACTTCTGGTCCCAGCAGGTGTGGGGTTTTCCCACACCAAGCAATTGTGTGACCTACAAATTTCGCTCAGTTCTGACACTGTCCACCTGGGGATAGTGTCAGAGGTGTCGGGTTAAGGGCTCAGCCCTAGGCTGTCCCCACCCCTGACTGCAAGGCTATGAACTGGAGGCTCCCGTGACCTCACTGGGTTTGGTTAACCTGCTAGGTGGGCTCACAGAGCCCAGACAAACATGTGACTTACTAGACTGCCAGTTTATTACCCAAGGATATATCTCAGGAATGGCCAGGTGGAAGACATGCTTAGGCCAAGGTGTGGGGAACGGCGCGGAGCTCCCGTGGCCTCTCAGCAGCCACACTCCCTCCTCCACGTGCTCACCACCATGGAAACTCTCCCAAGCCCTCCTTTCTGCATTTTTGTGGAGGTTTCCATGTGTAGGCATGACTGATCAAATCATTAGCCATGGATTGCTTCAGCCTCCAGCCCCCCCTTCTCTTCTGGGGAGGGATGGGCGGGAGCTTAAGTTCCAACCCCTCTAAACGTGGCTTGGTTTCCCAGGTGGGCAGCTTTCACCACCGAGGGTTTTCTGGGGGCCGCCTAGCCTCCTCAGCCTGCTCAACAGGCAGGTGTGGCCGAAGGGCTTGTCATACATGACAAAAGACACCTTCACTGCCTTTATCACTTGGGAAATTCCGAGGGTTTTTAAAGCTCTGTGCCAGAATCCCAGTATCACAAACGGATCAGCGTCCCCTGCCCAGGGTCCCTGGCTGCCGTCGGGAGCAGGTGCAGCCCTCTGCAGCCCCTCCTCCTAGGCCGCTGACCCTCACCCGCACCCACCCTCCCCCGGGCACTCTGCCACGGATGTGGATGTGGCCCCAGGACACAGAGCCGGGAAGCCCCTGGCACAAACCAGACGCGGCTTCCTCACCCTCCCTCCCAGGGCTGATGCTCAGGGCCCTCTCCCTTCCTGCGCTCCTGGACTTCATCGCCACTGATGGCTGAGGAGGCCTGGACTTTGTACTTCAGGAAGTGTCCAGTCTTCCACTAGGGGATCCCAGGTGTCAGGATCCTAGTGTAAATGCTGGGTGACGGCTGTCAGTGACCTGGGAGGTAGTCACCCCCCCTCCCAGATACCAACTGCTCCCCTGTCCTCCAGTGCGAAGCGTTTCTCCTCTTTCATGCACGTGTGCACCGGCTGGATGCTGATGCAGATTCTTGGTTCATCTGTCTCCTGTTACCTGCCAGTGCAGATACATTGGCTAATTTGTAAATCTTCTGTTTTTCTTTTTAATTGCACGCTTCAACACAGAGCCTTAGGCAGAGTGACTTGAGAAACAATATAAGCTGATTTTTAAAGCACGCGAGTAAAACTTTCATCAGAAGCATAGTAGTATTGCAATTACTTGTTTTGGGACCTGCTAGCATAAAAACAGGGCATTTATCTTACCTATGGAACAGGTGACTTCTGTTGAATATCCTTCTGTCCAATTCCTGTAATAAAAAATAGGAGAACTTCATATTTATATGCTGCCCATTAAAAACATACTTTATCTTTTCAAAAGACATTTTCATTCTTTTATTTCTTTCTGCTCTTTTTTTTTTTAAGTAAACTGGGAACACCTCCTTCCATATCAATTCAAAAATACTTAATGGGCACCATTCCCCCTCTCCCACAGCGGGCATACCCTGAGGACCCCAGATTCCAGAGGCCCACAGTCCCATGAGGAATTCAGGTACCAACCTACACATCAGAAGGAAAATTCTAAAGGAGGGGCAGGAAACCCACACAGGGCGTGCTGGGAAGGAGAGGGCAAGGGTGGTGGTGGCTGCCATTGAGAAACTGCTGGGAGACCCAGGCTGCTGGCCGCGGAGAGACGGGGTGGTGCTCTGTGCGCAGGGTCGGCGTGCTGGAGGGGCTTGTGTGTTTCCCTCGGTCTGATTCCTGCCGCAACAAAGTACTGAAGGGCAGGGACACAGTAGTGAAGCAGAGTAAAAGCTTTATTTAAAGTTTCTTAGAGAAAAAGTGCAGGCGACCTCAGAGAGAGGTGCACCCTGAAAGGCTGGGGGTTCCCCCTTTTAAGGATTTTTCAGGACTGACAAAGGGCTGGGGGTGCAGACTTGTTAAGTGCTCTCCGAATATTTAAAATTAACCCAAGAAATTTCACTGCTCTGGTCCCCTCCCAGGACAGCAGTTTCCTAGTTTGGGCGCATGTCAGGTAAGACTGCCTGCCCAGCCCCCTAAGGTGGGCTGAGCTATTGTCTGTTTGCTAAAGAGTAAGTTAAGAATCTTCTTAACTTCTTAGGTTTTTTAAAGTGCAATTGTAGCTTTAAGGTGGAATCTTCCTGTCTTTATTATGCCGTTTATAGGTGGGCCTTTTAGCAGGCTAGAGTAAATCTTACAATGGCATTATCTGATTGGCTCAGTGAAGATGTGGGTTACGCTGAGATACTTCTTTTTATCTGGGGAACATTCAAACATTCAAGGCCAAGTTGCTCCTGACCTTTTGAGCTTTAACTGATTAACTCATTAACTGAGTCTTTTTAGCTTTAGTTTTAACTGGTTAACTCTGAGTCCTTTCTAGGGGGCTTTACTGACTTTATTCTCTTTCCACCCCGCTCATAGCTATTTTCCTGCCTAACAGGAGGGCTTTGAAGGGCCTTGCAGGTGGAAGGCAGGGTGTAAACAAAGCCCAGGGGAAGACGATTTTGAGGAATGGCATGTGGGTTAACAAAGCTGGGCTTTGCCTGGACCCAGAGAAACGATGGAAAACAGTGGGTTAGAAAGTTTGGCGAACAGGTGGGGGCTGGGGGCTTCAGCACCAGGCCAAGGAGGGCTGCTCGCATTCTCTGTGTGATGATGAATCTTTGGTTTATTTTTGTTTTTTAGTAACTATAAATATCTGATGAAAGTCCTCTAGAGAATGTTGCTCTAATCTGGTGTTTTACCAAGCAAGGGCATGGGATATTTAAGGGGCTTCTTTCATGCAACAGAAAGCAGTCCAGGTTCCTACGGTTACATAAGTGATTTTAGTGACGCTAATCTGGAGAATGGGAACTTGAATATTCGAATTCTTGTTTGTGAGGCACACTACACTGCATCTCTCACTCTCTTACACACACACACATACTGTGGTAGGCAGGATAACAGAAAGGCCCCAAGATAGTCCCATTCTAATCCTTAGAACCTGTGACTGTTACCTTACAGAGCAAAAGAGAGCTAACAGTGTACCTGAAAGATGGAAAAGTCTGTGAAAAAGGTGGGAGAGAGATTAATTTTCAGGTAGATTTAGTCACATTCAGTTTTTCTCACACACTTCCGCTTGTTCTCCTGCCCCTGCAGGCCGCCTGCTCTGGTGCCGCCCCACGCAGGGCAGGCCCTCAGGGAACGTGGGCCCCCTCATCCCCGCTGCACAGCACCGAGGCCTAGAATCGCCACTTGGTGGGGTTTTAATTGCTTTGATCTTCGGCTCCTCAGCCTGCTATGTCCCCAGAGGTGACCTCCTCCCTGACCTGGGACTTCTTGGCCAAAGGAAGCTCGGGGTGCTTGAATCTTCCTTGTTTTTCCTGCTGTTTCCTCGGTTGAACTAGTTTATATTCCCACCAGCAGTGTAGGAGGGTTCCCCTTTCTCCACATCCTCGCCAGCATGTGTTGTTCCCAGTCTTTTTGATGTTGGCCATCCTAACTGGTGTGAAGTGATATCTCATTGTGGTTTTAATTTACATTTTCCTGATAATGGACTCGATGAATTCTATGGCCCATTACAGCTCTCAGTGTATCCACAGGTTGAAATAAATCAGAACCTCCCAGGTGAGAGAGAAGGAATGTGTTTTCTTGCCTCCAGATGAACTCATAGCATTAAGAAAGAGCATAGATGTGGATCCCACACTAGATTGCAGAGATCTAGGTACCGACTGTGTCTAAATAAACATTCTCTTCACTCTCATTCAGTGGTGTCGCACTGTCAGGTCCCAGGAGACATCCAGACAACTTTATGTTCATAGGATGGTATTTACTCTTTTTTTGTCTTTACATTTAAGTTTTGGTGACTCATGTACTGTCCTGCCAATGGGTTTCAGCCCTGGGCAAGTTTGCTATGGATTCAGTGTGACCAAAGAAAATGACAGTAAAATGTTCTCGGGGTGAAAGAGTCATACCCAACTTTATTTTCAGGTGGCAGGTCAGTCACTAAAGTCCCGTTCACTCAGAGCGAGTCTGCACGCAACAAGCCAGTCTCTGCCTCTGGGCCCCTCTGTCTGCACAGTTGTCCTCTGGGCCCCTGTCCACACAGCTGCCCCACAGAGCTGTCCTCTGGGCCCCTCTGCCTGCACAGCCATCCTGCACAGCCATCCTCTGGGCCTCTCTGCACAGTCATCCATCCTCTGGGCCTCTCTGCACAGCCATCCCACACAGACGTCCTCTGGGCTTCTGTCCTCGGCGCTGCCACCACTCCAGCCTCTGCTCTGCTCTCCTGCAGCCTTGCAGCCCTGCCACCGTGTCGTGCCCAGAGCACTGGGCGGAGCTCTTTATACAGAGTCAAATTGCCCACAGGTGTGCAGTGGGCTAGTCAACCAGGGCCAGTGAGAATCCTGGCCACAGGAACTCTCATTTTATCCACACATACTCTAGCAACTATTTTTTTAAATCAAATTAATATGTTAAATGAGACTCATTCTTCTTATTATTATTCTTGATGTAACCCAATTACTATTGGAATTTCGTTGACCATTGTGACCTGCACACTGGGCATGATGATCTCCTTGATGTTGGCATTAACTATGATTCTTCACAGTTGATCATTTTCCCAAGAGCCTGATCTTCAGATTCTTTTCTGGTACCTAATTCTGCATCCTCCATCTTACCTGCCAATTCACACCTGGCCCCGTACTGACAGCGTGAGTTAGGTCCAGGCAATGCAATGTGATGGCTCTGACTGGCTCTGCGTGCTCGGGTAGGACAGACCTGCCGCTGCTTCAGCAGAGGCCCTGCTTCAGATTTTTCCCCGCCCGACTCTGAAACTTGAACTGCAGTAGCATCTGTACAGGGATTAGAGCAGCTCAGGTGCCGTCCTGAGGTGTCTTGCTGGGGGGATCCCACCCAAAGAGGGCTATGCCCCTTGCCCAGCGCATGGAAGAGCATATTCACTCTCTTTTGGCTCATTCATCTTTTCACTAGGCAAAACAAAAACAAAAATACATTTTTTAAAATTTATTTTATTTTATTTTATTTTTTTTAGATAATTATTTTTTATTGAAGGGTAGTTGACACACAGTATTACATTAGTTTCAGGTGTACAACACAGTGATTCAACATTTATATACATGATAATTCTAGGTACCAGCTATCACCATACCAAGTTGTTACAATATCTTGACTATATTCCTTATGCTATACATTACATCCTGGTTACTTATTTATTTTACAATTGGAAGTGTGTGTGTATATATATATATATATTTTTTTGTGAGGGCATCTCTCATATTTATTGGTCAAATGGTTGTTAACAACAATAAAATTCTGTATAGGGGGGTCAATGCTCAATGCACAATCATTAATCCACCCCAAGCCTAATTTTCATCAGTCTCCCATCTTCTGAAGCATAATGAACAAGTTCTTACATGGAGAACAAATTCCTACATAGTGAATAAGTTACATGGTGAACAGTACAAGGGCAGTCATCACAGAAGCTTTTGGTTTTGCTCATGCATTATGAACTATAAACAGTCAGTTCAAATATGAACACTCATTTGATTCCTATACTTGATCTATATGTGGATACCACATTCCTCTCTTTATTATTATTATTTTTAATAAAGTGCTGAAGTGGTAGGTAGATACAAGATAAAGGTAGAAAACATAGTTTAGTGTTGTAAAAGAGCAAATGTAGATGATCAGGTGTGTGCCTGTAGACTATGTGTTAATCCAAGCTAGACAAGGGCAACAAAACATCCACGGATGCAGAAGATTTCTCTCAGAACAGGGGGGGTGAGGTTCTAAGCCTCACCTCTGTTGATCCCCAATTTCTCACCTGATGGCCCCCCTGCGACTGTGCCTGTCTTAGGTTGTTCCTCCCTTGAGGAATCTTACCCGTCTCTGGCTAACCAGTCATCTTCTGGGGCCATACAGGGAAAAGTTGGTAAGTGAGAGAGAAGCCTTATTGTTTGAAAAGGTTAGCTTTTTACTTCTTTGCATATTTATGCCCTGTGGCTTCTATGCCCAGCATTTGTCTTGAGGTATCTTTACCACTTGGAAGAATTATGATACTCGGTAAATTCGATATGAGGCATGAATTCTATTCAAGGGTTGTAATTAGGAAGGAAGAAGAAAAGCTTTAGAAGTAGCAGGCAGAAGAAAACATGGGAAGATTGATTATTTCTTTGACATATCTTCTTGTAGAGTAACTTCAGCATGTATAGGTTTTAAGCTACTACTTAAATTGCGCACACACATTAACATAATAGGAGTATAGTTACATAACCAAAGCATACCTGTAATTACCAGCCATCTCCAGTGAAGCCAAGAAAACCAGTTAGGCACCTTAGGCATTTGTGAAAACTAATCTATGATATGGTGGATATTGTCCAACTGAACTTGAACAGTCTGAGAGAAATCAGACAAATTAAAACAACCCATTCCTGGGGACTGTTCACATCCCATATGTTCTTTTAACAGTGAATAGTCTGTAGTTGTAAGATTTTGGAGTGCTACAATTTGCACTTCTCCTAATTCTTGGTTGAGTTCCAACAGTATAGATCCAGTCAAATTTGTTGTTTTACTGTGTGCACAGGCCAGCTTAGATATCTCCTTCTTCATTCCCATGGCAAGTCCAGGAACTGGTGGGATGAGTGCATCTACAGCTGTAGCAGTGCGTGGATCTTTGTTGGAGTTTTTTGATGATCATCTTCTGGCATGAGTCTTCCAGAGAGTGCTGATGTTGGAAGTTCTTCGTCATATCGTATCTTAGTTCATTTTCGGGGTAGCCAAATTAGGATTTGATCCTCTGTGTAAACACAAACAGATTCTTTGCCTACACTTTTATGTGCCCTTTATATCATTGTGTAGAACTCATTGGAGGTCACTACACAGGAACTGCTTTTTTTATTTTAAATCATTAATCTACACTTACATGATGAATATTTTGTTTACTAGGCTCTCCCCTATACCAGATCCCCCCTATATACCCCTTTACAGTCACTGTCCATCAGCGTAGCAAACTGTTGTAGAATCACTACTTGTCTTCTCTGTGTTGTACAGCCCTCCCCTTTCTCCCACCCCCCCATGCATGCTAATCCTAATACCCCCCTTTTTCTCCCCCCGCTTATCCCTCCCTTGCCACCCATCCTCCCCAATCCCTTTCCCTTTGGTACCTGTTAGTCTGTTCTTGAGTTCTGTGATTCTGATGCTGTTTTGTTCCTTCAGTTTTTCCTTTGTTCTTATACTCCACAGATGAGTGAAATCATTTGGTATTTCTCTTTCTCTGCTTGGCTTGTTTCACTGAGCATAATACCCTCCAGCTCCATCCATGTTGCTGCAAATGGTAGGATTTGCCCTTTTCTTATGGCTGAGTAGTATTCCATTGTGTATATGTACCACATCTTCTTTATCCATTCATCTATCGATGGACATTTAGGTTGCTTCCAATTCTTGGCTATTGTAAATAGTGCTGCAATAAACATAGTGGTGCACTGATCTTTCTCATACTTGATTGCTGCATTCTTAGGGTAAATTCCTAGGAGTGCAATTCCTGGGTCAAATGGTATGTCTGTTTTGAGCATTTTGATGTACCTCCATACTGCTTTCCACAATGGTTGAACTAATTTACATTCCCACCAGCAGTGTAGGAGGGTTCCCCTTTCTCCACAGCCTCGCCAACATTTGTTGTTGTTTGTCTTTTGGATGGCAGCCATCCTTACTGGTGTGAGGTGATACCTCATTGTAGTTTTAATTTGTATTTCTCTGATAATTAGCATTGTGGAGCATCTTTTCATGTGTCTGTTGGCCATCTGTATTTCTTTTTTGGAGAACTGTCTGTTCAGTTCCTCTGCCCATTTTTTAATTGGGTTAATTGTTTTTTGTTTGTTGAGGCGTGTGAGCTCTTTATATATTCTGGATGTCAAGCCTTTATTGGATGTGTCATTTTCAAATATATTCTCCCATACTGTAGGGTTCCTTTTTGTTCTATTGATGGTGTCTTTTGCTGTACAGAAGCTTTTCAGCTTAATATAGTCCCACTTGTTCATTTTTGCTGTTGTTTTCCTTGCCCGGGGAGATATGTTCAAGAAGGGGTCACTAATGTTTATGTCTAAGAGGTTTTTGCCTATGTTTTCCTCCAAGAGTTTAATGGTTTCGTGACTTACATTCAGGTCTTTGATCCATTTTGAGTTTACTTTTGTATATGGGGTTAGACAATGGTCCAGTTTCATTCTCCTACATGTAGCTGTCCAGTTTTGCCAGCACCATCTGTTGAAGAGACTGTCATTTCCCCATTGTATGTCCATGGCTCCTTTATCAAATATTAATTGACCATATATGTCTGGGTTAATGTCTGGATTGTCTAGTCTGTCCCATTGGTCTGTGGCTCTGTTCTTGTGCCAGTTCCAAATTGTCTTGATTACTATGGCTTTATAATAGAGCTTGAAGTTGGGGAGTGAGATCCCCCCTACTTTATTCTTCTTTCTCAGGATTGCTTTGGCTATTCGGGGTCTTTGGTGTTTCCATATGAATTTTTGAATTATTTGTTCCAGTTCATTGAAGACTGTTGCTGGTAGTTTCATAGGGATTGCATCAAATCTGTATATTGCTTTGGGCAGGATGGCCATTTTGACGATATTAATTCTTCCTAGCCATGAGCATGGGATGCGTTTCCATCTGTTAGTGTCCCCTTTAATTTCTCTTAAGAGTGACTTGTAGTTTTCAGAGTATAAGTCTTTCACTTTTTTGGTTAGGTTTATTCCTAGGTATTTTTTTTTTTTTGATGCAATTGTGAATGGAGTTGTTTTCCTGATTTCTCTTTCTGTTGGTTCATTGTTAGTATATAGGAAAGCCACAGATTTCTGTGTGTTGATTTTGTATCCTGCAACTTTGCTGTATTCCGATATCAGTTCTAGTAGTTTTGGGGTGGAGTCTTTAGGGTTTTTTCTGTACAGTATCATGTCATCTGCAAATAGTGACAGTTTAACTTCTTCTTTACCAATCTGGATTCCTTGTAAAAAATACAGTTTTTTAAAAGACTACTTTCCTCCGTTCTTTTTCTGTTAGAATTTATCTTTAGGAACTTTTATTAGGAACCTTTTAAAAAGCTCTAGTTTAGCTATGGTTTTCTCAGTAAACTAAATGGTAGCTATACCTGGTTGAACCTGAAAGCTAAATGTTGCACCCAGATACACCAAAGGAGTCTATTAAATAAGCTGAATTCAGATGTACGTGCAGAGAAACATGTTTGAGTTAAGGAATACACTGACAGTGTTTTTCAAGCCCATTCATTTTTAGGAAAGAGCAAGCAGAGATGCAACATTTTGGGTGAGAGCACATTTAATTATTTCTTTAAATTATCTTGGCTTGGGACAAAAATGGGGATAGAGTTACTGAATAGATCTGAATTCAAGAGACAAGTATCCCAGCTTTGGGAAGCGGAGATCTGTGCTTACGTGCACGTGATGGAAATGATAGAATACAGGTGTGGGCAGAGCTGTGCCCAAACAGACAAAGGGTGGCAAGTATTTTAGGACAACAGTGGGTTATGTGGGGGGAGGAAAGAAAAAGCTCGCATTTCAATTTAGCTGTAGCATCATCAGAAAGGTAAATATTGAGTAAATGTCTGAAGATCACTGAATGCAGGGTCATGCAAGGTACATTAGCCTGGGACCTTCCCAAGTGGTTTCTTTGATGTGAACTGCTGAAAGATCGGTCTCTGACATCTTAAATACTTCCCACATCAGCAGGGTGCACACATTTATATTTTCAGCACAAAGCTTTCTTGTAGAGGAAAGAGGAAAGACCATAGTTACTGCCTGCCCACTATCTGGGACTGTTTGGAGAGGCCCTACACCCAGACTGTTAACACCACCACACCACACCCCAGAGCCTTGAGTTCCCAGTGCCAGCTCTCCTCAGGAGGGGAGAGAAAAACAGAAAGCAGCCTCTGTATCTGTGGGCACTCCACAGAAACGTTCTCCAATCTTACTACACAGACAAGGATCAGAAAACATTTTTTCTATAGGTCCAAATGATCAATATTTTAGGCTTTGCAAACCCTTCCCTTCTCATCGGTTGCACAGAGGCAGACCTAAACATTTGTAAATGCACAGAACCAGGTCATATTCCCAAAACACTTCACAGAACAGATAGCAGGTGGGTTGTGGCCCGTGGGTCACAGACTGTGAACAAACATAGACCATCTGTGAATCTGAGAATGACTTTGGGGGACCTTCCCCAGGTTTCCCATGGGCGTGACTGAAGCCCAAGAAGGGAAGGCCAGTAAAGGGGTTGCTGGAAAAAGAGTTAAAAAAGAGGAATTGAGTGGTGGCGACCTTAATCCTTGCAAAAAGCGAGCAGGTAAGCCGCACACTGTCCTGGGCCTTCCAGCACGCGGCCCTCTCTAATCCACACACATGCTCTTGTGTAGGAACCAGAACATCTGGAAAACTTTACAAAAGACAAAACTGCCCCAGATGGGCCTCCCCAAAGAGGATAAGGAGTGATTTTTCCTGATTTGACTATTCATCTAAAATAAAAGTCCTCTGGTCAGAGAGGCTGATTCCTGAGAAGCTGGGGTGAGATGCCAGGACAGCCCTGGGCACGGGAGATGCCCTGGGTCCTCACTGATGAGCAGAGGGAAGGCAGCCCGTGTCTGACTCTGAGCTGCATAAACAGACTTGAGGGCATCACAAATCTTGTGATGACAGAAACAAAATGTTAACTTCACACATTATTGGGAAATGGCACATAAAATGCAGTTTTACTGAAGACTACACTCTTATCATTGAAAAGATAAAAACCTGGAAAAGGCCAAGGCTTGTTTCATATTCCAAGAGCCAGTGGGGGGTGAACGGGAAGAGGAACAATCAGAAAGGATGCCAAGGCCCCCGTGTTCCATGGTCTGGCCACAGGCCTGTTACATAAAGACGCAGGGAACCCCAGGGTCAAAGCGAAGGAAGCTGCACAAGAGACATCTACCCAACGCCAGGCACGTGCAAAGTGTTTTGAACTGGCTGCTTTCTTTGATCCTGCCAGCCATCCCTTGAAATAAGAGTTCTTTTTGTCCCCGCTTTACTGACAAGAGAAAAGGACAAGGGATGCTAGGTGGTTACCCACAGTCACCTTGGTGGGCCAGGTGTGGATCCCAGCCCACGTCCATCTGAGCTTTTCCACCTGGGCATGCTGGGGAAAGAAACGAGCTGCCTTCTCAAACCTCTGTGTAAATACACATCTCAGCTAAATGAAAACGTTTATAAGTGTTGAAAATGAGTAATGAAAGCATTCATTTAGTACTTAGCAACAAGACAGACTTTATATTGCAGTCAGAAATACTGGTCACTACTAAAATCTAGCATATAATATCGAGATACACTTTGGGATATGAGGAAGGTATTAACAATGTCTCAGCTATGTCAGGAATAAACCTCAACAGACAACCCACTGGGAAGAAATGTGCCCACATTTGCTACACAAATATACAAATACTAAAACATAATTCAAATGAAAACTGAGGGGACTGATTTTGAAAAACGGCTTAGAAAAGTGTTTGTTCCATTATTAAAACAAGTTTTAAAGGCATTGTATTAGTTTCTGGATAGTTTTGTGCCATACTCATAAAACATTGAGGAAAAGGGTTAGCCTTAAATACCTAGGGGATATGATAATATATTTTTAATTTCCATATGTTTTATCTTCTGATCTGTTAGGTGTTACAACTGATGGGCTGAGATGTGGCTATCTATTATATTTTGCTATTAATACATTCCAGTTAATAGCCTCAAGTTAAAACGAAGAAGAAAATGTACAACATAATTTTTTCCTAATTAGTTTTATGTGCTTTTCGTTGATCATCCCATTATCCTCACCCCACTTCTAGGGGGTAAAGATGGTACAGATTTGAATGGTCAGTTCTCAGATATTCAGGGGTTCATTCTCCAGTCTGTGAGATGAGGAATAAAAGAACAGAATTAAATTTTCAGGTTGATTCCTCAGCCACCATCCTGTACTCCATGGCATATACGGGTCCCTCTGCTTCCTGGGCAAACGGAAACACTTCTGCAGACTTACAGGATCAACTCCTGTCGACACTATAACCTTCGGGATAATAAGTTTCACTTTCCTACTTGCAAAATATTACATGATGCAATTAGATGCTTCTGTCCTGTTGATTATCATTTTAAGATCATCTATACCTACAGTCATTCTAATTGCTCTTAGCAATTGAGGGCTGACTACATTCCAGCGTGGCTGAAGAAATGGCACCCACGGATTAGTCTAATGAGACTGGCAGGGTTTGTTTAGAAATCAGGAATGCACCTGGAACCTTATGACTGTTAGTTGACTTTCTCTGGAGTTTTGTTCAATATTGACTCAAGATTTAGGTATTTGTGCAATGGGAAGTAAAGAGAACAGCTAAATGTACCAGAAAGCAGAGAAGGGGAGGATCCTGGGGTTGGGGTCCAGCGGGCCAGGCTGGCTTTCCAGCTGCGCCTCTCACTGGCCGCAGGGCCTTGAGCACGGCCTCAGTCGTCCGCTGGGACAGTGGTAGTGTCTGCTTGGGGTTTCTCTAAGGGCATATGGAAAGAGTGCTTACCACCTAGAAGGTTCACCACCAGGGCTAGTGTCCTCCTTCCGGGACAGCAGTCCAGTGACCAGGAGGAAGTCCTGCAGTCCCTGGGGGGCCCACAGGGGGCCTAGAGCTGCACCTCAGTGGGGACCCTGCACATCTGGGGCTCCTCCGGGAGTGCATGCAGGAAACATGTCATTAGCATGTACAGACTGAGAGCGAGGGTGCCGCGCAGTGGCTCTGTGCTCGTCGCTGGCCGTTTCTGCCGCGGGCCATCACCATCGCCCCCATCTCAGTGCCTGCACTCTCACGCGGGTGGCGAGGACCTGCAGGCCTCACGAAGTCGGGCTGGAGCCCTCCCGGGCTTACGGACCCCAGGGCCACACGGGCCTCTGGCCTTGGCCTCCTTCCTCACGCCCGTCAGTGGGGGGAGGGCACCCCTGCCAGGCCACTGCAGGGTTGCTGAGCCCTGAGGGGGGCCAGTATGGAGTTTGGAAAAGAACCGGGTGGACTGATGGCTACGGAAGGGGTGTGCCCACCTCCCTGAGCTATCGGGCAGCTCGTGCAGCGCCAGAGGAGAGGGCGATGGACTAGCTTACATGCTCGGTCCAGCTCTACACTCATGCCCAAGTGTTGTTAAGTCACATCCCTCACCAGCTTCCCTAAACCAGTGGCGTCTGAAGAACTGCGGCACCTGAAGAGGTTTGCTGGGAGCATTTGTTGAGGGGTCAGAGGAACTACAGAGCAATATTCTTATAATCAACCCCAAGTCCCCGCCTGCGTCCTCCCTCCCCTGTCCACACGCTGTCCACCCCTCCGGGACCAGCCCCTGACCAGGACGCAAGGGACGATGGCCATAGCAAGCTAGCACAGACTCCCACGGCCAGGAACCAGAGGCTTCCTGTGATCTTTGAGGGACCCTGCGTCCAGGGAAGGGGAAAGAAGATCAGTTTCTTGAGCTGATTGCTCTGAGAACAGAGATGTGATGCAGCAGATAAACGTGGAGGGAACCAGGTGGGGGGCATGAGGGTCCTTGCCCAGCGGGTCCCTGGGGTGCAGCAGCCAATAAAGTAGGCCCGAGGGTCTGGGTGTTGAGGCCTAGCTGAAAATGAAGAGGAGTGTGGGGCAGAGGGGGAAGGAGAAGAGGGGAGAGAAGAGGACAGGAAGTGGGGAGGAGACGGGAAGACAGTCCCCCCTCGGGCTCACCAGACCCAGATCATTTTCCATAAAGGAGGTGGTGCAAGGTGCACCGTGGTGAATACAAGGGGGGCAGGTAAACATTTCTCTGTGTACACTGAGATTCTGTGTACACATAATTCTTTTGTGGCAAGAATTATCTCCCCAGGAAGTATGAACATACGTATTTCCAAAAATAAGCAAGAGGAGAAAACATCTGCCCGTTGTACTTGGTATATAATAGCTATTGATTTCTATCAGATTCCATCGAAACATTAATATAAACACAAACTTTTTAACTTTTGCCATTATTTTCCATTCTATAACTTTTAACCTATTTTTTTAAATGGATGCCTGTATATTTTCCCGTTAGGAACTGATAACACATCAAATGTTTGTTTTATTTTGGTCAAATGATCTGATATACATAGTTTGCTTTTTGGGTCACAGAGTATATTTTTGTATACATTTTGTATAAAACAGTTTTATATAATTTTGTAAAAGAGAAACCTTTGTATTTTCACTGAATTTGAACCATTGAAGCCTTCCAGTGAAACATAACATGAATGTGAATCTCTAGGTCACTGGACAGGAATTGCCTTAAAGCCAAGAGGCTAGGACTAGAGGGAGAATTTTTTTTTATGCCAACATTGTTTTGCATTTTAAAGAGTTTACTAGCACCTATTTAATATTCACCCCTGACAAATAGCACATCTATGCACTGGAACTCAAAAGAGTTGAGAATAAACAGTGTTACTAAAACAGTGTCTTTTAGCCAAAAGGTCAGATAGCAGAAAGTCAAACTGTTGATCACTTGAAATTGAAAACTCTCCTAATACAAAGTGACACAGCACCTGTCTCAGAAGAGCAAAATGATGGTCATCATAAAGGACAGATGTCACACCAAACCCTTCTCCTGGTGTGGAAATAACCAACTGATAATTTTTCAAAGATGATTCTGTCCTCAGTGTCTTGACTAGAAAAAATATTTTCAGAACAGGTAACATAAGACACTTGTGTGTGTTAACTTTGAACTAAATTTTAAAAACAAGACAAACTTCATATATTGATTTAGATGTCTGGATGTGCTGGAAAGGAATATTCTCTTGAGTTTTGTGCCAACATGTTATTTATTCTGCATAGGGTCTCAAAAATAAAAGATTCTTAAGTATTTATTCAAAACTGCTTTATGATTTTTTAATGGGTTCAATTCTAAGCAAAGTTTTGAATTGAAGTAGGAAGAACTTGGCATTTGCTGTTTTGGTTTCTTTTTCAGTCCTAAAAAGAAAATCCCATGACAGTAGTCTTGAGTGTGCCTAGATGAGGTTTAGTTTCCAAGCAATGAATAATGCTGTTTATTGCCCTCAGTACACATTTCCAAGATTTTTCTGGAGATTTTGGGTTTTCATAGTTTTTTTTCCAGGCAGAAAGTAATAAATACAAAAGCATCTCTTAGAGAAAAAATTGATAATAGCAAAAAAAATTAAACTTAAAATTAGCACCATTGCCATCCACTTTTTATCACACAGTTTGGAGAGAACACCATGAGTTCCATTAGTCTGGGACCAGGTCTTTAACATCTGTTTAATCAAAAACAAAGAGAATATATCTGTTGAGATAATCTTGTAACTGTCTCCAAAGTAAAATTACTACACAACTGTATTCTTTTCATAATTTTAGGGAAACAAATCCTCATAATATTCAAGTATGTATTTTCATTCAAAGGAGGAAAATTCTAGGTAACATTAACATATATATTTAGCTATGTGATTAAATTAAACAGGTAAGTTCAAAATTGTTCATTATGTTGTTTTCCATTATTGTTGATTTCTTAGTCATGGTTAAACAAAAATTATTTATCAATTTAGCCCCATATATATATTTCAAAATCAATACTGCTAAATTCTAAGGCCTTAATGAACTGGTGGCTCAGGAAATATTTAGAGATTGCAGGAAAAAGTGTAAGTAGTTGTCTCTCAGAGAAGGCTGATGAGATGAGTGAGCATTATGACTAACACGTTTAAATCAGATAAACAGAGCATTTTATGACTGGACTATAATCATCCTGTACATATAGAAGGCCAAGATTGTATCTTAAGTCAGGAGCTGTGTTTGGCTGCTGGTTCAGAGTCTGGAAATTGCAGTGACCAACTAAAGTTGAAGTCTGGAGGCAGGCAGTTCGGGGATGAAATGGCAGTTTCACAGAATGATCTGGAACCGAGGCTCTTTCCATTTTTCTGCTTTGGCTTCTGAGCATGAGGCTTCCATGCTCAAGGCTCCCTTTTGTTCAGGATGGTTGCAGACACCCAGCCACCTGAACTACAACACAGGATTTCCCAGGAGCTCCGCCCAAGAGTTTCTGCTCTGATATTCCTCTGTTCCCAGACAGGTGCTGAGGAAGGGTTGGCTGAACAGGGGAGGAGGGTGTGTGCCACGGACAGAGGAGCCTCCGCCCTCAGGAGGTGCCAGAGCTCCAGACATGCTGCTGAGCCCTGAGTTAGATGAGAAAATAGTGACATATTGTCTAAGCACCCTAAGAATGTAAACTGAAACGGAAGTCCATTTAGGGGTTCTGTTGTAAACCCAACAGCTTGATCTTAATATAAGCTTAAAAAGTATTTCAGAAAGACAACCAAATTTGCAAATGGGATTCAAAAGACTCCGGAATTCCTAATCTTGAAGCCCTTCTTCAGCAAAACAAATAATTTAACACACATGTTCACACACAAAGGCAAATACAACAAAAACTGCATTCAATCATCGAGGAGAAACACATCTTTCCATCAGGTCACAAAGCAACCAAGACAGGTTGAAAATGCGTCTAAGAAGTCAGGAAGGTGAGTGTAGGATGGAAATTGTCAATAAAGTAAGATTTTCCAATAAGAGAAGTCAGCACTTTAATCTAGAACTTTTCATTCAGGATTGAGGAAAAGAACATATCAGAAGGACAGACCCACTTCAAATAACCTTTACTATGCAAGACATGCTAATCAAAAAGAAGCATGTAGCTATTTTCATAATCCTTGTGTCAGAAATCAGCCTTTAAAAATTCATGGAGGTAAGTTGGAGTTTTATCAAGAGCTGATAGAACCTAGCTTTGCAGTCAAACCTGATGAGGAGAGCAGTTAGTTCTGGGCACCGGCAAATCCATGAAGCAAATCATGGCCATAAATTATTCAGGCATTGAAGAAAATATGACTTAGCCTTTCTTACGAGTGCCATGTTTTCCCTAAGCACATAGGGTAACTGCATGGAATAGGAAAATGTGTCCTAGTTTACTTTTTTGGAGACAAATTTATTTTAAATTCATTTAAATTCAGATCATCAATTTATGTTTTTCATTATTAAAAAAAATATTGTAAAAAAGCCACTTCCTGTCGGACGGCAGGGCCATAGAAGAGCTGTCTGTCATCTGAGAAAAGACACCAAACAGTCACCTCATCGGCCTTCTCTCAGAGATAACCACTTATCCTTTTTCCTTCATTCTCCAAATATTTTCTGAGCCACCAGTTCAGGCCATGGAAAGGCTGCAGTAAAGCCACACTCCATCCCTTTTTCCTTTCCATTGGAACAGTCTGCCCGAGGTCTGCAGAGAAGATGCCGAGAAAGGCCACACTGACCCATTCATTGGACGTTTACTAGGAGTCTAATTAAGGCAAAGTATTTATATGTTTAAGCTATTGTTCACATAGAAGGTGATGTACTTTTGTGTTTCACAGACAAGAGCAATGGAAACTTCATTTCGATGTTAATATGAGATCCCAAGGCTTGGATTCTTTCTGCCACCAACTCTACATAAATCCTTTTGTGTCACTTTATAAATATATATATCTATATATATCTTTTCCTTCTAATAGTGCATATTATCACATCATATGCCACATTAACAGCCTTGGATATAGACCTTTGGGTAAAATTTGAAAGTAGCTGAAGAATAGATTACTTAAAAATAACCTTTTCTTTGTATTTATTTTTAAATATTAAATTTATTTCTAAATGATTCATGTCTTCACATGGTTCAAAAATCATAACTACATAAAACATATTCATCAAGAAGGCTCATTTATCATCCCAAATCCTTCAGCCCTCTCATAGGTAAAAACTTAAATGTTTAAAAGTAATTTCAGAACTTAAATAAAAATTTAAAAAATAGTGCATAGAATTCCTATATCCCATATCTAACATAACCATGGAACATTCACCAAAACTGAGAAATTAACATCAGCATTGCCATTTTTCAAAACTAATGTCCTATTCTGTGTTTCTGAACGCAGTCCTGGGTCCCACATTACATTTACGTGGCCTGTCTTCTGGCCTCCTACATTCTGTGGCTGTTCCTCAGTCTCGTTATATCATCCATGACCCTGATCCTTGAAGAATACTGTTAAGGTATTTTGTAGAATGTCTCAGTTTGGGCTTGTGTGATGTTTCCCCATGTGTAGACAGTGGCCACGGGTCATGTGGAAGGATGCTACGTGGGTGGGAGCCCTTCTCTTGGGATCATACACAGGGGAGGAAGGCAGTGCTGGGGGCTGTACTGCCAACACTGGCCGGCCACTGTGTTCCTCCCCAGCTTATCTTTTCATGAGTGTCATATAAATAGAACCATACAATATATCACCTTTTGAGTCTGCCTTCTTTCACTTAGCAAAATGCAATGAGATTCATCCGTCTTGTTGCATGAATTAAAAGTTGATTCCTTCTAATCCCAAAACACAATTCAATTTTATGGATGTACTACAGTTTTTTATTCACTCATTGGTTGAAAGACACCTGGGTTATTTCCAAATTTTGGCAATTATGAATAGAGCTACTTTAAGCATTCATGTGCAGAATTCTCTGTGACCATCACTTTCATCTCTCTTGGGTAGATAACTGGGAATGGGATTGATAAATCACAGGTGTACATTATATTTTATCATAAACCTGCAACACACCACTTTGTGTTCCTTCCAACAAACATCCCAGTTGCTCTGCCTCCTTGACAGCACTTGATGTTGCCAGTATTTTTTTAGACATTTCAGAGGAGATGATATTGATAATCATTAAATCGTCAGGTGATTTAATTTCCATTTCCTGATGGTTAATGACATTGACATTGTTTCATATGCTTAAACGTTAAGCATTTGTCCTCATTCGTGAAGGATCTACTTCAATCATTAATAGAGACTTGCTTTGTGTCTGGTATGTATTTTACATTTGTAGGAATTCCCTGTGCCCCTGAAAAGGATATATATTTTGCAGTTGTTGGACCAGAATATTTTCTATATAATTTAGTTGAAATGTTTTGAGTATATTGTTCAAATCTTTCATATTGTCACTGATTTTTTTCTGCTTGTTTTATCATTTTATCAGCTGTTCACTTTCTCAGGTGCTGAGAAAAGCAAGTTAAAATTTCTAAATTTGATTGTGACCTTGTCTAGTACTCTGTTTAGTCCCATCAGGTTTTGTTTTATATTGTTTGAGGCCAAGGAATTAAGATTTTTATGTCTTTCTGTTGAACTGATGCTTTCTGCATCAAAGTCTACTTTTTCTAATTTCAAATAGTCATGCCACCTTTCTTAGAGTAACTGTTTACATGCTACATCTTTTTCCTATCATTTAGTTTCCAAATGTTTGGTTTTTAAATTAAAGTTTTTAAGTGTGTAAGAAGTATTCTGTAAAAGTGTGTAGTTAGATCTAGTTTCTTTTGTATCTTATCTGATAATTTTAAACATTCAATTGGTAAATTGACAACATCCATTCACACTTATTAAACTTACCATCTTGGGTTTATGTGTACATCATGCTTTGTTCTCTTTTCACCCTCATTGTTTCTTTATTCTTTCTTTTCTAGTTTTTATGTATCAACCAACTTCTTGTCCTCTTCTATTTATAGCCTTGTACTAATTTTTAATTACTACCTAGAGATTTTATAATATGCATCCCTGACTTTTTAGGGTGTAACTTAAGTACTTTCATCACTTCTTGAACACTGCAAGCCCTTGCTACAGGTCATTCTGTTTATTTTCCTCCTTTTGGGGTAGCAGTGCTTCATGTTATTGTGCATATGGTATAACCTCTACATGACATTATTTTTATTATTTTAAATAGCCACTGCTCTCCTATATTTCATCTTGTGCTTACACTCCCCCCATGTTCTTCATTCCCCCTTTCCATCTGTGCTTCCATTTGGCATCATTTTCATTCAGCCTGAAGAACCTCCTTTCTTCTCCTAAGTCTGTTCTGCTGCTGACTAACCCTTTCACCTTTTGTCTGACTCAACACATCTGTATTTCGCCTCCACTTCAGGGAGATATTAACTCTAGGTGGACAATTTTTTTTCTAGACTTTCAGCTCTTATATAATGTCATTACATTATCTCCTGACTTAAAGTTTCTTTCAACAAGTCAGCCTCGGCCTTATTGTGCTGCTTTGAAGGTAATGTTTTTCTCTCCTGCAGTTTCATTAAGTTTTTCTTTGTTATTAGTCTCCACCAGCTTGACCATTATGTGCTAAACTGTAGATTTCTTTGTACTTACTTGAGCTGTAGTCTTTGAGCTTCCTCGGTGCTATCTTATAGATGAATACATCTAACACATGTACTTCTGGAAATTCTTGGAAGTTCTCTTCAAATATTTTTTATTTCTCATTCTCTTGTTCTTCTTTTTCTGTGCATTTATTTTAGATAATTGGACTCGGTCCCAGACTATTACATTCTTATTCTTTTAGTTCCACTTTTCTTCTCTCTGTGCTTTGGTTTAGATTTTTTAACCTTGTGAAGTGACTGGTCCGGCATCCTGCATTTCTAGTATGGTGTTACCCATCCAGCAAGAGCTTAACATCAGGTACTGTAACTTCATTTCCAGTGGAACGACTTAACTATTTTTCGGAGATTCCCATTCACTCTTAAAAACATCTATCTTTTTATCCATTTGCCCATTTTTCTTTTATTTCCCCTAACATATTAATCATATTATTTTAAAGTCCTTTCTTGGGAACTCTAACATTTGGACTGTGTATGGACTTACTTCTGTTGCCTAATGTTTTAGTTATTATTGGTCACATTTTTATTGGCACTATGCACATATCATTTCTTAAAATGGCAATCAGATATTGCATATAAATGGACTGCAGAGGCTCTAAGTGGTATAATCTTGCGCAGGGAATATTTGCAGGCAGAACACCTGCAGAACAGGCTGCATCAGCCATCAGGCAGTGAGCTGAGTTCAGTCTGGTCTGGAATTACACTCAGTCCATCTGTGATTCACCTGTTCTGTGGGCCTTGCCGGGCCGCTGTCTCCTCGGGGAAGCCCAGTCACATGCATAAAGCAGGACTCATCTCTCTAGGGGGACTTTCTTTTCTAAGCACTCCAGAACTGCAGCGGATTTCAGTTTGCCTATTGGAATTTCCCCATCCACTCCCTTGGTCTCCTACTTTGCATCACTCCTAACAAATGTCTGCAGGTAAGCTGGCCATGCACTGGGGTTCTGCTAGATTCAAAACTGTCACACGGACCCCAGTGACTATCAGAAGCCCTGCTTGTTTCTTTTTTCCCAGTAGAATCCCTCTGCCTGGACCGAGTCTAATCCATGGCCTGTACCTAGAACCAGCAGATGCCTCAAGGATATAAAATAGGCTGCAGCCAGCACCTGGGACACACTTCTTCCTCTCTGGGATCTTAGTTTATCAAATCTTCTTGCTACCAAAGCTTTTCAAACTTCCAAAAATTTACAACCCTTATACTTGTTACCTTGGGAATGGTGACCTACATGGTCTCCTACATTCCACTCAGAGGCAGAACCCACTTCTCAGAATTTCTGAACTAGGAATGGATTCAGATTGATTTCTGATATGTGATTGAAGCCATAAGAAGTAAACCTCAAAAGGTCTTAGTGGCTGTGGTTTCAACAACGTGGAGAGAGCCTGCCTACAGTGAAATGGAGGGAAAAAAGCCAACATACAGAAACAACAGCAGAAAACGGAGCATCCCAGCGGTGTTCCAGAACACAGCTTGCTCCTAAGGCTTAGCTGCAGCCCTTTGTCATGCAAAGCCTGGTGGTGCCATTCTTCTTGATATTGATGAGCCCACTCTCCTTGAAGCAAATTCCCTCTTGTTTTTGCATGACTATATTGGTTTTTCTATCATTTGCAATAAAAGTCTTAACTGATATCATGCTTTATGCTATTAAATGTGTTTACACAAATAATAATGTTGTTACTATCATCATTATTTTAGCTTTTTATTTTTTAAAGTTTGCGCTGGATTTCCCTAAGTACTTTGCAATAATGATGAAAGCTGTGACATCTTACTACATTCAATATGCTAACCTGACAGAGCCTCTCCTCCCCTGCTAACGTGTTCTAATCTTCAGGAGCCTTGGGAATCACATAGCCAAACAGGTTAGAATTATATGAAGAAAGAAGAAAGAAGAAATAAGGTCTGAATGAGGCTAGGAGGGGCTCTCTCATGCGTAAAGTGTGAAAGTTTTAGTGCAGTGGAATTTATATTTATTTTTATTTACATGTCTGGTTTTTAGTAGATGAACTTGTCAAGCTGATGACTTGTGGTTGATAAGATGTCCTTTAAAGAACTTGTTTTGGAGTAACTTTCTCAGCAGGATTTAGACTTCTTTTTCCTTGGTGAATTACTGACCCACAGGGAAAAAAAGTCAATCATGCTCAATGCACAGGACAAAAAGAAGAGCAATTCAATTTTTTTAGGTTATTTTTCAGATATTTAAACTAACATAGTTAGAAATGAACAGAGAATGTCACTGTATTTAACATATTCCATTCATACAACTAATAAAAGCTGTAAATTATTGTTTTCTTCAATGTGTATGTGTGGGTGTCAGAGTTTGGGGGAAGTGTTCAGAATGAGGACACAGGGAGGGAGAAGGAAGAGGGAAAAGAAAAAAATGGTAGATGAAATGGAGAAAAGAAGGCTCACGCCCTGATGGTGATTAAACGGGACAAGCAAGGGAAGTTGAGGAGCTTCCCGCGCAAGAGCTCAGCTCGTTTGGTCTGGGCTCTGCACCTCAGAACCTGGAACATGGCCGCCTGTGGGCCCTCCCTGGGAGGTGGTGCTTAGCTGGCTGAGCGATCATGGTGCACAGCCTTTCACCTGATTTTTACCACCCCCACGCCCCGGCCAGGAAAACTTGAAGGCAGGTAACAGATTTTTCTGGACTTAAACAACTGTGAACAGTGATGCCAGCTCACAGGTAGGATGGGAACTGGGCTGTGTGTGCTGAGCTGCGTGGCTGAGGCAGGACAGACTTGGTTAAGTGTTGTCCTTGAAATGAGAGAGGCTTGACTTAGAAAACCAGCTCCCTCACGTACCAGCTGTCTGACATTGGTGACATAACTTACATTTTCTAAGCTTCAGCTTTGTCAGCCCGGAAGTGAGAATGTTATGGTAGCAGCTAGTCTCCGTATAGGAACTGAGAGAGAGATGTATGTGGAACAGGTAGCTTAAGGCACACTGTTCAGTAGAGTATGGTGACTGTCATTCATTAATTACAGACGAAGAAGCAATAAAACAGCTTGCCTTGTGTTTTTTGCAAGAGCAGAACTAATCACACAGGTGATACAGTTTTTCCTAGTGTGAAAATAAGGCAAAACCCAGCTTCTATTGCTGCTTTCCTCAGGCCAAGGACAACTTCACGATTAAATTCTTCCACTTGAGTTTTCGGAAAAGATTTTATTGAGAACATTGCTACCTAATGGTGCCGCCATCTAAAAGCAGAAAGTTGTTTCTAAGTTGGTGGACTCATTGACATTGTTTTTCCATCCAAAATTTCTCATTATTGCCAAATCTATTGGTCCAAGAAGAAAAATTCAGTGCTCCTCCCCCCACGCCACCTCGGCCTCTATTACTTTCAGCTTTAAGTTCGCCATCTTCTCAGACCTGCTCTTCCACCGGGACTCCAGTCACAGAGACCCAGATGGGGAGTCGGAACTGGGCTGGCTTTAAACCAGCAGCAGTCAGCCCGCTGTGGGTCTCTGTTCACAGCAGCAGAGTGGCTGTTATTGCAGAGACAGGAATGATGAAGTGTCTATGTTATGCACATCTGCTCTGATTTTTGACGGTATTCTTCCTTAAATAGAGTTTACACATGACTTGTAACTATACATAAACACATGCTAGCGTTACTGATTCTCAGGGATTAATTTAGTTTTAGCACTTAGTTTTATTATTGGGTAAGGCTAAAAATCCCTTACCAAGCACACAACGTGTGAGTCCCAGGACACAGACACCGAGCCCAGGGCCTAGGGCAGGCATCTGAGCCTCGGACCTGCTGATGGCCCCCAGACGTTGTCAGCAAAACCTGTTTGTGTACATATGTATGTGTGTATGTGTCTGTTCAAGCAAGACATGAGATTGACATTTTTTCATTACTACCGATACACTTCTAAGGAAGAGCTACGGAGGGCCGAGAGCGGGCCGAGAGCGACCCGAGGGATAGGCCACCACCACGCAGGAGAAGGTACGGCGCTTGCCGACTCCTGCGCCCGTCTCCTGGGCGAGCGTGGGACGGAAAGGGCGGCTATAGACCTAGGAAGCAGGACCAGCGAGCGGCAACTCGCCAGGTCCCCGCGCTGTGTGGCTGGGGGCTGTTGGCGGATTTTTCGAGGGTGCGGATTCCTTGCCTTTGTCAGAGGAGCAAGGCGATCGCAGCGTGCGGTGCGTAGCTTTTGATTCAGCCAAACCGGACGACCGCACAGGTCCTTCCTTTGCTGGGTCCTGGCTCTCTGGGAAATGCGCGGGGGACTCCAGGGCGCTGCCGGCCTGGCCCGTGTCCCAGGCACAGGGCTGGGGGGCTTCGCGCCGGGGCCCAGCGGTCGCGGCAAGTCCTACGGGTCGCGGTTGTGGCGCGGGGGTGGAAGGGCATCTCTGCGCGCGTGGGGCTGCTCAGCCCCGCACCCTGAGCCCCGCTACCCCCTCCCGCCACGCCCGCGTCCCCATCACCGTCTCCTCCGGGCCCTCCGCGCTGCGCCCCGTCACCCCCCAGGCGCGTCTCCTCCGCGCTCGCCGCGGGCGCCGGGCAGGGCTGGGGGGCGGGTCGCAGGTCTCCCGCGGGCCCAGCGAGCCCCGCCCCCGGCTGCTGCCGACCGCCCACCCGGAGCGCTGACTGGCAGCTTCAGGGCGCACGGGAGCGGCACCCCCTGACCTGCGCACCTCCTCGGGGCACCCGTCCCGCCCCGTCGGCTGGCGTGCCGGGCCCCTCAGGCACGAGCCCGAGGAGGGCTGCGCCCCGGGCGCCCGGCAGAGGCCAGCGAAAGGGTTCCCGCGCTCAGGCGCCACGGGCACGCGCCCACGTGCCAACAGCTGCATTTTCTGGGCTTCAAAGTGCAAAAGGAGGGAGTGAAACGAGGCCGCCAAGTCACTGAAGCGGCGTCTCCCGCCACTGCTCAGCCGCGTCGGAGGGCGCCCCGGGCGTATCCACGCAGCTCCGCCCGAGTGGGGTCCCCGATCTCCGCCCAGAGCTGGCGGATTCCCCCCAGGGCCCGGGGCACGGCTGGAGGGGTCGCAGGCGCCCCGGGGTAGGTGGTCGTGGACCCCGCGTGCTCCAGGAGGACCTCGGGCTCAAGGCCGTCGCCGCCTCTCAGCCCCTCGGACGGTGAGTGAGGCCGCGAGTTGCGCGCCGCTGGACGGTGGGAGAGGGGCGGCCGGCTCCGCCTGGGGCGCAGCGCGCAGCCTCGGCTTCCCGGCGGCGTCCCGCTGGCGGCAGGCTCGGCGGCCTCGCCCCGGGCGCTGGGCCTCGGGGTGGGGGTGGGGAGGAGCGCGCCTCGCAGGACGCGAGGCGCTGAGGGGGCGGGGGCGTGCGCGAGGGCAGGAAGGGGTCCTCCGGGGCCGCCGCGTCAGCGAGGAGTGCCCTCGCTCGGGGCCCGCGGGCCTCCTCCTCCCGGCCTGGCTGGCCCGCGAACGCCCGTGAGTGGGCACTCGGCTCCAGGCTTACGGTAGGTGCCCTCGGTGGGCCGCTGCTCGGAAGCGGGCCTGGGCGTGGGCAGCCCCCGCGCGGAGAAACCGCGTCTGTGCCCCCTCCCGACCGACAGAAGCGGAAAGCAGGGGCCAGGTGTGTCAGCTGGGGGCAAGCCCTTCCAGAGGGTCCCCGTCACTCTCCTGGCCCGAATGGACTGGCCGGGCGGCCTGGACTCTGGACTGCCCGCCCCCTCTCAGTGCGCTTAACCTGCCCAATTCAGTTACGTCCTTCCGTGGGCACCCTCCGCCCGCACGCCGCTCGCCAGTCGCCGGGACTTCCCGGCTGGGGCGCTCAGCGCTCAGGCCGGACGGACAGGGTCCTTCCCCGGGACTTCCGCCTGCTCCTCTGACCATATACCCCCGCCTGTCCGCGTGCGGGCTGGAGAAGTGGCTGAGCGCCGGGGCTGTGGGCCCGGCCCCTGGGCGTGGCGCTGCGCGCGCCCCGGTGCCCCCTTCCCGGGCAGGCTGGGGGAGACGGCGCGCGCAGGAACCGTTTCCCAGGCTCAGGTGCCGTGCGGCTGGCGCGGAGGGTGGAGCGCGCGGCGTGCTCCGCACACAGTCGGCTGGTTTGCGGGGCTCGTAGCTTGTTCTTGTTTTTCATGTTGACTCACAGTTAGATTCCTAAAACCAGACAGGAAAAATTAGTTTGTATTGTGCTCAGAGTCAAGTGTGAACCGCAGCCCCGAAGTTTCCGCCGCGCCGTTGGCCGCGTCCCCTTAAGGCGCTGCGGTCGGCGCCTCCCCCACCCCGGGCGCGGCCCCCGGACTGACGACATTCCGGAGCGGGTGGTCGGCGGGCGCGGCCCCAGCCGTGGCCGGCTGGGCTTGGGTCGTGCGGGCCGTGCCAGCGCCCCCGGGGTCCGTGCCGGTTTAACTGGAGCGGCGCGCGGCAAGCCCGGAGCAGCACGGAGGCCAGCGCGGACGCGCCCATACCCGCTCCGGCCGCAGCTGCGGCGCCCGGGGCATCGGGTCGGGCGGGGGCGCAGGGTGGGAGGTGGGAGTGGTTGGTGGGGCGGTAGGACCCGGCGGGAGCCTCTCGGCCGGGGCGGGGCGGGCGCGGGGAGCGCGGGGCGGGCGGGCAGGTGGCGGGGAGCCGGCGGCCGCGTCGCCGCGCCGCACGAGCGCACGGCTCGGGCGGACGGGACTCGGACGCTATAAGAGGAGCCCAGCGGCTCTCCACTCACACGCCGCTCCCGGGCTGGCGCGCCGCGGCCTCCGGCTGCCCGGACACCTGTCCCTTCCCCGTGTCCGCACCAGGTCCCCAGACCCGTGCGCCCCGCGGCATGGCTCCAAGCGGGGCCCGGGGGACCGAGGTGGCGGCGGCACGCTGCGGGAAGCCCCGGACCCCCAGGCGCCCCTCTTTCGGCCCCGTCCCTGCGGGGCAGCGCGCAGGAGGGACTCGCGCCTGAGAGCCGGGCGGAGCTCGGGCTCAAGGCGCGGCGCCGCGCGGCTGCCAGGCGCCCCCCGGCTCCGCTGCGGGTCCTGTCCAGCCTGGGGAGCGGCGGGGATGCCCGACCGGGACTCCTCGCGGGCCTGCGCGCTTTGGTCTGGACAGCGGGGCAACTCCTGCGCGCCGAGCCCGCAGAAGCGGGCGCGCCGGGGGTGGGCGGCGCTCAGCAGCGCGCGCTTGGGCTGAGAGGCCCCACCTGCGCACGCAGACCTCGCCCTGCAGCGGACGCCCGGCCCGCCAGGCCTCCGCGCCCCGCGCCCGGAGGGGCGGGGAGGGGGCCGCCCGCGCGGCCGCCGCACCCTGGGCCGCTAGTTTCCGCCGGGAACCCTGGCGGAGGAGCAGTCGAGGACCCCACGGAGCTGAGTGAGGACCAGGGACAGACTGTCTCCTCCGCGGCGCCTCCGCCCTGTGCCCGGGCGCTCCATGCCCGGGAACTGCGCCCGGAGCCGCGGCCGGGAGACATGGAGGGACCGGGCGCTCGGTGCGCCCCGCAGCTGCCCGCCGACCCCCACCCCGCGCTTCCCGCGGCCAACCTCTCCGCCGCTCCCGCCCGCAACTGCGGCGCCGAGGGCTACATTTACCAGGACTCCGTCGCCCTGCCCGGGAAAGTGCTACTGGCCACGGTGCTGGCGCTCGTCACCTCGGCCACCACGCTCTCCAACGCTTTCGTGATCGCCACTGTGCACCGGACCCGGAAGCTGCACACTCCTGCCAACTACCTGATCGCCTCCCTGGCCGTCACCGACCTGCTCGTGTCCATCCTGGTGATGCCCGTCAGCACCCTGTACACGGTCACCGGCCGCTGGACCCTGGGCCAGGTGGTCTGCGACTTGTGGCTGTCGTCGGACATCACCTGTTGCACCGCTTCCATCCTGCACCTCTGTGTCATCGCCCTGGACCGCTACTGGGCCATCACGGACGCCGTGGAGTACTCTGCCAAGCGGACTCCGCGGCGCGCGGCGGGCATGATCGCGCTCGTGTGGGTCTTCTCCATCTCCATCTCGCTGCCGCCCTTCTTCTGGCGCCAGGCCAAAGCCGAGGAGGAGGTGTCGGACTGCGTGGTGAACACCGACCACGTCCTCTACACCGTCTACTCCACGGTGGGCGCCTTCTACCTGCCCACGCTGCTGCTCATCGCGCTGTACGGCCGCATCTACGTGGAAGCCCGCTCCCGGATCCTGAAGCAGACGCCGCACAGGACTGGCAAGCGTCTCACCCGCGCGCAGCTGGTCTCCGACTCCCCCGGCTCCACGTCCTCGGGCACCTCGGCCAACTCGCGGGCTCCCGACGCGCCCAGCGAATCGGGGTCCCCGGTGTGCGTGAACCAAGTCAAGGTGCGCGTCTCCGACGCCCTGCTGGAGAAGAAGAAACTGACGGCCGCCAGGGAGCGCAGGGCCACCAAGACCCTGGGGATCATCTTGGGGGCGTTTATCGTGTGCTGGCTGCCCTTCTTCATCATCTCCCTGGTGATGCCCATCTGCAAGGATGCCTGCTGGTTCCACCTGGCCATCTTCGACTTCTTCACGTGGCTGGGCTATCTCAACTCCCTCATCAACCCCGTCATCTACACCATGTCCAACGAGGACTTCAAGCAAGCGTTCCACAAATTGATACGCTTGAAGTGCACAAGGTGACTTGTCAGTTGCCGTGCGGTCGCCAGGCGGCCTTTGGGGACCGTGTTTTGTCTGGTCCCACAGGTAGGTGGACCCTTCTTTCACTGGTGCTGGGGCGGAGTGAGGCTCTCTGCGGGGCGAGGGCCACGGCCCCAGAAGCCGGGCAGCCCCAGAGAGCTCTGAGGACGGTTCCAGCTGAGGGTAGCGCTTCCCTGCTGAGAAGGAGGCTCCCTTCCTCCCCTCAAGCCCCAGGCTCAGCCTGGCCTGCGGCCGCCGGCCCGAGAGGGCTGCGACTTTCTAAAGGCCCGAGACGGAAAGGGCACCCGTGCGCTGCCCCGGAGCCGCGGAGAGTGCCCTGTAGAGCCCGGGGTGCTTGTAGTTGTCGGGAGCCCGAGCAGTCTGCATACAGCCCGGCAGTCCTTGAACTAGACGCGTGACGCCCTGTGTTCCGGGGGAACTTTGTGTTAACAGCTTCATTTACGAAGAGTTATTTTGGCATTCTTCAGTCTTCAGGTTTTGTTTTTTTTTAATTGGGTTGGAGAAACTTGTGGACTCGGTGCTTCAAACCTCGTGGGTGGCTTGGGTGATGCAGGGGAATCCTGAAGAGTTAGTAGCAAAATGCTGATGCTAAGATCTCTATTTTTACTATAATTGGACCTGTGTGGGGTGGGTGGGTGGGAATGTGAGAGGGGAGTGTTCAACTGAGAGCCAGCACCTATGATGGATTGTTTTCTGCGGATCTGTAATTTTAAGATTCTTATTTCGTGATTGTCAGGCCATGTTTCTAAGAACTCAAGCAGAACGTGTGCTAGTGCCAAAGTCTGCCGATTACTTTATTTTTCTTCCTAATTTCCTGTACCTGTCATTTTACACACTTAAATCCCCATAGAAGGAGGATATGATGGGTGACTCAGCCCAAGCTGCTGCTGTATTTCTTATTAATGCAACCGATTAAATAGAAAAGTATAAGATACACACTGCTCCTGAACAAGAAAAATATCTTTATTCCTTATCTAATTCAGTGAAATGTAAAGGAGGTTGATGAAATAGGAATGGTTCTTATACAATTAAGGATTGGAGGGCATAAGAGGCTGTATATTTTGACTTGTAAAAAAATCTTAAATGCATGAGACTTTTTCCGATAGTCATCTGCACTCTTCTTCCATCTGTAATTCCTTTGTATGCTAATCTATAAAGTAACCAAAAGAACTAGCTCCTTTCACCAAAAATCTTCAAAATGCAGTAAGAACCCTAACAACTGTTATTTAAGAAGAATAATCTTGTTTCTCTTCCCTTGCTGTTGAAGTTTGGGTAGGAACAAAGATCACTAAAAAATGACATGAAAGGACTTTAGAAGAACTTAAAGATAAGCCAGGATTCAGCCTGCTTTCCATGTACCCATGGGACCAAACCTCAGACTTCCTAGATAATCAGGAAACTGACAATCTTTTGAACCTTAGAAATTTGTCACTGACCTGACACCTCAATGAATATACTATCAGTAATCCCTTCTATTTATCTGTATTTTCAAATTTCAGTAATAGTTCTTATCTCAAGTTCACTGTGAGGACTCCCTAACACATAGCAAGATCACACTAAAAGATGAAAAGCACACTATCTAAATAAAAAGGAGTAATCTTGAAAAAGAAAAATAGTGTGGAGCATTTAATATGCCAAAGAAGATCCGTACTCCACCCTTCAGAGAGTTCTGCAGTTGATGCCTTTTGTCTGCAGAACAAGTTATTTTGTAAAAGGGATTCACTCTTTGCTTCAAGCTCCCCAGCCCTGACAGCAGCCAGTAGATGTACTGAGCTGAAGTACACTGCTTGCCTGGTGTGTAAACCTTCACTCTTGGGTAATGACTCTTGAAAGTACACTATTCAAAGGTTCACACACACACAAAGTAAAAAAAGGGAATTTTGATCAACATTTACACCTGTCACTGTAGTAAGATAAAATTTTAGGCATTAGATAATCCTATATTTCTGCTATATCCCTTATTTACTTTTTTTTTTTTTTTGACATTTCTCCTATGGAGAAATCTAGCTTACTACTGGGAATGTGCACAGAGCACAGTATTTGTTTTTATGTTACTAATATGTTTGTCTTTTGTCTAATGCCTTTTCCTTGGGCCTAAGAAGCAATTAAGCCAATTTCTAGGAGCCTGAGGGGAGAAAATTAATTGCAACAAATAGCCACTTACAGGGTACCTTAAATGATTGTGTCCTTATATTAACAAAAACATGGTCAATTTAGTCAAACAGGTTGTTTGCCATTTGTAGATTACCCATCTAGATTTTTGCTTGACTGACTGAATTGACTGGATTTGGGGCATATTGTATGAAATACAAGCTTGCAAACCCTTGTAGTTACAAGAGCTCTAGAATCATCACCCTGCATTGTACATGATTATGCAAAGTGTATTATTCATCCCAGGGGTATGTGGTTAAGACTGTTAAACTCCTTTTCAGTTACTGTTGCCTGTAGTTGTTTCATAACTTAGACACATGGCTTTTTTGCAGAACATAAAAGGGGAGATGGAAATGTTTAACCTATGTAGAAATAAATGAAAATGTATTTTCATTGGCTGTGGTAACAAATAACATTTTCCATGTTGTCTAATTGCACAAACTTTCACACACAAAAATAGGAATGCGTATTCATCCCCCAAATACCAATATTGTCTTGTGTTTCTAGGAATTTTAGAGTTTCCTTTTTAAAAATAGACCCTGCACCTATGAATGAACGGTTATTGAGTTCAACAAAATTCCTACAGAACAATGTTCTTTTTCTCCCTGTTACCTTAGTTTTACCTTCTTTAACCAGGAAACCCTGAGAGGACCATAATTCACTCAAAGCAGTAAAACCTCAGATTGCGTGTATTTGATGGAGTTGCTGTGACTGCAAATTGCCTTTGGTATTCTACCTTATAACAAATGTGTGATTGGAAATGAAATTTAAGAAAATAATGAAATAAAGGTCCTTTTTGTGTTCTAAAAAGCATCGGGTAGTAATTCTATTATTATGGAAAGATTGGTTCCTTAGATGCCGGGTTGCATTTAGTAATTTGAGCCTCCAAGAGAGAATAATTGGGGGTGAATGATAGTGTGGGGGACTGGCATGGACTGCCACAATTTGGGGCACTTAGTTCATAGGAAGAATTTAAAAGGAATGAGAGCATACCCTCCCATTCTACTGAGAAAGTCAGATCCAAGGGTTTTTATCACAAGTGTTTCTAGATCAACATTCTTAGGTGGAGTGTTCACTGTCTAGGTGAGGTACTGAGATTCCGAGGTGCTGTGTGATGCTCGAAATACAGAGAGAGAAAGAGGAGCTGGGTCTGAAGCAGGCTGGGGAGACCTGCGAGGAGGAGGCCAACCCATCTCTGTCAGGCGAAGTAGACAGTAACGTGACTTTTGGAATCAGAAGGTCTAGGTTTGGGTTGCAAATAGAGCAGGTTGTCGCTGTGTGGCTCTCCTCGAATGCAGCCTACCTGCCTTTTGCTGTGAAGGCTTGGAGCCTCTACATGTAAAGCACCTCTCAAAATGCCTGTCACCTTTCTGGCTATCGGTGGATGGTACCTCCACTCTGGCCATTATTTCTCCATTGCCTCCTGTGTGTATGGAGGTCACCTGTCGCACAGAAAAACTGAGGGCTATTTGAGAAAGGTTGGAGTGGGAAAGACCCAGCTAGCCCGAAGGGCTGAAACATGGCTAAGCTAGAAGCCACCGAGGTTTGGAATCTTTCGCATTTGCCCCCTTAGGTGGGTGACACCCTGGAGGCCAAACGGGAGCAGAAGGGACGGATTGCAGGGGCTCTAACGACCAGGAGAAAGTGCCAGGTTGTGCATTTCCTAGCATCCACTTTTGAACTGTCCTTCTTGTCTAAAGTTTTCCAGCTGCCTTCCCAGAGTCCGAGGCCCCTCCCACCCACATCTGTCCTCACTGTCTCATTGCCCCGTCCCTGCTCTTACTTAACCATGCAGAGCCGCGCTGACCAATGACAGTGCGTCGATCTGATCTGATTCTTGCGTCAGCTGTGGAGGGCTGATTAGGTGGCCAGCCACATCATATGAAAGGAAACTTGATCCAGATTGGTGTGTATGAGAGCAAATGCTTTCAATGAGATATCGACTGGAGTCTTCAGAAGGGAGGGGGCTGGTAGGGGAAGGGCCTGGGCAGTGAGGTTTCTGCACCTTCCCGAAGCCCAGCCTCGAGCCCGCCGCTAGGGGGCAGAGTGCCTCTGCGTCGCCCAGAGGATGCAGGGCCTCCCTCTCCCCCGACGCTACAAATAAAAAGGTGAACGAACGTCTGTCCAGGAGCCCAGAGAGGGGCTTTATCACTTAACTTAAAATAGGTTTTTCAGAACTGCAAATTCAGGCAGAGGATACCTAAAACAAGTCTAAAGTTTCATAGCTGCAAACTCAATTATTTTCTTACTCATCTCTAGTCCTGTAATAATGCTAAAATCTTAGCATTTTGAAACATTGTGACCTTTAATATGGCACTGGGTGAAGTCAGAGGTTAGAAGATAATTTATATTCAAAACAAAGGGAGCTAATTACTTAAATCTATCTTTCACCACTGTGATTTTTCTCATCACTATTTGTCTTTTCAAAATTTCATTGGTTTGAGGTTGATGTAAATCCATAGATCAAAGGTAGAACACTTGCCATTTGCCATTTAAAGAAAAGGCTGCTTTTTCACATAGAAGTAAGGTGTATGTCTATGTCAGCTTTCTCAGAAGGCAGACTTTAAGTCTGTGTAATTTTGGCATTTACTTTAAAAACAGGCTTATCTACATGTGCGTACTCTCATATATCACAGAAATAAATTTCTGTGTCAGAAAATGGGTCACATAAAATGAGAAGACAGTTTGGCTTATTGTCGTCCCTGCTGAACTGTTGTTACCCCCTAGCATTTTCATTGTCCCCATGGGGAGTTTTCTGTGTGCCATTTCACACATCTGTCAGTTACATCTGACTTTCAAAGTGAGCATCTACATTTTAGAATTATCCTAGGATATTCAGTGCTCCCCGAGAGAGAGCCAGTCTCTGGAGTTGGGCCAACCGGCAAAGATGACTTAGCACTCTTCCAAGTATAGTTTGTGAAAGAAAATGCTTACTTCTTTTGACTTGTTTATACATATTTCACGAGATAGGAGAAACTACTAACTGAAAATCTACATAACATGGATGGTCTTATAATATGTCCTGTTCCCAAAGTGAACAGATGGTGATGTAGGGATCTGTTTATGGTAAATGTCTCAAAGAATCTGCACATGGCTTGCTCAAGTGACGCATGAAGAGGTGGTTCGTCCCCCTGCCTCTGGGAGTGTTCCACACCCTCGCCTCTGATGGGTCATCCTGTCCCAGTCACTCTAGGATGTCTATATTTCACAATAGCTCTTGCTCATAAATACGGTGATGGGACTGCAGTCCAGCAAGGGTAGGTGTTGGTCCCAGAGCTGTGCCCAGGGTGCTTCTATAAACACACCTCGTTGTCTCTTGTAAGCCCATTTACTAATCCAGTTTGGAACTGTGTGTCTAGACCTATAGATCCCCCATCACTCATCAGCCCATTCTTATTTCATCGAGTACCCTCAGTGGGTTTGGCACTGGGCACATCTGACTTCCTGGAGAAGCAGCTTTGTAGCTCGTCATCTTTCCATCCCGGGCTTGCCTGCTGTAAGGCCCTTGAGTCCTTCTCTGTCTCTGCCCCTCAGAGGCTTTCCCACAGAGCGTAGCATGTTGGGGTGATCACAGAGTGGGAAGTTTGGAACCCGTTACCGGCATGAAGGCCTGCAGCACATTGGTAGCTTTAAAATGCAAGAGGGAGTCTTTGAAGTCAGAAAGACCTGAGTTTAAATTCAGTGTTGTGCAACCCTGAGCAAGCTCCTCTGCAAGTGTAATTATACACACCTTTACGTTTGCAGGTAAAAATTAAATGGGATAATGCAATTGCTTTTGACTGTGGCTGCACATCTCATTTATCAGGGGAGCTTTAAAAAGAACCTTTGTTTGGACTCTTCTCCGATTAATTAAATTATTTGGAGTAAGGTCTAATATTCTTTTGGAAAAAATTTTCTTCAGGTAATTCTAATGTGTGGCCAGGATGTGACCCACTGAGAATAGGAATACAAAGCTGTTAGAAGAATGTTTGACACACAGAGGACCTGTGGGCGTGAAGGGGTCCTTGAGTGAAAGAGGAGGTCAGTGGGCACTCTTCACAGTGATCCTTCTAAAACGTAATGGGCGTGTGAACCCCTGGGGAGCTGGGGGGCTGGTGAAAATGCAGACTTGGATTCAGTGGGTCCTGGTTGGGGGCCTGAGATGCTGCCTTCCTGACAGCCGCTCCGGAGTGGCTGGCGCTGCTCCATGGACCACACTTCGATTTGCAGGGAAACAGAAGTCTGTTACAAAAAATATATATATAAACCCAAGCAGCCAAAGCAAAAGCAACGTAAACTGTGCAAATGAGAAAATAGGCCTTTGAATGTACTAAAAGCTGCATTTTCCTGAGTGTTTGCTTGGTATGTGTGTCTCAGCTTCCACAGCCAGGAAGTCTGCCCTTAGCACCTTGTCCCAGATGCTTTGCATCCTCAGCCTCCCTGAAACAAGCAGCTCCCTCCAGGATCTGCATCAGCAAAGCCCGACCCTTAGGCTCAGCCCTTCGTGTTTGTATCATTTCTAAATGAGAGAAATGTCTTTGGTAAATAATAATAATAATGATAATACTTAAAAATATAAAACAAATGACAAACAAAGAAATAACAGTTTTCAACATAGAGCAAATAGTACGATTTCCTGGGTAACTTTTATCTCTTAGTAAACCCACTTGAATTCCTTGTGTTAACACATACACACACATTTAAATATTATGTAGACTTTATTTTGCAAATATAAGTAACTATTCAATCAAAGGTGATAAAGATGTGTTTTTCATCTATTACATTTTATTTTTATTGTATTTTAGAAACTTAGTATCCTAGAGCAATTATCCAGCAGACTTGATTTCAGGGGTGCCACTCCCCATTTTTTATCCCCAATATATTTCATGAGTTTTTTTTCTCCATGAATATAATTTCAATTACTTATGACAAATGTTTGTTAACTTCTTGTCATCTACCCATAAAATTGGAGAAACTGTTGAGGTATCTAAGCTTAGGCTGGAAATGAGAATCAAAGGGTCTTACTCCAGAAAGCATTCTTTTAGTTTTAACTTCAGTGTTTGAAGTTAAGTGACACTATCAGCATCAAAGTAGGTTTTCATTTTACATTATAAAACATACTTCAGAGCCTTTCATCTCCTCCATGTACAGTCATGACGCTTGGAGTTGGATTCCAGCAAACGCACATTTCTGGGAGTTCGCTTCATTTCAAAAGGTGCAGAGGCTGGGTGTGAATGAGCATCGCTGAGCAAGCGCTCTGCTCTGCACCGCGTGCTTTGAGTGACTGCCCTCCCCGTCCGGTCCTCGTGACACTTTCAGGAAGTAGGTGTCACTGTTTTTTATTATTATGTCATCATTGTCGTCATCCTGATCATGGACAAGGTTTCACCACAATTTCATCCAGCTCTGTGGTCTAGACAATTAGGCAACAGCCCCAGCTGCATGATTTGTCCTCAGACTTGGAAAGGAAATGGCATTATTAGGCCTGTTCCACTTAGTCTCTGAGAATAGTGTCTTCTAAATGCTAATCTGGGGCACTGAAGTAGCATTGAGCTCAGGGATGTATCTGTAGGTATGATGTGGCATCTTGGGGACACAGGAATCCTTGTCCCTCCCGGTCTGACTTCAGCCTTGATCAGCAGGGCATATGCCATGCCCACTGACCCCTCCCATGTGTAAAGATGCACATTCAAACTGCAGCTTCTGGCAGCATTAAATATAGATGCTTCTGCGTGAGTAATGCGTGACAGGAGGCATTTCCCTTTTATGGAAAGTTACTGACAGATATGTCAAAGAGTTGAGTGCTTGGGACATCACGCCTATTTTTACATGGAGTCACATTTCCGAGTAAAAATTACATTCAGGCAAGGAACAGGATGTTTTCAAATACTAGGGTTGTGTTAGCATCATATAGATAAAACTTAATTAAATAAAAATGAATGCTTATTTTCTCTGTTTTATGAGCACAGCCCTTCTTTGGTCGAGAGCTTTCCATTATTTTCCTTTCCCCCATCTCCCCAGAAGATCCCCAAACACTACTACAAACAATAAAAATCAGTAAATCCTGAAGACAGATACTCTCTAGTATGCTCAAAACTGACTTAAAATCGAAACATTTAAATTAGATTTAAAAAATTAGCTGTCATTAAGGTGTAAGCATCACAGGAAGGGAGTGGGCAGGACTGTGGGATTTCTGCTGTTTTGGCTGAAATTCTATTCAAAATACATTTTTTCCTATTTGATCATTCTTCCCCAGTTTCAGTTGGAACAAAAAAATACATGGCACAGGTTTAGTAAATTTGGGATTAGAAACCAGGCCCAGGCTGACTTCACCTCTATTCCACATTTGCTCCCTCCTGTTGTATGACCTTCGCCTCACCGGACATTAATTCCTTCATCTGTTAATGTGGGAGAGAAAGTGTTTTAGTCATGGATTTGCTGCTAGGATTAAACAAACTGCCATGTGGCCACTCCTAGTCCAGAAAGTGCTTAAAATATGTGGAGTTTGCCGGATGTAGGCTTCTTTCCAAACAAACCAGCCAGGTGTCTATTCAAAGACCATGGAATTTTGAGTCAGCAGAATTGTTGAAACTCCTAATTTTTTTCTTTTTATTAGTATGCAATTTTGGATGAGCTAGTTATTCTCTGTGAATGTCAATTTTCCTGTCTCTAAAATGGTCCACTATGCTCTATTTTGAAAAGATTTTAAGAGGGTTAATTATATAGTAAGTGTAGATGTGTGGAACAGTTGTTAGAGTAAAGTGATGGCTCAGCAGAACTTAGTGTTCATCTCTCTTAAGTTCCTTTCCTGCCCTCAGATACTGAGGTCTGATGTCATATACTATGTTATAGTGTTGGCAAAATCCCATTTGTTGTTGAAAGTGAGATCTGTATAAATTTGTGATTTGGAACCAGTTTTATTGATGCTATCCAGAAATTGCTTATGTGCTATGAATGAAGAGATGCTAGCAAAATCACTATTTTTTTCTATTTTCTGCTCATGTTTATTAATTAGAATTTCATTTAAAAATTACTTTAAAGTAAAGTACTTTTTGAAGGTTTAGTACATTCAAGTAGCCATCAGCCATTTACACCTTAGTGAGAATTAGTTCATTATTGCAGTAGATTGAGCCCAGAATATCAAAATAATATAAATTTTGAACATTAGGAGAAAGAAATGACTAATTTTGAGCTATAACATAGTTTTAGGTAGGCAAAAAGAGTTGCTTGCCCCAGGGGAAGAGTGAAATTTAAGAGGGTATTAAAAACAAAATTTACCCCCTTTACAATTTACTTGTATGACAGCATGCTTGCATTTTGTACTACATGTTTCTGTAAGATCTTTTATTTTTTAGATACCATGAGCATTCAAGTTAGCAGGGAAAATATTTCATTTGGATTGATAAACCTGTCACTTTCCCACCTGTACTCAGCTGGGAAAATAGAATGAGCACATAGAAGCTATCCTGCTGTGTCTTTTTTTTTTACTTTTTAAAAATTGGAATAAAGTTGATACCCAATATTCTATTGGTTTCAGATGTACAACATTGTTACTTGGTAATTATGTACATTCCTAGGCGCTTCCTGATCGTCACTGCCGGTTCCCCATGCGTGAGGTAGCTGGCCAGCAGGTGCCTCTAAAAGGGAAGACCGGCGGCCTTTCATATCCTGGCTGCACATAGATACAGTCCTGCGCTTATGTGAGTAGTTATTCGCCCATAATAACCCAAACCACTGTCCAGAGGCAATGAAATAGTTTTTAAGGTCACTTCATCTGCTTTTAATTGAATCAGTTTTCATTTTTGACCGCTTGTGTAGCTCAGTGGTATTCATAAAAGACAGATATTCACCGCAGCGACAGCTGCCGGCCAGCACCGCAGGGCAAGGGACTGCCCGAGGCATCCCCCCTCTGCCCCCCACCCCCGCCTTTATGAATGATGCCTTTGGTCTATTTCAGGTCAGAAACAGACCACAAATAAGATTTTAACACTGCATGACTGGATATTTTTATTACTTATTTTTGTTAAAACTGGTCGTGCCCTCCAAGGACAACAATAAATATGTTGGGTGATTATAAAACTAAACACCACCAAGGCAAAAAATAGAAATAAAAAGACATGATTTATTTGGATTAAAATGGCTACTTCTCCATATTTTTCCTGTTTCTCTCTATAATCAGTTTTCAAGGTGACCAACCTTTTCTTACAGAAAATAGGTGAGCACAACCTTCGGTCTTTCACCCTGGTACACGGGCATTGCAGGCGGAGTCCCCACTGTGGGGCCGCCCCGTGTGTCCTGGGCTGCTCCCCGGCATGCTGGTCTCCCCCCGAGCACTGGTAGGCAGCCTAAAACATCCTGAGATGCAGGCAGATGCCTCCTTATGGAAGCGGGGTACACAGCCAAGAAATCTTACCAGAAAATCCATTTAGGAAGCTGAATCATTTTCTTGCCACCATTTTGATGACCATCCGGACGATTGCTAAAATTCTCTTCTCTGTCATGGAGACGTGACCAGTCAGCTGCCGTCAGTCTGTGTCATACCCAGGTCTTTAAGAGGGTGACCCTGAATCTCCAGAAACTCCCTGCCGGCCTCCAGGGGACCTTTGGGTCCCACAGGACCTATAGCTGACTCTTGAACAGCACAGGGGTGGTGGCGCCAGTGGCCCCTTCCCCACAGCCCGCACTGTGCATGCACCTTCTGGCTGCCCCAAAGTTAGCTACGAACAGCCCACCATTAACTGAAAAGCTCCACCGATAACATAACCAGCTAATTAGTATGTATTTTACATATGTGTTATATACTATATTACAGCAAAGGAAGCTAGAAAAAAGAAAATGTTTTTTCAAACTGTTGCAAATCTCCAAAAATTTTCCAATATTTTTATTGAAAAAAAAATGCATTATTATAAATTATAACTATGCAGTTCAGACCCATGCTATTCAAGGTCAGCTGCATTTTTGTGTGTATGTGCATTTACATATTTTTCATGGACAAGAGGTTTTTTTCATTATAGTAAAATATATATAATATAAAATGTGCCATTTTAACTATTTTTTAAGTAGAATGGAAAAAGTTCTTATTAGATTCTTTTTGAGGCCTTTAGTCTCTCCAAATGCTAAGAAGTACTGTTAATGGAGAGCACAGGGCAGGGTTATTAAAACATGTGGCTAAATGCCAGGACCCCTCCTCACCCTCATCCCACTTGACTTGACCTCACCTCTGAGGAACCGTTCCTTTTTCTTTTTTTAACAATTGAGAAATAATTGACATATAGCCTTGTATATATTTAGGTGAAATAAGACAGACAGAGGGAAAAAACCACAAATGCGAGCTCACAGACCCATAGAACAGACTGCTGGTTGCCAGGGGAGGGCAGGGTTCAGGGTGGTCATGAGCAAAAGGGGCCCAAGGGTCCAGACCTCCAGTTCCGAGATGGACGGTCCTGGGGACGTCGTGTGCTGGATGGTGAGCGCAGTGAACCGCACGGGTGTGTGTCTGACAGCTGCTGAGAGAGCAGATCGTAGAGGCTGTCCCCACAGGAAGCCTTTCCTGCCTCACGCAGACCAGGCCACCTGGTGAGCCCTGAGCTGTCTTTGCAGCGCCTCTGCCACACGCCACTCCGTGGTGATGCCCGGGGCCCACGAGTGGCCTTTCAGAGACTTCAGCAGAATCTGAAGAGTGAAAGTGAGCTTAGCCTCACACTCTTCCTGCCAAGAGGCTTCAGCGTCACTCGCCGTTGCATCCCAGGGCCCTCGCTCTCTGAACTGCGCAGTTCCTTACGTGCTCAGTTAATGAACGTGTGAGTGAGTGAATGAAAGGACCTTTTACCTTGAATGATCATGCTCAATAAACTACTTCTCAACCACATGGTTTTCTAAAAGTCTTTTAGTTAAAAGCATATAAGCAACAGAAGAATGTGTTATCTAAGAAGAGAAACCACCGATCTGTTCTTAAAAAGGTGCTGAAGATGCAGAATCATCAAAAAAAGACATGACTTACCCAAAGTAAGCCAATCCATTCTAGGAGGGTTTTCGACAGCAAAGGCCACAGGTAAGGGTCCTGGCCCTTAGGAGCCACATACCTGCCAGAGTCGGAAAGCAAAGCTGAACAGGCGCGCTCACTGCCCCTTCTGCGCGGTTGCAGTCTCACTGTCATGAATATTTTAAATGCGCATTCCTGTACGCTGGTTCCTCGCGTCACATTTTCCTTCTGGAAATGCATATGTACTTTTGCACGAGGCGGTGAGGAAAGGTTTTTCGAAAGGAATGAGGCTGCGCTGAGCTGACGAGTGTGCACAAAGTGAAGTCTGGAACGGCCTGAGATGCGCGGCGGGACCGTGGGCCTGCGGTGGGGGCCCGGGCGTCCAGGGGGACACATTGTTCTGGCTCAGCCCTTCTGTGCTTCCCACTGAATTCCAGGCCCTCAGTGGGAATCGTTAGGAATAGTCGCTGAGGATGGAGAGGTCTGGAAACAGGCAGTAAATCCCAGACCTCACTCTGGTTCCAAAGATGGTGGTTTCTGATCCCTGTCTTATGTAATGAAGCCCTGATATACTTTTAGGTCTGTGAGACAAACAGAACTACCCCAAGCATCTTCCCTTACTTACTACAAAGTAACTTCAGTAATGTTTCAATCAGGATACCAAAGGATTTTGCTTAGGCACATCTGTATCAGCAAAGGCCAAGCTTTTGTGAAGTTAGGGGACTCTTTTCAAATAACTTTGGCATTAATACAACAACAAAACAACAGATTTTGGTGGCCTGAATAATTAATTTAGATTCGCTGTCTGCATTGATTGAATTCACTGGGTAAGTGCACATTTCTCTTCTTTCTGCTCTTGTAGACCCACAGCATTAAGTCTTTGAACCAATGTTAAATGATGGGAAATTTTGTTTATCGTGTAATTCAACAGCCCAGCATTAGAGCCTCTTATTATATTAGGTGATTGTTAGATGCAAAGAAAAGGAAAATTACAACTTTGTTGTGCTGACTGGTGCAAACAATGGAATCAATTAGTGTCGGCTCTCAATTATGCAGAAGTATGAAGTTCTGTACTTCAAGTACAAGTATCAAACTGAAGTTTTTTTCTGGGGGAACAATAGACAAGAAAAAGAGAAGAAAGATTGTGACAGAAGATTACATTTATTGTGACAGTTTTTATTGCTCCAGTATCAAGTCAGTTTCTTGATGCTGAATGGAGAGAAGCAAGTCGGGAAGGAAAGGCGGGGTCAGTAAGAAAAGGGGTGTGGCGGGCACAGCAGTATTTCCGGTCATTTATCACTGACACTCTCCAGTGGGTGTTTGGGTATTAAATTGTCTTGTCATTACCCTGAGGTCATGAGTAATGGAAGAAACCAAACTCACACTCTCTCCTCTGTAAAATCAACCTGCTAATCTAGGCACTGAAGGTCGCATCATGGCTGATTCTAATTAAATGCAGGATTGCTTCATTTTCTTACACTTCCTGTCATGTATATTGGTTCTCACTGAAAACAAGATGATAATGCAGTCTGGAGTCTCTGGTTTTGAAAACAGCTCTGTATAAACAATGAATGTGTCATTTCTAAAACATGGGCACTCTGATAAACAATTTTTTTTCTTGATAAACAGTAGATTTATTTTTGTACCAGGAGACATTTTTCTTCTTCTGGAATTATGGATGTATGAAAATCTCAAATCCTCTGTTCCAAGACAAGGGCCAACACTCATTCACTACCTCGGGTGGCACAAGGCTGATGGTTTTATATGCATATCGCATTGAACCCCCTCAGCAACATGTGGGCACTATTACTCTGCTCACTGCCACCCTATCTCCGGCAGCGCCTCCTAGTGGCCTGACGCCCAGACGCATTCCATGTCCTGCGCTTGGAATGCACATGCCTCCCCAGCTGCACGCACTGCTACCCCTCACTGTGGGGGGCCGGGAAGCCCACGTCTCCCAGATGCAGCTGGAACTGCAGCTCTGCAGTGCCATCCCGAGGCAGGGCTGCTTACTGATCTCCTCTGCCCCGTGACAACTTGTAAAAGCCTTGGATTCCATTCCATTGTAATCACGTTTTTAGGTCTCTATCTTTAAGTGGGTTTAACTCTCAAGGGCGTGGACTACCATTTGTTACTTTGTTACCACACGGTCTTAGCATAGGGTCCGACTGATAAACGACACTCCAAAAATGTTCACTAAATGTTAAATGATTGTGGTTAATTTCACACATTTTTTACTATCTTTACATTGACATCTAGGGTGCTCCTGAGGAGTGTCAAGTGTTTTGTTTCCATATTATTCTTGATGATATATATGCTTATTTTGTGTATTTCTGAAGAAAAATCTTTTGTTTATGCACGTGAAGGGGAAATTATGTAACAAACTAATGAAATGAATGCATACTCTTTTTAGTTATCTTTTCACTAAATTGGGTATTACACTCAATGCCCAGTTTCCACAGAGTTTGATGAAAACTTCCAGATTAAAGTGACTCATATTATCAAAATGAGAGGCTATGTGATATGCTGGAAAAAGTCTGAATTTCAAACTTAGATATGTGGCTTTGAATCATAAAGTTTTTCACTGATTAGACTGGTAGCTTTGGAGGAACTCATTTAACTATGTTTAGCATCCTCATACTTCCAGAATCTTTCTGAGGTTTAAATGGAAGGACTTAGTGGGTACTTTCCCAAATACTGGGTACACAGAAGTGAATCAAACTGTCTAACCCCTGCCCTCATGGGGCTGACCCTCCGGAGGAGCCTCAGACAAGGCCGAGTATAAAAAGGGGGGGTGGTGATAAGACCTGCGGAGAGAAGCAAGGGCACACAGTAGCGTGCTGCTAGGCAGGAGTGCCAGGGAGGCCTTGCTGGTAAGGCGGCATTTGAGCAGAAACCCCAGGGGAGTGAGGGATGGGCCAAACTGGGATGGGGTAGAGAGCCTGGGCAGGCATATCAGCTTCGGGACCATTCCTTGAAAAAGTGCTTTGAACATCCTGAAACTTGGAAGACATGTCAGTAATGACAATGGTCTCTGTGGAAGCAAAGCTTGTGCAAAGAGAGACATGACCCCACTTGGAACCCCCTTCCTGCAGATCCTCTCCGACCCCACTGGGTTACTTCCACTGAAATTCAAGACATTGGACTTTCCCCAGTAATGCTAGAATGTCCATTTACTAACACATTTCTATGTTCCACGTGTGCTTAAAAAAACCCAACACATTAATTTAAAGCTCTTAAATTTGCTTTCATAGTTCCTTGAAGCCCATGCCTTTCTCCTATATGGCTAAACGGATCACTGCCTTGTCAATATATTGAAAGAAGCAATGAGAAAAGTAAATGTACAGACAGCTCATTTTAAAGTGAACTTTGATACACAGTTTAGATGAGCAGAAAAAAGTATCTTTAAAGTATTTCATTGGCCTAAGTTACCAAGTTTCACTTTTCTCTGTTCTAGCAGATAAATGAAAAAGCAGAGATTTCCATCACAGCAGCCTATGCACATTGACATTCATTGATTTCTGTTGGTATCTGAGGTGGCTGGCATTTTTCTTTTATATGCTGTATTAATAAGGTATTGTAAATGCTGCCTGTACATTTTTTACTGAGCCCCTCATTTGCTCTTGACTGTTTTCAAAGATCCTTTCGAATTTTTGCATTTGCATTTTTGTTGTTTTTTGGATTTTTTTCGGGGCGGGGGAATGGACCAAGAGCGGCACACAAGTCTGTTTCCCAGTGGGAGGGCATGGAAGGCCGTATTCTGTTCCAGTTTGTGAAGCCATTCAAAGGATCCCTTTGTTGTTTTCTATTTCTGAAGCCCGAGAGAACAATGCTTTGCATGTGCTGAAACCATGGGACTGCAGACTAAAAAGTAAGAGAATCATTTTAGCACGTAGGGGAAATAGGCGTGAGCCAGCTCAGCGATCCCCAAGTCTCATGTCCCAGCCTGGTGCTGACCAGTGATCAAGTTTCCTTAAATGTACAGAAACTGAGAGAAAGAACAGCAATGAAGTAAAATGTTCATAAAGTAGTACTTATTAAATGTATCTGCCCTAAATCCAAGGTTATGTCATTGTAGTCTTTTGGTATTAAATGTTCTTTTATGAATGATAGAGATAAGGCATGGTCATTATTATTAGTTTTATGCCTAGAATAATGGTCTAATTTTTAAAATAAGAGATAGATTAACATGTTCAAAATATACATATTTTTTTAAAAAGACGTTCCTTCCAATCCATAACATGGTATGCCTCTTAATTCATTTCGATCTCTTTCTCTCACCAGCATTTATAGCGTATAGCTTATGGACCCTGTATGTGTTTTGTTAGGTTTATGCCCAAGTGTTTCATTTTCTTCCCAGTAGTTATTGCATATACATTTTTTCTCTTAGTAATGTAAGAAACTCAATATAATTTATAGAGAGATTATTTCTTGTTACTGCTTCATAATAAGGCATTATGGAAAATGCCACACTTTAATTAATGGCCTGCAGATAGACACCTAATTTATTGCTATTGTAATTAAAAATGAATGATACACACACATATACACACACACAAATGTACATTTATTATTTATTTGGTGAGTGGGGGGGGTATATTTACATGTATCTGTGTCAGGTTATTGGCTCAAAACATTTGATTTGAATTTTTGATACATTTTTGAATACTGCCCTGCACAGAGTCTATACTACCCCCAACAACGAATGAGAGACGCCATCCCCACAGTCTCAGAACAGACGTCACACTTCCTGATCCTCTCATACAGTGTAGTTTCAATTTGCATTTATTTCATTATATCTAAGCAAGTTCTCATTTGTTCAGGGGTGTGTGTGTTTGCTCCTGGCTGGTCAGGGAGGGCCTGCTACCTCATGTTTTGTTTTTTTTTCCCATTCTTTTATTGGGACTTTTCCTGACAATTTATGGAAATCTCACTGTATATTAAGAAGTTTAACCCTTCGTCTATGCCAGAAGTTGTCAATATTTTTCCCATTGTGTCATCTGCCTTTGACTTTGTCACGGCGCTTTCTGGCTATAACAATGTCACTCGTCTAGGACTTAGAGCATTTTTATAACATGTGCATCAGATCTGTAGGATAAATTTCTGTGGTGGGACGCTGGATCAAAACCGATACACATGTGTGATATGTTCTGAAGACAAAACCATCATAATGTGTCATTTTTCTCCAAGTTACTTTGTAATTTTAACATACTGTCAATGAAAATCCACCATGCTTCTTTTTTAACAAGATATGCTAAAGTTAATTTGACAAAATAAACAAAATGGAATAGTGTAGAAAGTTCTCCAGAATAAATAGTCTGAGGAGACTGACTGTGGGACATGCAGGTGTAGTGTAAATATAATTATACCATGATGATGCTAGCAGTTGAATAGACAGAGAAATAGAATAGAATAGAAAGTTCACCAATACATCCAAACCCACATGGAAATGTGGGATGATAGAGCTTGAATTTAAATTAGTAGAGAGAAAAGGGGTTGGCTACATCAAGATACTGGTTTTTACTTATCAGTTTAGCAAACTCCCCAAGTTACGCAGCGCATTCTGTAAGGCTGTGGGTGGCCGGTCCTTGGGAATAGCTGGGAGGCGTCTGGGGCTAACAGTGTCTATGAAAGATTGTGTAATGTGTATTTTCTTGCTTGGGTGTGTGTGTGTACTTCTGATATTTAGCAAGGATTCCGTTTTTGTTTTAGCAATTATCTTGTAGGTTAACTTAACACTCCTCACCTTCTGCTACTTTGGGCACTGATATATTAGCCTGCTACTGTGCACAACAATGAATCTAGGGTTTCTTATTCTCCCTCTCCCCCGGCCCCTTCCTCTATCACTCACTATTACCCACTATTAGTACTTTGGGAGTGTCCACTTTTGTACTCCTGTCAGAGCTTCTCTTTTGACCTCCCCCTCGTGTCCCACCCTGGTCTCCATCTGGGAGGCTGCTCAGGGCCGTGTCAACAGCCCTCCTGCATGTGGGCTCCAGTTAGGAGACCTGCAGGAGGTGGGGACTGAAGCCAGAGGCCTTCTGTGCAGTTGCCCCAGACGCTGTGTTCCTTGGCCTTTCAAGGTAGTTTTTTACTGAACTCTTCTCCAGCTTTAAATCACAGCAGCTTACCCTTGTATTTTGGGTCCCAGTGGCGGTAACAGCTCTGCTGCTAACATCTGCACAGTGCCCACACCTTTGTAAGTATTCTCTTTAGTAAGCCTTCCTCGAATGAATGCCTGTATTTTGAGTGTGCTGATCATTTCCTCCCGGGTCCCTGAATAATTTGATAGCATATATGTGTATTCAGATGGACCTTATCTGCAATCCTGTTATATAAAATGTTTTAAAAAGTAAAAATACTTTTTTGGCACAAACTTACTTCGTAGACAGAAACCTGAGTGGAACTCTACAGTCTTTTCTTCTATGGCTTAGTTTGAATATTCATGTTTTATTACAGAAAAAGTTTTAAAACTACTTCTTGCTCTCTTTTTATTATGGAGAATTCTGAATGTACATGAAAGGAAAAGAGTATAAAAACTCACATATACCTACCCCCAAGTCCCAACAACTATCTATTCTTGACCAGGCTGGTCCCATCTGTACCGACTTTCACCTTTTCCCAAGGCCCAATCTGGAGACAGGAACCACACCGTTGTATTTAAGCAGGAGAATATTAATTCAAAGAATTATTTACCATAACAGGACTTTGGGATAGGACAGTAAGAAGTAAGGAGAACTCTAAATGACCCTCATGACCCCTAAGGCTGAGGCAGAGCGCACGGGAAACCCCCAGGCTCTGGGAGAGGGGGGGCCCTGCTGGAGGTCACGGACTCCCTGGACAGCGGAGACGTCACAGGTACCGAGCTGGGAAGAGGCTGGGAAGCTGCCCCGCGGGGCAGCACAGACAGCCATTCACAGGGCACGGTGTTGCCGGGGCTGCTCAGCTAAAAGCCATTCGTGCTATTATTCTTACTGGTACTCATGCTGTCCCACCTTGTCCTCTGCTACACGGGCATGCTCTCGCCTTATCCTGTGCATTTCCTGTCCTGGACCCGGAACAATCCATCTCTCCAGGGAGCTGTGATTCCTGTCAGTGGGGAGTAGCATTTGGAGCCACCAGTCTGTGTGCCAGGAGTACCCTTCGCTGTGGGTTAGTTATTGTCTCCAGAGATTTCAGCGAACATCAGTAGGAATAAACATATGATACATATATATACACACACACACACACACACACACACGTATAAAATACTCATGAGCTCATACTAACACTTCCGATGTAAAGCCAAGTCCGCCAGGCTTTTGACTCGCTCCCCCACGCGGCACAGCCATGCCCTCAGGGACAGGGGTCTCGGTAGATGGTCAGTAATCTCCCCAGTGCTTTACCGCATTGCACCCACGCAGCCGTCTTACACGGGCAGCTGCAATGTTGTCACCAGCAATGTGTCCGCTGAACGTCACTGCATCGCTCTTGTCCTGGGTTGCAGTCAACTAACGTTTGAATTCACTTGTGTCATTACCGCCCATGATTGTGTCGCCATCTGGGTGGTAAGTAGGGTTGTTTCTCTTTATTTGCAATAAAAATAAAAATAAAGGTTCAGGCTCCTTACAGAATCCTGCCTCTCATCGGTCTTGCTGTTTCTTTAGTCTCCCACAGGCCATGTGTCCTCAGTCTTTGCTTGTCTTTCACGACTGACGCTTCTGAAGAATACTGGCCAGTTATTTGATGCCACATCCCTCGTTTTGGGTTTCTCTGATGTTTTTTCATGACCAGGTTGAGGCTGTACATGTTGGGGAAGGATGTCACAGGGACCGTCCCCTCCGGGGCATAGCGTGCAGGGTACACGATGTGAGGACCTGCTACCAGAGATCTGAGCCTTCATCATGGGGTGAACTGGGGTCTCCTGGGATTCTCAGTGGTGAAGTTACTGGTTTCTTTGTAATGGCTAAATATTTGGGGGGAGAAGTCTTGAGTCTATGCAAATATCCTATTTCTGCTTAAAATTACAGACTGATTTCAGCATCAATCAGTGAATTTGCCTATGGTGATAGTTGTTAGTGTAGTGTTGTAAGAACGGCTTTATTTTCCCCATTCTTTGCATTTATTAATTGAAACTCTTTCGTGAAGAGGAGAGGTTACTTTTTCCCATTTATTTATTTATTATTTAGTTACTTAGTTTATTAACTGTTTAGCTTGACTCATTGTATAGACTCATGGATGTTTATTTTAGTTCTTGGATTATAAAACAACTGTTGTTTTTATTTTTGCACAAGTTGTTCCAATTTTGGCCATCCAGAGCTCTTTTATGCTAGTTCTTGTGCCTTATCAATATTTTCTTTTTCTTACCATTTTTTACTTTCTGGCTCCACAAGATGCTTACAAATTGAGCCCCAGGCCTATAATCAACTACTTTACAAAGGAGCCCTGATTCCTTTCACTGGAGAATGATATTTTAAAGACCAAAATCTAGGTGTGATGAGAGCTCACCACTACTGCAGAGTCATAAAACTAGGACATACACACACATCTGTCCACACAGCTAATACATGATACATCTATATTTGTTATGTATCTATGTATTGGAAATATATTTTAAAAACTAGTCCATGTTGGTATGTGACTCCAGCCCAGCAAGCACCACAGGGTTTATTCTGTCTTTTCCTTTTTTTACTTGTAATTTCTTTCTCCATCAGTAAGAATCTTGACTCTCATTATTTCAATAGATTTACTTATTTATTCAACATTAGCTCAGTTTCAGGATTTGTATCAGCCTGGTCTCATCCCTGATCAGGGAATAAAGCATTCCGGCTTTCATCATAAAAGATATTCATAAATTCCTGTTTTTCTCATGTTTCCTTTGTCTTAGGGCCTCTTGGAATTGTATTTCCCTGGACTACATTTTGGTGTTGAAGGGAAGGGAAAGGATAGGTAATTTTTAAAGCTTTACACTCTAAAGACTACTTTTTGTTGTTGCCATGGAGACAGCAAATATAGGAATGGCTCAACCACATGATTTTTATGCATCCGCCAGGTTTTTGTTTCTCTGGACTAGGTAGCATGGAGGAGGGCTCCTGCCAGCAGTCCTGTCAACTCTGTTCTGCGTAAACAATGAACTATTCCAGGGTGAACCTTCACCTTCTCTGAGTTTTTGCAGGTTTTACTGGTAATTCATCCTCATGTCTTTTCATTCCTTCTCTTTTCACTTTCTGCCCAATACCAGCAGTTATATTTAATTTGGAATCTGCTGATTATATGAGATTATAGTTGCTCTTTCTTTTGCAGAAAATGGAATTTGAGTTTTTATGTTTTTTTTTACTCCCTGCTGATTTTCTATAATTTTTCAGCATAAACAGAGGATATTGCTCATTTGATTTTTAATGTCACACTCAGTAAAGGGAAAGTTTGGCAATCATATTGCTGCTTCTCTTATTTTGAGACTTGAGCAGTAGAAATGTGAAGGCTAGGGAGCCAGTAGTTTGATAAATAAATACAAACTTTGGAGCTACAAAAACGTGAACTACAATCCTTCTTTACTACTGACTGTGCAACTTACTGTGTTGAGCAATTTGTTATTACTAAGTCACAATTTCCTTAGATATAAAACATGGACTGTAATGAGCATTTTACAGGGTAGTTGCAAAGATTATATAAGGGAAGTTCTGCCCAGTGTTTGACCTCCTGATGCTCAGAATTGAATGATGTTCCCCTGCTGCTAAGGACCCTACTGAACTTTTTAGCAGGTACTTAAGGAGTATGAGAAAGACTCTTTTTTCTTTTTTACTAAATCCATGTAAGTAATATATTTTAATCTCTTCAAACAGTTGTGCCCCTTGGTGCAGAAGGTGTTCAAATCTGTAATACATGATCATTATGTAAATTGTCAGTCTTTGGAAGAAGAGACAGTGTGTTTTTTAAGGGAAAGCATAGGCATGAGCCAGAAGATATAGTTCCTGTATCAAAAATCACTCCAAAATGCAAATTATAATTAAAGAAAAATAAACAGATTATCTAGTAGCCTTTCAAAAATATCGTTGAGATTGGATTGTTTTCACCTTAGAGTTCTGTAAACACCATGAGGTCAGGTTAAAAAATCACTGTCATCTTCCCTTTTTTATTTGTGAAAGATACAAGTCATCTCCACAGATTACCGAGAAATTTTCTGCTGCTTGTAGATGATTGTAACATTACTTATTATATTTACATTGTGTGCAATGGCTCTGAAAATGTAATATACAGATTTTCTTCCTGACAGTTTTATGAAACTATGCTTTTCATATTTCAAGGAAGGAATGAAAGGAAATGAATGAGACAAGAAACAAAAATTCTTAAAGAAAGGATGGTTGAGAATAAGGTCTGCAGTTTCCTGAAAGCTGGCACAGAATATATTTGTCTCATTTCCCTTTCTGCCATATACATACACACATTCAATACTGTACTAACATAGCTGCAAGAAAGTGCAATAGAGGTGTATTTATTTTCCATTTTAAAATATTAAATATTAAATTCATGTATATGTGTGTGTGTGTATATATATATATATATATACACACACACATATAGGCAATTCCTGCTCCTTGTGCTCTAAATGCACACATTGCCTGTCTCCTGGTAATCCACTGGAGGCAGAAGCAAACATTTCTGTTTGCTTTTAGGATACAAAGGGTCTTCTACATTAAGTCTTATTTATATTTTAATTATAAAAGGGCATTTGAAAGACAAGGTAGTTTTCTGAAGGAACTCTGTGTAGTTTCCCACAAACAACTAGAAAAGAATTCCAGCTACTATACTTTATTAAACTACAGAGAACAACCTACTTTCATATTAAATATTGCAGATTTTCACTTTGCTATGCATTAAAAAATTCACAGACCTATATTTCTCTTCAAAATTAAAATGCATGTCTACTTAGAAACTATAAATAAATATCAAAACACCAAAATATGAGAACTTTAATTTATGGAGATTAAGTGGGTAGGTTTTGGATGATGTGTATCATTATGACAGTAATATTTGGTATCTGTACGAGTATATTTTCTAAGATGCTTTATGAAAATGTTACTTTTCTTCTGTAATCATCTCATCATGTAGAAAGAAAACATGGTAATTAAAATGGAAATGACTTGGCTATAAAAGCCTTGCTCAAGGATAATTCTAGAAAAGGAATTTTGAAAATATTTCTAATTGAAAATGCCATTTAGTAATTTAGAAATGTAAGTTAAATTCAATTTGTACACTTATTTTTTAAAACTAACATTGGAGGTCTAATGATACCTTTTAAATTGTAATCTTTAAAGTATATCCCTTTCTTTTCCAAAAGAAAACACTTTTTTTGGGCAACATTGAATATTCAAATAGAAAATTCTATCCCAATTTTGATACCATTTTAAACTTTAGCTGTCAAGTGTGCATGCTGCAGACATGACCACCTGGGCACAGATAATGTCTCCTGCTCTTGCTTGTAAGATCCTGATCTCTGTGTGACAGCAATTTAGGTCCTGAAGAAACGCCATGGGGCACTGAGTTCCCCCAGGGCTGTTTGTATGGGTCCTGAGAGGGTGGGGGATTCGCCTTGCGTCCCCCAGCTGTTAGTATTATGATTTCCTAGGGGATAGGTCGTCGTAGGACTTCATAACAACGGAGATGGCAGGGCTTCATCACTCCTCTGGTCTCTCATTTTCGCCCAAGCAGAATGGGAAGCGAGTTGCCATTTTCCTACCGCCATAGCTGACCAGCCAGCAAATTTCTTATTTCAACCTCTCAAGGCAATGTTGGCTTGTTTCCATTTCTTACATTGAGTAGAAAAACAGGAGGAATTATATTTATTTTTGAAATCCCTTTTACTTTACCTGGAGGAAAGTTTAGAACGACATATATTCTAAGACTGGTATTGTTTGCCCCTTCCTCCTGTCATGCATATTCCAACTTTTGAAGCTTTGCCCGCTAAGCCATGTTTCACCCCAGGAACCCACTGCTTCCTGCTGACACTTGACCCCACTTGGCCATTTGCAATGTCCTTTCACAAGCGTCCCACTTGACGGCCAAAACGGCCTTGTGAAGTGGATGGTCCTGTGCCGCGGAGACCCTGGTCCAGCTGGTTCCATGATTTAGTAGAGCCTGATTTCAAATCCTAGATGTGGGACATCGGACCTCACCCTCCTTCCATCACGCAGCACAGCCTGTTAGAAGAAAACCCCTGAGAAACTTATGCCAAGGAAACCAGCTGTGGCTACTCGGCAGGTGATGAGGCAGGGAGGGGGCACTGTGTGTTAGGTCTGCACAGAAGTCAGGCCCTATATCAAGGAGCCGCCGGGCCCAGTGCCCGGTGGGCATCCTGTCTGGTTTGCAGGTGGTCATTGTCTTGTATCCTCATGTGGTGGAGAGAGAGATCATCTCAGATCATCTCTCCCGTGTCTCTGCTTATACAGGCGCTGACCCCTCTCATGACAACCCACCTCCATGACCTAATTACCCCCAAAGGCCTCACTCCCGAATTCCATCACACTGGGGACTTTGGCTTGACCATATGAACTTTGGGGGGCACAAACAGTCCATAGCAACAGGTGTAGGTGTTCATGTGCACACACACATACGTCATATCGCCCATTTAAGAATTTGGTAAATGGAAGCAGCAGAAGAAAAGGACAAAACTGCAGTGGGTTAAAAGGTTGAGAAGAGGTACAGGATATCTTTTCAGGAGGAAGGATTCTAGTAGGCAGAGGGTGAGACCGAGCATCCTGAAGGACAGGGGAGAGGAAAGGGTAGACGGGGCAGACGGTACATGTCATTCGACAGCAAGCAATTCCTTAGCTTCTCAATTTCTCCCTCTAGCCATGGATCCCTGCAACCTTCAGAGAAATAGGTGCCCCGCTGACACAGGCCCCTCCTGGTCCTGCTGCCCTGCCATCTCTGAGTCACTTTTGAGACCTGTCTTTCCAGCCTGGAGCCATTGAGAAGCCTGGGATAAGGTCAGAGATGTGGAGTGAGGTGTGCTTGCCTCCTAACGTAATTGGGGGAGCTCCCTGATAAGCCAGTAGGCGAGAGGAGGCCCTCAGCTGACTCACCGTCTCCCGTCAATGGTGGGACACGGGCACCACCTCCATGAGGCGCACAGATGTGACCATGGGGTCCGGGACCTCTGAGGAAGAGAATCTGTGGCGTGGGCTCTCAGGGACAAAGGCCCGTGGTCTCCCTGCTCTCGTCAGCTCCTTGTTTGTGTTCCCAGTGTTGTCGGGGACTGAGCTCAGGTAGACAGACAGTGTGTGCAGAAGATAGACCAGGGACTGTGGGCAAGGGAGACACCAAAATCTTGACTTTCAGGAAAACAAAAGAGGGATTTCCAGTAGCCAGCCTAGTGGATTGTAAGACATCCAAGCTTAATATTGCTGTCACAAGCGGGGGTGTCCGTGCAAGGCCAGAGAAGCCACAGAATGTGTGGCATGACCTGTGAAGAGCAGCTCTTACCTGAAGGCAGCTGGTAAAGACCAGGCGAGGTGGCTGCTGTGTCAGATGTGACACAGCATTGCGAAACTCCAGGGCTCATGAGGAACTAAGGAAACAGGACACCGCCAAAAGTATCACAATAGTTCTCCAGTGACCAAACCCAGTGACGCAGAGATCAGTGGCTTACCTGATGAAGAGTTCAAAATAGTTGTTTTGAGGACCCAGTGAACCCAGAACAAATGAACTACAGAACTCAATGAACTACAAGAAAACACAGAAAGGCAATTCAATGAAATCAGGAAAAAATACAAGAACAAAACCAGAAATTTAGCAGAGAGATAGAAGTCATAACAAGAACCAAACAAAAATTCTAGAACTGAAGAATTCAGCGAGTGAATATGAAGAATGTGACAGAGAGCATCGATAGCAGAATGTCCAGGCAGAAGAAAGAATCAGAGAGTTAGGTAGGAACTCTGAAGTAACTTAAGAGGAGAACAAAGTAAAAAGAATGAAAAAGAGCTGAGAATGTCTGCATGATCTGTAGGATGCCACCAAAAGAACCACTATCAGAGTCATTGGGATTCCAGGAGGAGAAGAGGTGGAGATGGGGCAGAAAGTGTATCTAAGAAATAATGTCTGAGAACTTCAGAGTTCCTGAGGCTAATAGATCACCCCATTATTTCAATCCAAAATGATCTTCTCTAAGACACATTATAACAAAACTGTCAAAATTCAAAGGCAGTGAGGGGATCCTAAGAGCAGTGAAAAAATTAAAGTTTGTAACATACAGAGAAACAATCAGCTGATTTCTCGGCAGACACTTAATAGGCTGAGAGAATGGGATGATATATTCAAAGTTCTGAAAGAAAAAAATTGCCAACCAAGAATAGTTTATTTGACATTATCCCTCAGACATGAAGAAGGAGAAATAAAGACTTTCCCAAACTGAAGTCTTCATCATCACTATACCTGCTTCACAAGAAATTCTGGAAGCTCTTCAAGCTGATATGAAAAGATGCCAATTAATAACATGAAACATATGTGAGTATACAGCCAGTAGTAAAGGTAATCTCTATATCTGTAATATGATGGTGTGTTGACCTCAACTATACTCTAAAGATTAAAGGAAAAGAGTATTAAATGAACAGTAGCTACTGTAATTTGTTAATCCATACATAGTATAAAAAGAGGTAAACTGTGCCACTAAAAGCATAAATGGTTGAGTTTTTATATGTGATAAAAGTTAAGGTGCTATCAGCATGAAAGAGACTGTTATATCCACAGTGTTTTGTATGTATGCCTCATGGTAACCACAGACCAAAAAACTATAGAAGACTCCAAAAGATAAAGTAGAAAACCAGGGCATACGCCATGGAAAATCACCCCTCCACAGACAGGCAACCGGGAGGAAGAAAGGAGCAATGTAGCTATGAAACAATTAGAAAGTAATGAATAAGATGGCATTAGTAGTTCTTATATATCAATAATTACTCAAAACGTAAAGGAATGAATTCTCCAGTCAAAAGGCCGAGAGTGGCTGGATGGACTCAAGGCCCAACCATATCCCACCTGTGAGAGGCTCACTTCAGCTTCAAGGACACACATTGGCTCAGAGGAAAGGGATGGATCAGGTAATCCACCCATGCAACTGGGAGCCGAAAGGAAGCAGGAGTAGGTATGCTTACATCAGACAAAATAGACTTTAAGCAAAAAAAATTCCAAGTGACAAGGTCATTGTATAATGATAAGGGGATCAACTCATCAAGAAGTTGTAACAATTGTAAATATATATGCACCTAAACATAGTAACCAAATGCTAAGGGATCTGAAGGGCAGTATAGATAACAGCATAGTGATGGGAGGCTACTCCAGTTTTAGCAATGAATAGATCGCCCAGACAGAAAAGCAACAGGGACATGATGGACTTAAACCACACTACGCATCAGACGGACCCAGCGTGTGAGGAGAACATTCCATGCTACGGCAGCAAAATTCGTATGATTCTCAAGTAGCAGAAGGGCTGTCGCTTTTGTTTACTTCACATGAGAGAGGACATCCTGCCATTTGTGACAACATAGATGGACCTTGAGGGTATTATGCGAAGTGAAATGAGTGGAAAGAGAAAGACAAATACTATTTGATCTCACTTATATGTGAATCTAAAAAAGCTGAAGGAGAAGCAGAGAGTAGAATGGTGGATACCGGGGGCTGGGGGTGGGGGAGCTGGGGGATATCCATCAAAGGTACAAAGTTGCAGCTAGAAGGTGGATAAGTCTGGGGATCTAGTGCACAGCATTATGATGATAGTAAACAACACTGTATTATGTGCTTGAAAATTGCTAAGAGACTAGTCTTAAATGTTTTCACCACAAAAAAATAATTATGTGATTCAATTGAGCTGTTAGTTAATATTATAGTGGCCGACATGTCGCAATATATATGTGTATCAAATCAACAAGTTATACACCTTAAACTTACATGGTGGTTGAGGTCTATTATATCTCAATAAAAACATTCAAGTTTACTATATTAAACACAAATGTAATATTAAAAAATTAAAAATTAAATTTTTATCTAATTTTTAATTATTTAAACATTAAATATTAAATGTTTACATGATATTAAAAATAAATTTTAAACACAAGTTTACCTTAAATATTTATCTCAGTTGAGTACATTTGGACAGCCTATTTTGAGACTCAGAGTATGCTATTTAAAATTCATTTAGCACACCATCCCATTAGTTCAAATATGCATGTATGTTTCCATGTACGCATGTGTGCTGTATTTATTATTTTGTGTTTATGGAAGAAATATGCCCAGAGAGGCCCAATAGGACATGGCTCCCAAACACATGCCACGCTCTGGCCAACAGCCCTGGTCTCCCTTACCTGGGTAGTTTGGACAAAAGGTGGGAGTCTGCATACCTTGGTCTAAAGGGGAGCACCACCAGGTTTGCTAACTTTATTGAAAAAAATCTGAAAAATAATCATGTTGGTCAACAAATTTGCAAGCACAGTGATGAATTGCACTTAATTTGTTCTCTTTGTGGTGAGAATAGTAAGGGTGGGAACCATGCTAACTTGAGGACCGCCACTGGGAAGAGAAGCTCCACTTTGCCCTTATGGTCACCATTGGGGTTGGTCTGCCTAATATTACCAGATGTGTCACATTTTTAATGAAAACTGGAAATTGACATGGTTTGTGAAACCTATTTTTATACATTGAGAAATAATCCAAAATCTGAAAAGGAAAACATTCTGTGGGCCAAATACCATACAGTCTGCCAAACCCAACATGTGAGCCAGTTTACAGAGTTTATATATAAGGGTGTGATGATCCTGGCTTCCCACCTAGTCCATTACTTCATTGGGTACCCATCCTTTAAACACTACCTACTTCCAGGGTATGATTGAAGAGGTGATAATCATAAACAAATGTTTATAAACTGTAATTATATGTCAAACACTATGCTAAGTGCTAAATACCTTATTCTATTTGATCTTCTTGTGTCCATAATTATCCTTAACCCCCCAGTGAGCAAATTGAAGATGGGAGTCTAGCAGTAAGCACGGTTTTCCAGACCAGAAGAGGCTGCTGAGCAAAGCCCCCGGCACAGGAGGGGCCAGCTCTGCAGCGGCCGTCCTTCCAGTGACTCAGAGCTGAGTTGTCCTGGTCACGGCGGGTCAGGGTCGCCCCAGAGGGCCTCGAGTGCTTGGTGCTAGGTGACGTGCCGCCTCCCTTCCCGTCCAAACCAGGCCCTTCTCATCCAGCAAAATCACCTCGAGCTTCTAAGTGTCTTGTCTCTGAGGTCAGCAATTGTAGTGAGTTTATCAAAAGCAATGGGAAACTGTTTTTGATGCCCTCCATCTTGAACCAATGTGAAGTTAGTAGTGAGTGAAGCAATTTTCTCAAAAAGTGTTTTGAAGAAATTCTGCGGTCACATGATTCTTAGGGAGTCTGTTCTTGTCAGTTTCATGAGCACCTATTACTTTCCTTGTGTATTTCTTAAATCTGCTTATACATCAAAACCTCATGGGCATATTGCTTGTGTTTCAAAGATTTAAGAAGAAAATGTGGACTTACATGTTTCCCCAAATACTTCATAAATCTTGAAGAATATTAATAATTTATCTCTAGGGCCTTGTAAAGAAACATAATTCTGTTACCAAGAGAATGATTACCAAGTGAGAATCTCTCAGTAATAAACTTTCAAAAGTCATGATTTTCTTAAAGTTTAAGGTCACATACTTCTGGCTTATTTTTCTTGAGTGTTTCCCTCTTAAAAATGTCAAGAAGAGAGATAATTCCTAAAGCTACTCATCTTCACAATTGTCTCTCTTCATGTTGTGCATCTTGAGATGTGATTTAACATTTCTTTATTATAAAGTCATAAAAGGTAATGTTCACCCAGAGACTCTGGTCTATTCATTTGGTGATTGCCGAGGTCATATGTGGAAATTAGATTTAATGGAATGAAAACTGGAGCTCTAGGCTATGTTGTCACACAATTATTGAGTGCGATATTTCATGTCATTCATTTTACGAGTGTTTATATAACATTTATAGTTGTCCTGTATGGTTCCAGGTGGGAAGGGGGTGAAGTAGGTGAAGGAGATAAAGTGGGACAAACTTCGAATTATAAAATAATTTAGTCACAAGGATGGAAGTATAGCATAGGAAATGTAGCTCATAGTATTGTCATATCTTTGCATGGTGACAGATGGCAACTACACTTATCATGGTGAGCATTTAGTGATGTATACAATTAATGAATCACTAAGTTGTTGATCTGCAACCAATATGATATTGTATATAAACTATATCTCAATTCAAAAAAATTAAAATGAGAAAAGAGCTGTCTTTGTAGAAACAGCCGTGCATCTTTAAATGCTTTTCTGCCTGAAACACACTGTCAAAGAGAATCACAGCTTCCTAGACAGAAAGGAGCCAGAGGTTCACGCTGGAGCCTCGGCTACCGTGAGTCTTGAGTAAGAAACGTGACCCTGTTTAAATACGAGGCTGACTGGGTGAGTTTTGCAGAGCACTGTTTTTGTGAAACCCAGGCCTTCGATTTGATTCTTGAATGACAAACTTCATTTTTTTTTCAGTTAAGAAGTAATAGATTACAGCCTTAATTCAGGCCACATACAAGTTATGTTGGCAAATAGGACTGAGTAAAATCATACAGTCGAATCGGTGAAAATCTGCCAGTTATTTGTGCCAGTTATTAAACTTAGAGAATCTGAGGGTTGAAACGGCCTTCGGAAGCCATCTGACCTCTGGGAGTCTCCTCTCTGACCCCTTAGCTGATGCGCCCGGGGCCTCCTCGGCTCTTCTGGAACGGGGTGGGCGCTTTTCATGGGAAGCACATCCAATCATTGAGACAGTCCAGCTGTTAGGAAGTCTTCCACTATTGGACCTAACAGTGTCTCCCTCATTTACATGACTGCCCTTCAAGTATTCAAAGACAATTAACATCATGTTTCCCCATGGATTTCTCTTCTCATTAATTCTTTCAACCATTACTTGAATGATACAGTTTAAGTCTTTCACCATTTAACTCATATTCCCCCCAAATGCACTAGAATTTATTAATTTATATTATATATATATATATATATATATATATATAATATATAACAATGTGTATATTTTAAAAATCGCCACGTTCTGCATGTGCTTTGAACAACAGAACCTACTGAGACTGGGACTTCCTGTGAACCACCATATACACACTTCTATCATCGTATGCTGAGCATGCACTTTGATTTGTAGTTACATCATTTGGTTCATTCACAGTAATTCTGAGGTCATTGTTGTCCTTTTTTAAAACAATAAAATTTGTTTGAACATTTGTGTGTGTGTGTGTGTGTGTGTGACCAAGCCACTAGGAAGTTTTAATTGTGAATGCCTCTGTGTGGCACATTTTTTGGCTTCTTTTCCTTGGTTCTTGTTTTCCATTCATTTCACATGTGTTTCCTTTATGAAAAAAGATTGGCTAAGAATGATTTATGAAACATTTATGTCAGTGCTTCAGAGGTAATTGGTTCATCAGCTCAAATTGGTTCATTCATAACTCAAGTCTATGTCTAGAAACTAATTCATTCCAATAATCCATAAATTAATCATTCAACTCAATTATAATTTTTAAGTGACCACTGTGTTCAAGGCACTTGATACTAAGAAGAAAGAGATGGAATTTCTCCTTAAAGCTATTCCTCCAGAGAACTTGTAAACAATTGGGCACAAAGGAAATAGAACCACAAGTAAATAGTATAATGTGAAGGGCACCATCCATCTATCCATCTATTGGTCATATTCTGGGACCAATAAGGACCTAGTAGAAAGTTTCTTCCTATCTTATCATGTGTCTTGGGTTTCAGTTCATTAATGTTAATTTTTTTTCTAGTTTTCTAGTGTTGAGACTATTCTCCTTGATAAAGAAGCTGAAAACAAAATGGGAATTGGGTAATGTTTCCTTCAGGCTTCTAGCATTTCCAAGTGTTTTGAGATTTTATTGTTATCTTTCTTTTATTGATTTCTTGTTCAGTTTTACTGGATCAGAGAACACACTCCTCTTTTAAATTTGCTGAGGTTTGTTTTATGGCTCAGGGTATGCTCTATTTTGGTTCATGTGTCACGGACATTTGCAAGAATGTGTATTCCACAGTTGTTGGATGGAATGTTGTATAAATGTTAATTGTATCTTGTTTGGTGGTGTTGAGTTCTTCTATATGCTCACTGATTTTTCTCTAGTTGATCTATCACTTGTTGAAAGAGGGTTGTGGAAGTATTCAACAATAATTCTCGATTTGCCTTATTTCTCCTTTCAGTTTTATCACTTTTTGTTTCACATATTTTGCAGCTCTATTGTTTGGTATGCACGTATGAATGGTATGTCTTCTTGGTGGATTGACCTCGTAATCATTATGTGATGTCCTTTTCTGTCTGTGGCAATTTTCTTTGCTCTGAAGTCTACTTTAGTTGATATTAATATAACTACTTCTGCTTTCCTCTAATTAATCTGTGCATGAGCTATCTTCTTCCATTTAAAAATTTTCAATCTGTCTATGTTGTTATATTTGAAGCCAGTTTCTTATAGACAACATATAGTTTGATCAGGTATTTTTAATATACTCTGCCAATGTCTGTCTTTTAACTGATGATTTTGAGCCCATCCGCTAAACTTTTTACTTCAGTCATTGTTTTTTCAATTTAAAATTTCCATTTGGTTCTTTCTTTATATCCTCTGTTTCTTTGCTAAGGTTTTCTATTTCTTGCTTTGCTTTCCTTTTTTCATTTTTATCCAGCATACTTGTATTGCTCATTGAGTCATTTTTATTATGGGTGCTTAAAGATCTGTCAGATGATTCTAATGTCTGTCATGTTGATGTTGTTACCTGGCGATTACCTTTTTTCATTAAGTTTGATATCTTCCTGGTTCTTGGTATGATGAGTGATTTTCAACTGAAACTGGGAAATTTTCATATTAGGGGACACTGGAATTTTTTAAAACTTTTTTTGGCTAGCTCTCTTTGTAACCAGGAGAGACAAGGCGGGGGCGGGGGCAGTGTCACTCCGTCACTCCCTGGCGGAGGTAGAGGTTCAGGCTCTCTAGCCTCGGTTGGCACCCAGGAGGAGGAGAGTGCCCCTCCTTAAGGCCGGGCCCGAGCTGAGTTCTGGCTTCCCAGGCGCTCTCCGCTGACGTCAGGGGGTGGTCTTACTGCTGTGTGATGTTACAAGATTCTCTTTCCACAGGACCTCCTTTGAGACTAGCCCAGCAGAGAAGGGGGGTGAGGTGGTGCTGGAATCCAGGCCCCCTGCACGCTCCTCACCGATGGTGCTGAGGGCGGAGGCGAGGGACACACCGGCTGCTGGCAGGGCTGTAATTCCCAGCTCCCAGCCTGCCTTCTGTGCATCACCCAGAGGAAGTGATGTAGTGCCTCCTCCCAGCTTCACCGAGCCGTGAACCAGGCCTTCCCATTCAGCCTTGGCTTATATGTGTGCACGTGGGACCACAGATTTTTTCTTTGATGTTTGGCTGAAACAGACTGGTTATTGTCTATAAGTTGTCCGTCTTGCTAGGCAGATCCTTCCCTGGTCCTTTGGTTGAGGGTTTTTGTTGGGGACTTTTTGTCTTGGTATGTCTGGAGCTTCTAGCTGCAGATTGGTGATCTGTGAGGCAAAGCTCAGATCCAGAGAATCACCACCATTCTGTTCCTCAAGGGTTCCTGGCCGGTCTGCCTTCTTCCATCTTTCAGGGTCTCACTATGTTCATTTTACATAATGTCCAAGGTTTTAGTTATACTTAGTAGGTAGAACAGGGAAAAATACAAGTACTCTAGCCTCTCAGAAATAGAAATCCTGGTGGAAGTTTCCTATAATATCTATTTTCTCCTTACTAGCATAACCTCATTTTTGTTTTGGGGGGACGGTAACTGCCAAGTTAAAAATACTCACCTCTTAGACTCCCTTACCTCAGAGGCGGCCATGTAATCAAAGTTTGGCCCATAATAAACCAGCTAAAGTCTACTGTAAAAGACTTCTGGAAAAGCTGTTGTTTTCTAATAAAAAGGGACACCTTCACCTTCGCCATTCTTTGTGACCAGCATGGAGACACGAGGCCCAGAGGTGGACGGCCATCCTGCGCCCAGGAGAGCAAAGCCGCCCACCGAGTCTGTCAGAGCAGCAGGCCGGACGGGGCTGGAATCCTCAGTCGCCCCCACGAGTGGCTGTAGAAGCTTTGAGGTTCCTTCAGGGTGTTTATTATGGAAAAAAAAATCCCCATCGGTTTAAGCTAAGCTAATTGACTTTCTGTTATGCTCACTAAACACAGTCCTAACAGTCATCCACCCTCCTCTAGCAGTGTGGAATCAACTCTGTATTTTACTTACAAAATTCAACCCAAGGCAAGCTCCAAGGATGACGTCCACGCCCCTGCCCTGAACGGCAGCTCTGCTCGGTTGCCTCAGCACCACGCGCTGCCCTTTCGTGCTTTATCCCACAGCGCTGTTTTCTGAATCAGTGGACCTTTCTCCATCACTAGGCAGCTTCCTGAGGGCAGGCGGAGTGCCTCCCTGGCCCTTGGTAGTTACTCAGCAAATGGTTGTCAAATGGGAAGATGTACAAAGTTTTCTAGATAGCATTTATGTCATTGCCACTTGCAGCTATTTTCTAAGCAACTAGCTTCATAGAATATGACTATGTCGTTGTACTTCATTTTTTTCAGCACTCCTGAAAAACACTGGACAGGAATTATGGCCAGAGTTATATTAAATACATTTAATTAAAGTAAAGCAACATTATTTCAATTGTTCTTCGTGAAGTTGGCAAGCCCACTTCCTCTATGGTGCCAAAAATTTGGAGAATATACATATATATCTATAAGTAAAGGGGTTCATGGAGCTCGAGGAAGTGGCAGAGCTTCCTGTGTGGATTTCTCCATATTCTGCCTCCCTGAAGTTCTCACGTGAGAAATGGAATCGCCCTCCTGGGATCCGTCTTGGCGCGCTCCGCTGTTGGGTGGCCTGTGTGATGCTAGGTCACCTTTATGACCCTCCCAAACCCTCACTGCTTTTGCCTGAGAAGGAGTAACTATTTTCCTTTCTGTTGAAGTCATGCCCATTTCTCTCCACTACTGGAGTCTACTTTTCATCTCTCTCTTTTCTTAACTCCTGTCTGGGTTCGTTTGAGGAGATACAATGACTCTAAGGGAAATTTCAAATCAGGCAGCTCTCTAGGTGCAGAAATGATAACTCTCAGTACCTGTTTTTTATAATATCCCGAGGACAGAGTCCTATGTGAGTCTTCTGAAATGGAGCCTGGAAGGAGTGAAGGAATGTCCACTCAGCTGATGTTTGCCTGCTGTTTTCTTAATTTTCAGGTGTGGTCCTATTGGTGTTTGCATTTCCTTTAAGAGGGCAGAGCTTATATTCTAATATATTGAGGAACTCTTTAAAGTAAATATTGATTCATGCACTTTTGTTGACAATGTAGAATTAAAATGATAACTTCATTATTAGTATGTGTATTATGCATGTATATTTTTATAAACATATATCCTATGTACGATTATATAAAAGCAAGTGAATTGCCTTTCACAGTGACATTGGGTGGGCATATACAGAGCTGTATTTGAAATAAAATTCAGTTAGATAAACAAAATACTATGAGTATCAAAATGGAACTGTATTTGGAAATTATAAAGTAAAATAAAATATATTCTAACATATAGGAAAAAGCATGGTGTGATGAGAAATGCACTAACGTTACAATATTGGTTCTCAGAAAAAGATGATTCTGAGTATGTACTTAACTCTATGAACCTCAGTTTCTTAATCTATAAAATATAATGAATATTTAATATTGATAATTAATATTAATATTTAATGAATATTTACTCTGCCTTTGTCACAGGGTTGTTGGAAGGGTAACTAACATAAGTGAAAAAGCTTGAATTCTTTCTAAGTGCTACAAAGTACGTTTTATTTAATATAGTTAATAAAAATATATGCAGATATTAATTGGCACCAGGAAAAAATCTAGAAATTAAAAGTTTCAGTTTGTTAGGTTGATGTGAGGGTAAAGTCTACATGGAGGTAAAGCACTACTTGGTGAACTTTAGCTTTCTGTGCTTAGTGAAACATTGCAACAGTTTTTTTCTAAAAGAATAGCTGAAATTCAATTATGACCCAACAAATAGCTGCCACAGATGCTTCTAAATGGTTACACAGTTTAAAAATATAAGGCCATTATTAAAAGAAATCAAATAATAATAGAAAGCCAATAATGAGAGTTTTTCCCATTCTAGTTCCATTCCTACAAGCCAAGTGTTGACTCAGCTGTTTCTTCTGATATTTTTCCAAATTATAGATTTAGACTTTTAGATTCTACTATTTGACTTTCTATAATGAAAACAAAGATTTAGCTCCTTCAGACCTCCCGTCACTCCCCCATTTCTCCCGACTGTATTCAGCTAACCACTGGAACTGAATCAATGATCAATGCTCCCACCACCGTGTTTGTGCTAACGCGGCTCCTTCAGAGCCAAAGGCACCGAGCGGCACACCTTCCCAGTGACACTTCTGTGCCATATAGTAATTGCTCTACTTCTCACATGCCCTATTTGCTATCTCAGTATTTTTTATGGATACGTCTCCCTTTGTAGCTCTCTATTCAGTTTCCATAATTTAGATTGTTTCCATTAGTTCCAAAGCTGTTATATCTTGAGATCTCCCTTCATTGCCATCCTGATTTGATCCAAAATTCCCTGAATCTCATCTTTCTCTTCCTTGATTTACTCGTGGATTTGCTGAAGCATATTTTTCAGGGCCTCTCAGGAAAGATGTCATGAGAGGTAAATACTCAGAACCCTGGCAGACACCAAAATGCCCTGATGCTCTCCGACCCTCACAAGTTCAGTTTCAGTTTAAAAGCTTTTTCCCTCAGAATTTTGAAGTACTTGATCCAATGTCATTAACATTTAAGTGCTGCTTGTGAGAAGTAAGTCTTGCTCTTGTTCATGATTTGCTTCTTTTGAATCTCTAGAGAATAGACTTTTTTTCTATTTCCTATACTAAAATCTTATAATGCTGTCCTCTGGCACGGATCTGTTTTTCTTTCTGTTCAGTACTGGTAAACCTTTTCTATTAGGAATCTATATTTTTATTTTACGGAAATTCTCTTGATTTCTTTCTCTAACATTCTCTTCCTCCAAATTTTCTCCCTTCCCTATAGAACTCCAATTTGTTGAATGTTGAAATTTCTAGGTAATTTCTCTACAGCTCTGAATTTTTGCTCATAGTTTTCTTCTCTGTCTCTGCATGTACCATTTTCTTAAAATTATCTTTCAAAGTTCATGTTACAATTCTGTCAGCAATTATATTTTATCTTAGAAAAAGTTATTTCTTGTTTTCTCATTTTTTTTGTTTTCTAAGTGTGGTGGGCATATCTCTAAGGTGGCCTCTAATATTCTCCCCATAAGGGAGAGTGTGGGAGGAGACCATGGGTGTGACGGCACGTTGTTCCCTTGACTGCATTACATCGCAGGACAGGAAGGATTTCACATGGGTAACTAAGGTCACTAATCAGTAGACTTTGAGTTAAAGGGAAGATTGCAGAGTGTGGGTTTGAGGTGATCAGTCGAGCTCTTCAAGGGGATCCCAGAGGTCGTGGCAGGAGTTGGAGAGCTGCTCTCCTGCTGGCCTAGAGGCAAGCAACACTCGTTCTAGGAGATGCTCATAGAGGCCACTAAGCAGCAAACTCTTGGGTGGTCTCTGGGCAACAAGAATAATTCCTGGCTTACGGTCAGCAAAGGGTCAGGGGTCTCAGTCCTATGACCACAAGAAGTGCGTCTTTCACTGACCGGTTGGCTTGGAAGAGGAGCCTGAACTGAGACCCAGTGTGACCTTGGGCCTGGCCCACCTGACTGTGTTCTTATGAGGCCCTGAGCAGAGACACTGTAAGATAATAAATTCATGCTGCTTTAAGCCACAGGTTTGTAACTTTTCTTGCAGCAACAGAAAACTAATGCACAGGGCAACTCGTTCTGGTCCTGCGGGCAGAGCATCCTCCCCACCTCCCTCTGAGGACAGGAACAGCTCTCTCTGGTTCCTCCGTTACTCCCATGTGTCCTTTCACTACTTTAGACTCTTTCTTGAGTTAAAGCTCTCTGCAGATTGTGATTACTCTTATCTTCCTTATGTTTAACTATGATGCACTAAGAAGGGGACCAGGTGCCTGGGGGAAGCCTTGTGACAAACAGAATTCCATTTAGGTAGAAGTGACTGGAGATGTGGAGATCTTTCTCTGTTCCTATTGAATTTCCCAAAGAGAATGGTTTGCTCTTCTGGCTATTGCTTGATGCCCCCCTGGCTGTTAGAATTCCGGTTCTGAGGTGTGCAAGGGGGTCTGAGTGCTTGGCAAGCTTAGAGGCTGACCACTCGTAGTTCCTATTTTCAGTCCTGAGCACATTTCTACTATGATTATCTGCACTTTAAACATTCCAGAGAAAATGCCTCGGACTCCTCTTGCCTGGGAGTGGCTGCTCAGATGCCAGCGCTCTGTGCGGTGGTGTGGGGCCACCTTAAGGGCAGGCCTGTGACAGAGCTTTGCACTGTGAGGCCTCAGAACTGCCATCTGCCCTACGTGTGGCCGGTGTCTGAGACCTCAGATTGAGCCACTGACCAGTTCTCTTCAGTTTTGTATCCCCTAATACACATACTTTAGATTATGGATTCACAAAAGCTGATGGACAATTACAATTTTTAAAAGTGGAAATTAAGAGAAAACATACTATTAAATGCAGCTTATTGTGCTGCGGAAGTCAACTAAGATTATTATTTTTATGCATAGAGATGCATAAACTAGTGTTTACATTTCAGAAGCATTTGAACTGTGAGGAAGGAGAGATACAACCTATTTTTACATGGTTTGGAATATGGATTTTGAGGGCATTTGTAAAAATAATGACTGACACTGGAGTGAATCAGCTGTCATAGCTCTTCCCTTCCACTACTGTCTGGCCGAAGGCACCTGAGTGTTTACCTGGGGCCCCTTCACCAGTGGCAGCCAATGCTTGTTCCCAGCTCTTCTGATTGTTCTGTGCTTGTCACCCATACCCACCCAACGGGTAGGTAGCTTGGATGGACCAGCCTCCAGGTGGAGTTAGGGAGCTAATTGATTATTAAGGAAATATTAGGTATTGCCCCAGCTTCCTAGGTGAATTAGAGGAAGAGCCAAAAAAAAAAAGAATTAAATCATAGAAATGTTCTAATAATTTGGAAGGAGGTTCTGGCTCTACATTAAGAAATCATAAATACCTATGAAATCATAAATACTTAAGTAAACAAAGTCCGTAGGAGCTATGTTTAAGAAGAAGTAAATATCAGAGGTGTGAAAGACCCTTCATGCCCCAGCCCCAAATTTGAATGAACCTACAGGGATGTAAGCATATGTATATAAGCATATAGAGGTTAAACTATTACTAGGGTCATATAAGTGAATTTCTAGAGATATATAAATTAATAATGAGATTTTAAAGTGGAAAGATTCCATGGAAAAGAGTGAGATTTGAGCAGAGTTTAAAAATGTGTAATGAGCTATAAATATAGTGTATTATTGCCATATTCCCTGTGTGTGAAGGTAAGATCTATGTCTTCATAACCAAAAGAAGGATTTGGGTTTAGATTATTATTCAAATAATAATATTATTATATTATTCATTAGATTCTGTGGGATTATTAGGTATTATTCAAAGATTCTGTGGGATAAATAAAAACTGACAATGAGTGTTTCTCAGTTGACTTATAATTCATTCTTATTTCCAAAGAGCTTTTAGAATTTGAGGAATTATTCATCAAAATTATTTTTGAATTGCTTACTTATTTCAACTACGTTTCTGGGTACAGCAGTGCTTTTTTGGTGTAAAGGAGAGAGTGATTAGTGTTATTAATATTAGTAATAACAACAATTCTGATTGCAGAAAATAGGATCACCACAGGCAGCAAAAAGTGTAAGAATCACATTTTATTTATTCACTTGACTCATTAAAAATGCTTATTGCAACAGTTTGCATATTATATATTTTTATATGTAATATAAAAATAAATAATTATGGGTTAAAATATAAATGTAATAACACAATAAATATCAAGAGAAAATAAAAATATATAAAATATGCTAAATTCCCAAGCCAGACTAGGTAGTAAGAAAACCAGACTGGGTGGTAGCTGATGTTATATAATTTCGAAAACTTATTACTTAAGCTCCCACTCTTCCCAAGGAAGAAAATTCTAAGACCTTTCTTCTTTATAGGTGATTTTGCATTTTTATTTTCAAAATATTCTCAGAGGTATTCTGATGGGTCATTTTGAACATACAAATAAACAGAATATGGTAATACCATCTAATTTTTTCATGTGCTGATAAACCACCCCGCTGAAAAAAATCATGTAAAGCAGAAGGTATAGACATAACTAAATTAAAAGAGAAGACATAACTAAACTGTTTCCTTAGTGAAAAAATGGAAATCAATTCTATGAAATAAGCTAGTCACCCAGGGAAGGAGAATTCTCTCCTCCATGCAGCTTACGTCTGTGTACTCCTTCAGTGCCCTGAACCCCAATACTCAGACCCCTCCAAAGAACAAATTAACTCCATATGGGATGACCCTTAATCTCAGAACTGCATAACTCATTGGTCAGGGGAAGACTCTTCAAATACTCGGGCCACTTTATCGGTGACCTAGCCAACCTTACAGATTATTTCACGGTTTGTCTGGGTTTCTTTTTGCTTTCTTTTTCTTTAATCCCTTACTGTAGTTGGTCCTCTCGAGAGCTGGACACTTCAAACAGATTTGCAGCTGATGTTAGATTTAAAAAATTCTTTATGGAGTCAATCAAATGTGTTTACATATTTAGGTTTTTGCTTTTTGCCTCATTTAAAAAATGCTCTCAGCATACACCGCACAGTGTTAGACTACATGGAATCATGGAAAATAATTGTAACAAAATTCCTTTTACATGGAACATTTCTCTTGGGGTATGATTTTCTTTGTAAAAATCAGAACCCTTACTGAAAAAATATTTAATTACTTCCTCACCAACCATTAAGGTTTAGGAAGGCAAGTAATATGAATAGCTTTTTAAAACCACATGCCCAAGAAATCAAGGATCCTATGTCTGTGTATCTCCCACTGGGGACCAGAAACTTTTTGTATATAAGATGACTTTTGTATTAATGATCTGGTAGTTTGTAATGTATATGAATTGTGACTTGTTAGAAATTAATTTGCCCAGGTATCACTGCCTAATTAGCCTTTAGTCTTATTTTAAAATATTTATAATATTTGAAGCTAGTAGAACACTTAAATACAGTTGCTGTTTTGTAAAATATTCTATAATTCAGACTTGGCAACAACTCAATTATTCTGAATTGGTGAGTTTTTAAATTCATTTCACTCATTTATTAATTCTAAAATATATATTGGGCTCTTTGTATTTATCAGACCAGGTATGTATTGAGGGGATCTCAGCTCTTTCCCTCAGAGAAATTCTTGTCTAGTTTAGGAGACACAGGTCAATGAATGATGTACCTGCAGTTATGATGTGACACGCAAAGTGCAGTGATGTACAGAGGCTGGGAGGTCAGGGATGCATCCACACAGGAGGCAGCTTCTCTGTTGGCATATAAAGGCTGACCGATCTTTTGGGTAAACAATGATTAGAAGGGCATTCTATTCAAATAACTCATTTGCAAAGGCATGAGGGAATCAAAGAAGAATTCTGAAGAAACTTACACTAAATGATTCAAATCACTGGTGAAGTGAGCATAGAAATGATATTGCTTAATGCCTCGCCTACTGAACCCAGAATTTAGGATTGAATGAAGGTGGAACTGAGGTCCGAGTTCGGTAGAGTCAATGAGGGAAGGCTTCTAAAGGTAGCCTTTCCAACAGACCAAAAGGATGTCAAAATTTCAGCTGAGCTTGAAATACGTAATAATTTGAATGAAAGGTCAAAATGGCCACTGAAGAAGAATAGGATGTTTCAGACATAGAGTGTTGGTCCGGGAAGTCGGAAGCCCGCCACTCCGATGCTGACGCTAAACCAATTAAGAGAAGTCACGTGACGCACGGGCGGTGTCCGAGCGCACGCGTGGGACTCCCCCGTTCTGGCTGACCGAAGGTGCAGCATGCATTCTTCTGTTTTGGGAAATCTGTGCTTCATTTTAGATGAGCTCATTGGTGACATGCCCGTGGTTTGCATTTCTCGGTGCTGTGAGGAAGCTCCAGTATTTGGCTTGAGTCAGCACATAGTGAGGGGCCCTGCTGGGCGTCAGAGCCACATCTGTGACGTCAGTTACTGTGCTCGGAAACGTGTGGGAAGAACTAGGCGGGGAACTCGCTCTGCAGCTCCCCGTCCCTTCCCAGCTCTTCTCCGGAAGCTCAGTTTCCAGGGGACCTTGGGAGAGCACTTTTTTTTGATGCCTGAGTTTCTGTCTTATGCATGGAAATTTTTTTCCTGAATTACAGAAAATGACCCAAACTCATGTCCTTTGTAGAAATAATCCCAGGATAATGGCAAGGCTTACAGTGCTTTGGAGTCTTTAGGCAGATCTTTCTTAATTTCATTGTAAAGTGCATCACCCTATCGAGACAGGGTTAAAAGTATACTTATATATAAAACTAATTTTATTGGATTGTGATTTTTTTTTAAGTTTAATATTCTGACATTTATGAATGGCATTTTGTGGTCCTGAAGGAAGTGGCCTTGCAATTTTACGTAGTTTACTATAGGTAAAAGTTCAGTTTCTATGGCCAAACTCCCTAGAGTTCAAATCTCAGCTCTACCACTTGACTATGGACAAGTTACTTTACCTCTCTCTGTCTCACTTTTCAAATATGTAAAATGGGAATAATAGTAGTAATACTTATTTTATAGGATTGTTGTGAAGGAAAAAGTACCAATGAATGTAAGGTGCATAAAACATTGCCTGGTACATGATAAACACAAAATGTCTTATTTTCACGAATTCACCTATCCTATTAGAGTTTCTATTTCATTATCTGAAAGATTAGATTATATCTTGCAGAGTTCTTAAACAAATCAAGTTGAAAACCTTAAACAATTGGCAACATTCAAAGTGAGGGGTTGTATTTTCCATATTCTGTAGCTACTTCCAAATACTGATGCATTAGTGGACAAAAAGGTGCTACACACTGTCCCGGCAGCCAGGGATTCCCTAACTCACTGGTTTTTCTGTCTTACTGATGAACTGTTTCCTTAAAGGTCGTCTGGAGATCTCCGTTTATTAGATGTATCTGAGAGTGGCTGTCCAAACCAACTTCTAAATCAAGAATAAATGTTTCCTCTCCCTTTGTATTAGTCTTGTAGGAAGTCATTCTCTATAGGGAAGACAGATAACTAATTTAGACATTTTTACCAAGTTTCAATTTTTAGTTTGTCCTGTGGCATGCATAAGAACATGTTCTGAGACAATAGGCTTTCTTGGGTTTAATTCCTAACTACTATGTACTGTGTGGTGATGGGAGTTACATACGTGTTGGTTTCTACATTTGCAAAAAGGAATACTGAGATACTTTAACACGCTGAATTGCTGTTTTAAAAGACTCACTACATATAAAAGGTTTAGAGGTATGCATAATACATACAAGATCTTAAGAAATAGTAGCTCTTTTGATAATTTTTATATTGTTCCTAGTGTTTTAGTTGTAGAGTAGAAATAGATCCCAGCAGTAGAGCGAGAAGTTTGTGTAATCTGATGTTGTGTGTGAGAACATTACAAAACAAAACATGTTTAAACTAAATAAAAAGATGTCAGCCACAATGGTGGAGTAAGGACTTTTGAGCATTCTCCCCTCCATGAAATGGGAACAATGGCAAACATTTTCAGGATCTTTTTCAGAACTCTGGGAATTAACCAAAGGCTTGCCAGAATCTGTAAAAACAGTTGAATCTCAGTAAAAAGAGTAAGCACCGTGGCATTTTAACTTTCCCCATTTCCATATCCTCATGCCAAACTCTCTGGTGGCCTTAAAAAACAGTCTATAATCATGGTGCAAAACAACAGCCTGGTAGTTTTTGGACATGCACAGTGGGATTTGAGTTCCCGCAGAGACCCATTTCCAGAGACTTGTCATAGTTTTACCCGTCTGATGGTTCTTGCTGACAAGGCTGTTTTTACTTAACCTGACTTGCAGCTTACCCAGTGAGAACAGCCTTTTCCCTGGGGGCCTATCAAAAACAATCAGAGGCAATTGGTAAACATACTGTCTGAAGTGGTGGATAATAGTTGGAGCAAACAAGAGGCTAAACAAATAACTTCAAAGGAAAATATGAGGAATGAGATATCCGTAGGGGGCTTTGGAATCATCTGACACATTCCAGATCTAGAAGGCCACATGCATGCATGGAGCCATGCACATGCCCAGAGCTGTGTATAAGCTAAGAAAAGATTGAGGACGACCTAAACCCTTGTCTTAGTTTGTATGGACTAATATAACAAAAATACCATAAACCAAATGGTTTATAAACAACAATGGCTTATAAACACAGTTCTGGAGGCTGAGAAGTCCAAGATCACTGCACCTGCAGACTTGGCGTCTGATGAAGACCCACTTCTTCATAGATGGCACCTTGTCTCTGTCTCTGCACATGGTATAAGGGACAAGGGATCTGTCTTAGGCCTCTTTTATAGGAACACTAATCTCATTCATGAGCGATCTGCATGCATGACCTAATCACCTCCCAAAAGCCCACCTCCTAATAATATCACTTTGGAGGTTAAGATTTCAACATAGAAATCTGAAGGGTACACAGGCCTTCAGAACACTGCAGCCCTCATTTCTGGCTAACTCGGCAGCTCTGTGTAAGCAGGAAGTAAAGGCTATGATAGAGTTGCAAAGGGCCTGCCAGAACATTGAAGACAGACTCAAAACACACACAAGCTCCTCAGCAAAGATTGGGAAGCTTACTGTTTCTGTGCATTTAAGGAAATCTCTGTTCAATCATTAGCTGACAACTGAGATATCTCAGCATAAACTTCAGTGACATGACAAAGAACACAGACTTAACAAAATTAGTTAACAAAAGTCAATAAACAAGAACAACAAACAGCAAAAACAGTAAACCATAGAGAAAGGTAAGAATTTGATTTCCTGAGTTGTCACATTACATTATTTAAAATGTCCAGGTTTCAACAAAAAGCTATGAAATATACAAACAAATATGAAAGTATGGCCCATACACCAGAAAAAATGAGTCAGTGGGACTGTCCCTGAAGAAGCCCAGATTTTGGACTTATTAGACAAATACTTTAAATTGGCTACTTTAAAAATGCTCAAATAACTAAAGGAAAGAAGGTCTAAAGGGTGAAGGGAAAGCTTGAGAATGATGTCTCACTAAATAGTACCAATAAAGAGATGGAAATTGTTAAAAAAAAATAGGCTGGAATTGAAAATACAATAACTGAAATGAAAATTCACTAGAAAGGCTCAATAGCAGATTTGAGTAAGCAGAAGAAACAATCAGTGAACTTAAAGGTAAATCAATTGAGATTTTCCAGTCTTAGAAACAGAAGGACAAGGGAATGAAATAAAATACCCATTTCCTGAAAAATCTGTAGAGCATCTGCATAATTATATTCTTGGATATACAGGAAATAGAGAAAAAAAGGTAGAAATAACATTTGAATAAATTACAGGTAAAATTTAGCAAATTTGATGAAAAAAAATTCACTGACACATCCAAGGAGCTCAATGAACTCCAAGTAGGAAAACCCAAATATATCCATACATAGACCGAGCATATTTATACTGTGAATTTCAAAAACAGAAACATTACTGAGTAATAAGAGCTTCATCAACACATCAGGTACAAGAGATTCCTAGTAAGATTAACACTCAATTTTTCATAAGAAACAATAGAGGCCAGACAACAGTGTAAGAATACATTCAAAGTGCTGAAATAAAAACACTCATAACTAAAAATTCTATCTCTAGTGAAATTATCCTTCAAAAATGAAGGGGAAATTAAGGCACTCATAGATAAACAAGACTGATAGCACTCATTACTATCAGACTCCCGTATAAGAAATCATGAAGGGTGTCCTTTGATATTAAATGAAAAGATGTGAGACAGAACTGAAATCTCAATGTTAAATAAAGAGCCCTGGCAATAGTAGCTGCTTAAATAAAAAGTCAAACAAAACCAAAAAAAGTATAAATGCATTTTTTAGAAATTTTCTCTTACAACCAATTTAAAATACAACTGCATAAGGCAATAATTGTAAATCTTTGTTGATAGAAATACAATATATAAGGATGTAATCTGTATGACAATAAAGTCACAAAGGAGGGGGAAGGGAGAGGAACTGCATAGGAGCAATGTTTTTATGTGATTTTCTAATTAAGCTGGTACTAATGTGAACTAGATTTTTATAAATTAAAGTGTTAATTGTAATTCCCAGGATAACCACTAAGAAAATAACTGAAAATATATAGAACAAGTGAATTAACATTCTGTACTACTAAATTCCTACTTAATACAAAAGAAGGTAGTATTGGAGAAATAGAGGAACAAACAAAATGTAAGAAATGTAGAAATAAATAGCAAAACTGCAGACATGAATCTAACTTATTAGTAATTATACTAAATGTAAATATATTAAATATACCAACTAAAAGGAAGAGATTGGAATGATAGATAAGCAAAATTATTCAACTATATACTATGTACAAGAGACACACTTTATATGCAAAGATACAAATACATTATAAATAAAATAAGAGAAAAAGATATACCTTGCAAACAGTAACCAAAAGGGAGCAGCAGTAAGTATACTGTAGTGTATAAAGTAGACTTTGAGGCAAAAATTGTTACTAGAGACAAGAAGGAAATTTTGTGATGAAAGGGTCAAGCCATACAAAAGATGTATCAGTTATAAACACACAGTTGACTCTTAAACAATATGGGAATCAGGAGAGGTGTCCTCCCATGAAGTCAAAAATCTGCATGTAAGTTTTGATTCTCCCAAAACTTAACTACCAATAGCCTACTGTCAACTGGAAGCCTTACTGGTAACACAAACAGTCAATTAACACATATTTTCTATGAAGCAAAAGTGACAGAATAGAAGGGGGAAATAGACCAAGATGAAGACTTCCAAACCTCACTTTCAATATTGGATAAAACAATTAAACAGGGATCAGTAAAGAAAAAGAAGACTTGAACAACATTATACACTAACTAGACCGAACAGGTATCTATAGAATAGTCTGACAACAGAAGAATATACGTTCTTCTCACGTGCACATGGAACATTCTTCAGGATAGACTATATGTCAGTAAATGTAAATGATGCAAAGTATGTTTTTTGACCACAGTGGAATGAAATTGGAACTCAATAACAGAAGGAATATGGGAAATTCACAAATACGTGGAAATTAACACACTCCTAAGTAATCAGTGGGTCAAAGAAGAAATCACAAGAAAAATAAGAAAACACTTTGAGATAAATGACAATGTAAACACAACATATGCAAACTTACAGAAAGTATATAAAATAGTGTGTACAGGAAAATGCGTAGCTAGAATTCTATAAATTCACAGCTATGTAGCTATAAATAAAAAATATAAGAAAGCTGTCAATTCAACAACTTGATCATAAGACATCAGAAAAAGAAAACTGAACAGATCAGAAAGAAGGAAAAATAGAGATTAGAGTGGAAATAAATGAAATGAAGAATAGAAAACAGACAACAATATGAACCACAAGTGGGTTGTTTAAAATGATCAGTACAATTGACAAACCTTCAGCAAAATGATCAAGAAAAAAGAAGTGGATGCAAGTTAGTAAAATCAGGAATGAAAAAGTGAATGTTACTACTGACCTTATAGAAATAAAAATGATTATAAAAAAACATCAGAACAATTGTATGTCGACCAATTAGATGACCTAGATGAAGTGGAGAAATTTCTAGAAAGACATCCAAACTACTAAAATGGATGCAAGAAGAAATTAAAAATCTAAATACTTAAATAAACTAAAATGAAAGAAAGGAAAGAAAGAAAATCTCCTGAAAATCTGGTTTTATTTTATTTTCATTTGCTTCTTTCTCTAAATGTGTTTTGCCTAATTTTGTAAAGAAGTCATTTTGTTAATTGAACATTCCAGTTTGTTGGGATCCAGCTAATTTGTGGATAAAATGCCTCCCTTTACTGCGGTCTTGTACATATGGACGATGCTCAGAGACCTGTCTGTTGCTTCCCTAATGTTGGCATCCTGCTAACTAGAAAAACCTATTCCCATGTCTATAACTGGGAAAGGAATTCCGTCCTGTTGCTGGACTTTCATTTTAAGGTGCTATATCCAAAATGTCAACAGGAAGCTCTGTTCGATTTTTATTGTAGTCATAGCTATGTGGAAACTGCTAAAGCATATCATCCCAGTAATAACTCTTGTAACACCAGGAATTTTAATTTAGCAGCAGTGATTTTTATAGTGACATGAACTGGATATATACTTCCTATTTAAACAAATGCTTTATATGTTATATCTGACTCCCCACAGCATATTAGAAATTAGTTCAAGAGCCTGTGAAACTCTTTTTAGCACTAATGAAAATAAATACAATCAGTTATTTTCTTTTCCTGCAAATGAAGACCTCAAATATAGAGCAGTAAATGCAGTGTCTGGACTGGGCATATGCTGTTGAATAAATAATAGTTTCCAGGTAATATACCATTACTTTCTATGCACGTTCAAAGACTGCACCATCATCGTCTGTCACTTTCCTAGCCTCTGAGTGGCAGCAGCCTCTGAGGGAAACGCACTTGAATACCAACTGGGGAAACACATGATTATCTCCAGGAGAAGCTGTGGGAGTTCTTTTCTCCAAAGTTTTGTATTTCTGTGGCACTTTAGTGTGACTGGCTAAGTGTAATTGTCGCTTTTGTGCTCTGCCAGAAAGCTGTTATATCAATCAATCAAACAAATAATGGGTAAGTTAATTAATATTTTTTTTGTTGGAAATAATTAAAAAGAATTATAGCAAAGCAATTTTGATTTTCAACAGCCCTACTCAGTAACTGCATTTAGCAAAACTCTTGACATCAGTCTGGGTTGCTAAGCAATAAATACCTCCGCCATGACTCCGGAGTCCCTGGGATCATTCCATTATGTTGTTATTCAAGCATGTCAGACGGCTTGATGTGAGCCTCCAATTTCTGCACAGTCATAAATGTAGGGCTGCTGTCCCTACAGTGCAAAGGGAATAACAGAATGGTGGGACACAGAGATGGTTAAAAGATTGGGGAAGGAAGGCTAAGTAAACCTCAGAATTTGGGGGAAACACTTTTGAAATGAGAGGTAAGTCATCATAAGCTCAGTAGTTTTATCACTTTTTATCAGTCCCAGCAGCAGGCACTCACCACCTTTTGGGACACTTACACTAACTTTGCTATCTTAACAACACTTCTCAGATAAAATATGATATGTTTTACAAAAGCTTCTATTGCATTTTCTGTTTATTAAAGGGTAGTCCTGATGACTCATGATCATATACAGAGTCCCGGCTTCAGTAAAGACGGGAAGGCTGGTGAGAGTCCTGTGCTAATTTAAAGGTTTGTGACAGTAGGCTGACTAGTTTAAGAAGCCCCCAGTTATCAGAATGCTACATAATTACTTATTTATGAGCAATGGTTTTTCTTATAATTTACTTGTCAGTGCTAGAGCCTATGAGACTAATCCTACTGACTATCTTGTGATATAGGCACAGTTATTTATTTCTACATTTTTAGCTAGGGAAAAAGAATGTGGCCTCTCATGCTGACTTACTGAGGTGTGTGAAAAAAAATTGGGTGAGACTTGATCTGAACTATAAAAACAAAGAATAAAGAATATGTGAGATGTGAATACTTCAAAGCCATTAACCTAAATTGTATCTTTGTAATATTAGTACTTAGCTTTTTAGAAGAGCTAACATATTGCATAGCATAGATGGGTCTTGAGGAGATGAACTTGACCATATCAGAGAGAACTGGGGTCATGAGACAATTCCCTCAACTCTTTGGCTGTGGTTCTGAGGTCAGTTTTCTAACACATAAGACAGTGGGATTGATTTGGATAATCTCAAAAGTCATATTCAATTTGAAAACTTTTTAACCTTTAATACAAGAAATGAAGCAAATGAGTTAAAGTAGTTTTATCTAATATGGTAAATCCAATCAAATCAGAGAAAAAAATATATTCCTTGAATGTTTGATTACTCTACTCTTGCATCTACCCTGTTTTAATTGGCCTTGAAGGAGTATATCAACAAATAATCCAGATATCCTCAGTATTCTGACAGTGGACAGATGAAGAGGTGAAGTATGGTCATGGAGCAAAATGACCAAGAAATGAACTGACTTCAAAATCACCCAGCCTGGAAGTGCACAGCCAGGGGTCAGGGCGGCCCCTCTGACAGCTGGGCCAGAGGTGTTCACAGGAGAATGCTTCCATTTCACAAGAAAAGACGGGCGTGGTTTGTCGTTTTCCTAGACTCTGAGTAGCAACAATGATTAGAGAACTACACTGAGTGCCAGTTCAGAAAAGCAGGTGACTGTCCTCCAAGGGATGAAGGGAGAGCTTTTCTCCTCGTCCATCGTCCTTATTTTTCTGTAAAGTAAGTAACTGAGCCTCAGAATTCTAAAATGACTTGTCCCTCGGATGGCTACAGATTGGAGCCCACCGTCCACATTTCCCGACTTCCATCCAGGCACTCTTTCTGCTTCCACCACCAGATTCATAGCTAATCTTCATTCTTATTCTGTATATTCCATTCTGAAGGATGAGCACTATGGGGAAGGAGAACTGGAGACATGGGGGTTTAGCGATATTTTTGAACTAAACATTTGAACTACTTTCTTGAATCATTCAACCTTGAGCTCTTTGTGGTTAATGACTTTTTTGAACTAAACATTCAAACTACTTTCTTGAATTATTCAACCTTGAGCTCTTTGTGGTTAATGATTTTTTTCCTTTAAAAAAGCAACCCAGATATCTGATGTCCAATGTCAGTCCCTCATTACAAAAGGCAGGGCTTCAGCCCTCCCTCCTCACACTGCTGGTGGTGCCCTGAGTGGGCTGGGAGGGTGCATGCCAGGCCAGCCTGTGGGCTGCAGCCCCTGCAGATGATGCGTGAACACTGATTATGGGTGAGGTGTCCTGGGGCTCTTATTATGGGCTCTTTTATTGATCCTCATAACCACCACACCCCATGAGTGCTGTTAGCTCCCTCATCTGACGGGGAAGAAACTGAGGCACAGTGGGGCCCCAGTTTCAGGGCCATGAGGTGGTCAAGCCCAAGGCCTGACCCCAGCAGGCTAACTTCAGAGTGGATGCTCTTACTGGTGAAAGTCCATAGCAAATACTCTTAATCTACAGTCTGTGAGCCACACATTCCCATTTGTGGCAAAAGCAAATAGACTATTTCTCTGGAAATAGACTTGGTACTCCCTTTTAGGGTCTAGACTGCTTGTGCTTGCCCAGTTTCCAGATCTCAGCCAAAGCTGGGTTAACGTCCCACGGCTGAGGGGCTCACCCTGCATTTTGTGATATGAGCCCTAAAAATGGCCGAGCACATGTAGTTTCACAAAGTGAAGAGTTTTGACATCTCACCCCTGTCCCTTACTCGTCGGGCTCAGCCTGGGAGGCCATGGGAGGGTCAGATATGCTGTCCCCTTATTCCTCTTCCTTCCTTCTCTGCAGCCCCTTCTCCACAAAGCCTTCCTCCTTTTCATTGCAAAATAAAAACTTTTGTACACATCGTGTGTCTGTGTCCATACACCCAGCTTCTGTAGCCAAGTTTACACATTTTACAAGAATAACATTAAATGTCACAACACTTGATCCAATGACTAGTGAGCAATTATAATGAAATTTACCTATTTAACTATCTTACCGCCAAAGACATACGTGTTTCTTGGAGAAGCTGAAGTTATGCGTGAAGAAGATAGAAAAGCTGCTAGTAATCCCACTGCCCATTTAGAAATAACTATCGTTAACTTGTTAACATGCAGATTCAGAATTATACTCTGGACAGTGGTTTATAACATGTACTTTTCATTTTTCTCACACCGGTGTGAGAGGTTCTTGGACCTCTCCCGGCTCACCGGGTCTTCCTCGGACGGGGCTGCTGGGGCGCCGACTGGCAGCCCTGCATCCCTGCTGCTGTGTTTTGAGCTCTCTCGTTTCCTTTCATTGTTCTTAGCGTTTCAGATCCCTACTTACATTATCCATCTGTTTTTCATATTATCTAGTTTTTCTATTAGAACGCTTACATATCAGTTATTTTAAATGCTATGATTATCCCAGCATCTCTGTCATATCTGAGTTTTGTCTGATAGCTGCACTGCTTTCTTGCCTTTGGCAGCCTTGTCATTGTTTTTAGAGGAAGCTGGGTACGCGGTTTCAGGCGGCGGGGCCGTCGGGCCCCCGTGAGGACTGGTGATGTCCCGGCTGGAGCTGGGCCGCGTCTGATGCTGGTGCAGCTACACGCTCCGCAGGCTTCAGGGTCCCCTGCCGTCCTTGCCTCTGTCCCCCCTCTTGCCTCCGGGCTTCCCTGAGTGTTCCTGCTCAGAAGGTCTGTGTCCTGTAGCTGCAGCAGCCGTGATGACTGTTGTCCTGCAGAAGCCCGGGCCGTGTGGACGGCACGAGGAAGAAGTGCGCTCTGACCTGATTGAGTCTCAGGCTCTCAGCGGGCCTGGTCTTGGGACGGAGATTTGTCTTTCCTTCCTGCCCCCTCCTCCCCTGGCCGCAGCATCTTTTTCCTTCAGCCCTGATCCCTGCTGACTGTTCGGTCCCCTCTTGGGTGAGGTAGGAGGGGGCTGGAGTGGAGAGGAGTCCCCTTCTGCTGCTGGGCCCACGTCTCGGACCTGAGCTCCGTCAAAGTTCTTCCCGCTGGAGGTGAGAACTCACTATGGAGAAGAGTCTCGGCCTGTTGTGCAGCGGTTAGATTCCCCCCTCCTGGGCCAGAGAGGGAGCATCCTTATCAGACTCTCCAGTCAGACGTGGGGGCGGAAAGGACTGTAGCCCCAAAAGCGTCTCATTCAAGTTAACAGCACTCACCTTTCAGACACTCATTCATGCTGCCAGTGAAGGGTTCCTATTAGCTTATGGCTCCGGCTGCTTCTCCTCCAGACCAGGGGCTGTATTGAGAAGCCCCCAACTCTCCAGACATAAGTTCCAATGTGCCCTGTGAGCTCAGATCTCTAATGAATCCAGGAAAAATCATTCATTTTCAGTTTGTTCAGTTTTTTCTTGCCAGGATGGGTGTGATAACTTCCCAGCTCTATACGCTGGCACTTAAGCGTGTGCATTTCTCACTTAAAAATGTATTCTGAAGATTTTCATGTCACCAAATAATCTCTGACAACAACCCATTTGATGGCCGTGTGATATCATGTTGTACAAATTTATATTGCTAACTGAGACATTCAGCCCGCTTTGGGCATTTTTCACTATTATAAATAGCACCATGATGAACTTCTTTGAAGCTAACTAAATATGTTTGCTTCAATTATTTTCTCAAGATAAATTACTGTAAGTAAGACTGGTAGGTCAGAACCTATGTTTTTAAATCTATTTTTAAATATTGCCAAATTGCTCTCCAAAAGGTTTATAACAGTTTCATGACCCTTTTAGTCATCAAAAGACCCTGATTTCTCGCACCCTCACCAGCACTGGATAAAGTGATTTTTATATTTCCACTCTCATGTTTCATGTTCTTGTATCAATTTGAATTTCTCTGATTGCTAAGGAACTTGGGTATTTTAAATATATTTTAATACACTCTCTATTTTTATTTGAAATTGCCTATTGATTTAATTGTTCACTTCTATAAGTTGCTCAAAATGTTTTGACTATTCAGAATTTACATATTTTTCTTTATTAAAGTTGAACAGTTCTGTTCTTTTTCATTTTCTTGCCTTTAATATCTGAGCATATCCTTGAATTTAGAACAGAATGCAGTTAATCAGCAGGGAACGGAGTTTCAGACTACTTTGCCATGGGCTGTGGAAGGGGCATGTCTTCGGCACAGAGGTCATGCTACAGACCCAGCTAAGCCTGGCTGAGAGTAACTCTCCCCGCCCTCAACCTGAAATGTCCCTTGTTTTCCCCTGATGTCCACATAGTGTGTGAACTGCTGTAGTTGGGGTGCAGCAGGTAGCACACCGTGCATCACAGGGCCTCTGCTTTTCAGGTCTGAGAAGACAGGCTGTCTGATAAACACCTCGGTGCTTGCCGTGCTGAGCCACTGAAACCGTCAGCCTCACACTGACCAGCAATGATGCTGAATTACACCCCGAGGTGGAACGGGTAGTGAGCAGAGTGGCCCTGTGGAGAAGAGTAAACATATACGTGAACAATTTGATCTGAAATGTGGTTTTCAGTTACCTTCCAGTGGCATAAGTATAGGTCAGCTACAATAATAGGTGCCAAGACCTGAGTCTGGGGAAGGGCAGTGTGTTTGTATTGTGTCTGGTAATGACTATAATAAAGAGGAAATTTTATTTCATTTTATTATTCACATCCGACCTATGGTTCTCTATGTAAGATTTTGCTTATCAAATGAAAAAGTGAATGAAAAAATTCAGACAATGAACTTCTAAACCTAGGCTGAGGTTAGCAGCTCTGGTGAGTGTGAAGTGGGCCTCGGTGTACTGTGGAGTGGATTACATTTCTTGGGTGTGAGCCTAGAAATTAAAGCCACTGACTTTGATCAAAATGCTTAATGCCTTTTAGAATAAATGTAGGGAGAGACATTAAATCTAAAAAAATGTCCTTCACTCCATGACGTACAGCTCAGTTAATAATTACTTTAAATAGTCAAGCTATTCTGATTAACATTCAAATGAAGCTTAAATAGATATGTTTGCAACCATGAAATGAAAGCAATAGCATGCATCTGAGATTATTTCCTTTAGGGAAATTCCAAGCCATGGCATTTATGGGTCAAAAGGTCTATATATCCCCACCCCACACCCCATCTCCTCACTCGATGAAGAACATCTTGAGGGTAGAGTTTGCCTTAGTCACGTGTGATCCTCTTTGCCCAACACTCTTAAAGATGAGGAAATGGGAGTCAGAGAGAGTTTAAGTAATTTCTCAACTGATATTTATTAAATAATTAGTTTGTTAACCATAAAAAATCCTTAAAAGTCTGAATGGAAGAAAAAAACATGAGCTTTTAAAGCGGGCCACACAATTTAAGCTAGTTGTTCAATTTTCTTCAGCTCTTATTCTTATAATAAAAACATTGACCAAATATTTTTTGTCTTCTTGAGCTGGTAGTTTTGATGCAAATGGGTTTGGAATATTGCAAAAATTAATTATAATGTGGTATTAAAATAAGTATGCCTACACATAAATCTTCTAAACACACATGTCCAGATGCCCATCTAGGGTGACACTGTCAAGTGTCATCCTAGATGCCATGTTTGGAACATTAAGAAGTTCATCATTGGTGTTCTGACAACATCATTTAGTCAGCATTTGTTGAGAATATTTTATGTAATATGTTCTGTGAGCACCACAAAATAATAGAAAACCTGGTCTCTTCTCTCAAATAAATTATTGTGTGATTAGATCAGAAATACTAAAAGTCAAAATTACTGAGTATTATTATAGCTTACATATTAATAAATGTAAATAGAAACATGTCTAATCACATCAAACATACTGACCAGGTATTGGCTAGAGGACTAGTCAAGAGCAAGTGTCAAGAAGGAAAGAAGAATCGCAGATGGTCACTTGGCTCCTGAGTCTGAGAAGAAATGAGTCACGAATTGATAAAACTGGGGAGATGTGATTTCAGCGTTGCACTCAAAGCAGGAAGGCTGCTCGGAGGAAAGCAGTTTTATAAGGAACGGAAAAGATGTTCTCCTGGTTAAGTGAGAATGAAAGTGGTAAAGAATGAGAGGACACCTGAGGGAGCAGCTGCAGTGGAAATCCAGTGGGGCTGAGGCTGGGGGCGCGCCCGTCAGCGTGGGGACTGACGTGGTGGGGAGGAGAGCACATTCCCAGCTGATGCAACTGGGGGGGAAAGAGGGAGAAAGAAATGCAAATAGATGGTCTCAGGGTCATTTTTGGGAAAAGGAATCAGAAAGCTCTGTATGGAGATGAGAGAGGTCCTTTGAGACTGCTGATTCTGGGTGGTTCAATGCATGTGTTTGAGAGTTTGGATATTTACATCCTGGAAGAAATAAAAATAATAACATCCAATCAATCATTTAGCACTGAAGGGTCTTTTGAGCTAAAACTTAAACCATAAAAAATATCATCTTGCTAATTTTACTTTCTAACTTCATTTAGGACATGGCTTGGGTAATTAACTCTAACTATAAATATGTAAAATATGTTTTATATATATGGTATGACTGTGTTCATTGCCATGGAAAATATTACAGAACCACCTGATTTGCACCATAGGCTTATCATTCATTTTTCCTTGCATATGCACAGAGTTCTGAATTCAGAAGTTATTTGGTACTCTATATACTTAAAAGATAACTGAAGAAATGTGTGAGAAAGGACTCTATGGCGATAATGAGGCAAAACTCCAAAACCAGGCTTCCAAATAATGGGGGAGCATAATTTTAGAGAGATATGCTAAGTAAGTCACCTGCACATTCACAATATTCTCAACAGCCCTAATAAAATGTAGCATATTCCAGAAATGTTGCAGCACAATTCAGAGATATAAAATGACCATGTGAACACCATTTAAATCCATAAAAATTTAAACAAAATATCTAAATTCCTCCCCATTTTGTTTTTTTCCTTTATCTCATTTCCTATATCCTAGTCATCAAGGTATTAAACCTCAAACACACTGATTTACTAAAAGAATTGTTCTTCAATTCTCTTAAATTACCTTAACAAGCACAGTATTTTTCATTTAAAAATGCCCAATTTCAGAAAGCTGCACAATGGAGTCATGTCTAATAGTATATTGAAAATGAGAGGAAAGGCTTTCGAGTTCTTTGGTTGGTTGTGAGTGAGGCCTTGGCACTGGCTGTGAGGACTAGACAAACGGGGGAAGGGACTCGCAGCAGTGATGAGAATGGGAGTGGCAGAAATCTGGGGAAAAGGAGGCTGCATCTCTCAGACTGGCCTGCACATGTGCTCAGCGTCCAGCACACCTGCCACAGGTGATGAGCCCTGTCCTGCTGAGACGGCAGTGCTGACAGTACCGTCTCAGCTCAAGGCAGTCATCCAGGACCGTTGTGCAGGTAACGTCCTCACAAGTGTGTTTTAGTTCACCTCATCAGGACTGACAACAGTGTTAAGATGTGCCCGATTTTCCTTTTAAATTTTTGATGTTCTCCAGCGTTTCTGCTTGAGCATGGATGCTAAATATGGAAGTATTGCCGAGTCACACACAGACCTGAACAAGCCTTGTAAGTGCGAGCCGTCCGCCTCCTTCAGAGAACACCGCACTGGGTAAAAGGAAAAGCAAGCTGTACTGATCACATTAAGATTATATTTCTAGGAAATAAGTTAATAACTGGGAGAAACACAGACCTTTTATGAGATCATTAAAAAAGGTAAAGTTAGTTGACAAGATTGACATAATAGTGAATGAAATGTATTCCCTTAAATAAAGGAATGAAATTTCATTTCAAATGTAAAGGGGAAGTATGAGATAAGATTATCATTATTTCTACTATACATGATAATACACAAAGAACATCAAAGAATTAGCTGGAGAATGTTGATTAATAAAGAATGTTGATTAATTAATAAGAGTGTTACTCTCAATAAAGTGGCTGGATAAAAAGTGAATGCAGTCAATACTCATTATTCATGAATTCTATACCTGTGAATTCACCTTTATATATGATAGTACACAGAAAAATCAAAGAATCACTTGGAAACTGTTGATTAATTATTAAGAATGTTCAATAAGGTGGATAAAAAGTGAATGCAGTCAATACTCATTATTCATGAGTTCTGTATCTATGAATTCATCTCCTCAATAAAAATGTCCAAATCAATAAATGCCATGTTTTCGGGGCCGTTCGTGGATTTGATTAAGTCTGAGTCCCGACACGCACAGTCCCAGCTGAGGTCGGACCTGCCTTTTTGTTTCGGTTCTCGAACTGTTAGCAAGTGTCCTTTCTGTCATTTATTCAGTGCCCTTTTTTCTTTCTTTTTTTACATTTTTGTGCTTTTCATTGGTGATTTCACTACTTAAAATGGTCCTGAAGTTTAAAAGTGTTGTCTACTGTTCTGAACGGCAAAAAGGCTGTGAAGCGCCTCATGGAGGAGAAGCAAGTGTCATATAAGCCCTGCCGGGCGTGAGCCATGCTGCGCCGGCTGCGGATTCAGCACCGATGAGCCATCAGCAGGCACCTAGCAAGGGGTCTTCAGGCCGAAGCACCGCCCGCGGCGCGCACGCGCAGGGGCTCCCGGGAGCCCCGCCCCCCGCGCGTCCCCGGCAGGAGCGGCGGCTCAGTGTTTGCGGTGAAGTCACAGAACAGAACGACTGTAAATATGAGAATCACCTGTATATAAACCCGCAGGGATCTTATTAACTAGCATGTCTGAAAGCATAATATAAAAATACTTAGCTAAAGATTGAAACAAAAACATGTAGAAATACGAATTTAATAATGAACTTAACCCGTTTTGGTAGTACGTTCTTTACACTTTTTTCTTCAGAATTTAAATTGCATGGGGACAGGTAATGTCAGATTCTTCTCTATAACCCAGATCTATTAATGTTTGGCACGTATAAGGAACCCAGTAAGTGGTTAGTACTGTTTTCTTTTTATGGAGATTTTTCCTGCTTGACTTTTTTATATTGACTTTAGAGCTACTGAAAAATTGCATGAGACTTAAAAGCTGGCCTGGAAAAGGAAGGTCAATAGTGACTATGGGATCAATTTATAAAAACAATGGAAAAAATAAATAATGAGAAATAGAGATGAACATAGATACATACATGCAATCTATAAATTAAAGCACAGTTAAAAATGGTACATAAGAGGTACTTTACAAAAACAATAAATACAATTGCATCTGACTAAAAAAGGTTAAATCAATATATATATAAAGCTCATATGACTAAATGAGAAAACTGCAACCTTAAAAAATGGAAAAAAGGTAGACTGCACAGAAGGAAATTCATATGGATAAAATGAAAAAATTTGAGCTTTATTTAAAAGCAGACACATACGTCAACATAATAAAGGCCAGATATAACAGGCCCACAGCTAACATCATATTCAACAGTGAAAAGCTGAAAGCTTTTCCTTCTAAGATCAGAAACAAGACAAGGATGCCCAGTCTCACCATCTTCAGTTAACATAGCCAGAGTAACTAGGCAAGAAAAAAAGCTATCCAACTTAGAAAGGATTTGTCTTCATTTGTTGTTCATTTGTTGTCTTCATTTGTTGATGATTTTATACATAGAAAATCCTAAAGATTCCATGAAAAGATTGTTAGAGCTAATAAATGAATTAAATAAAGTGGCAGGCTACAAAATCAACATACAAAAATCAGCAGACTTTCTGTATGCTAACATGAACTATCAGAAAGGGAAATTTTAAAAAATCCCATTTACAATAGCCTCAAAAACAAAAAATACTTAGGAATAAATTTACTCAAGGAGAAAGATCTGTATACTGAAGACTATAAGACACTGATGAAAGAAATGAAGAAGAAACATATAAATAAAAAGATATTCCATGTTGATGGAGTGGAAGAATTAATATTCTTAAAATAACCCAAAGCAATCTATGAATTCAATGCAATCCCTATCAAACCTCCAATGGCATTTTTCACATCAATAATCCTAAGATTTGGAGGGAACCACAAAAGACTCCAAATAGCCAAAGCAATTTTGAGAAAGAATAAACCTGGAGGCACTACACTTTCTGATTTCAAACTATATTACAAGGCTATAGTTATCAAAACAGTGTAGTGTTGGCATAAAAGCAGACACAGTGACCAATGGAACAGAATTAAGAGACCAGAGATGAACCAGTGCTTATACAGTCAGTTAAGTTTCAAGAAAAGAGCCAAAAATATACTATGGGCAGCAGATAGTTTCATCAGTAAATGGGGAAAACTTAGATAGTCCTGTGCAAAAAGAATGAAATTTGACCCCTGTTTATACCATACACACAAATCAACTCAAAATGGATTAAAAACTTGAACATAAGGTCTGAGACCATAAAATCCCTAGAAAAAACATAGAAAGCAAGCTCCTTGACACTGGTCTTGGCAATGATTTTTTGGATTTGACAACAAAAGGAAAGAAAAGAACAAAAGTAAACAAGTGGGACTACATCAAACTAAAAAGCTTCTATACAGAAAACTATCAACAAAATGAAAGCCAACTTATTTGGGGAGAATATATTTGCAAATGGGAGAAGATATTTGCAAATCATATATCTGATAAGGGGTTAATATCCAAAATATATAAGAACTCATACAACTCAATAGCAAAACATCGAACAAGTCAATTAAAAAATCGGCAAAGGACCTGAATAGACATATTTTCCAAAGGAAACATACACATGGCTAAAAAGTACATGAAAAGATGCTCAGCATCGCCCATCATCAGGGACCACAGTGAGATGTTACCTCAACACTGTTAGGATGTCTAGTATCAAAGGACAAGAGATAACAGATGCTGGCAGGGCTGTGCAGCAAAGGAAGTCTGTGTGCACTGTTGGAGGGAAGTGATCTAGTACAGCTCCTGGGGAAACAGTAAGGTAAGTAATAGTAAGGTAAGTAAGTAATAGAACTATAGGACCCAGCAAGCCCACTTGTGGGTAAATATCTAAAGGTAATGAAAGCATTATCTTGAGGAGATATTTGTACTTCTATGTGCATTGCAGTATTATTCACAACAGCCAAGATATGGCAAAAACCTGTGTCCATTAATGGACGAATGGATATAGAAAATGTGGTGTATATATACACACAGTAGGATGTTAGTTAGCCTTAAAAAAAAGGAAACCCTCCATTTGTGATGTTCACCTTCCATGAACCTGGAGTGGCATATGTGAGATGAGTCAGAGGGAGGTAAATACTACATAGTACCGCTTATGTAAGACAGCAAAACAAAAAGATGTCAAACTCATGGAAACAGGGAGTAGAAAAATGGTTGCCAGGGACTGGGAGGTGGGAGAAATAGGGAGATGCTAATAAAAGGGTATAGACTTTCAGTTAAAAAATGAATAAGTTCTGAGGATCTAATGTGTAACACGGTGCCTATAGTTGAAAACACCGTATTGCATAATTGAAATTTGCTATGAGATTTGAACTTAAGTGTTCTCACACAAAAAATGTTAAATATGTGAGGTGATGGAGTTGCTAATTAGCTAGATGGGGGTCATCCTTTCACAGTGCATATCAAACATCACCTTGCATACTAAATATCTTACTATTGGTCAGTTATGCCAAAATAAAGCTGAAAAATGAAATAACAAAATAACTTGCTTTTCAAAACTTGGAAAAAAATGATGTGGAAAAATAGTACATTCATATTTTGGAGGCTATCAAATAAGCAAAATTGTTTTTAAATGAGATTAATCAGCACTGGCGAGTAAGGACATAGTGAAATGAGCACTCTTATCTACGGCTACAAATCAGTCTGCCATAGAGCTGAAAAACTATTAGAAGAATTTATGTCCCATACAGAGGAATACTGCTCAAAAATGTTCATCTTAGCATTATTTATAGAAGCTGAAACTTGGGAACAAATTTTATTCCAGGAAAGGGGAATGACTATGCAAATCATGTTATATTCCCTTGGTGGAGAGGAATGCATCCATTAAAGACAAAGTTTATGAAAGTTTTTAATAACATTGGGAAATGCTTAGGTCAGCCCATGTATTCTGCAGTACACGAATGATTTCGTATAGAAATCAATGCCATGGAAAAAAGTTTCCATTATGAAGAATTTTGGGAAACCCAGGATTAATGCGCACACACACACACATACATCCCTTCCCTTCCCTTTTCTGGAGTATTTTGCAAAGTCCTTTATATGCCATGCATGTTTTTTCTGGCATAAATATCAAGGAAATTATGTTCTGAAAGGAAATTAGATCACGAAAAGGGAACAAAACAAAAAAGAAGTCATAATCACATTTAGGCAGGTTTTTATAGTTTACCGAGAATTTCTCACCAAAGCTTTCCTTACTTTTACAGTAAACTCTTCAAGACTGTGAGTTTTTGAGTTGGGCTGCCCAGATGTAAATCCCTGCCCAGACAGGTGACTTCCGTGGACCTTTGCCCCATTCCTCTGCCTTTCCAAACTAAATGTCCTTATCTGTAAATTGAGAAGAAGGGTAGTAATCCATGTTTTATTTATTGTTTTGTTCTAATGATTAAACGAAGATGAGAGCTTTTAGCGGGAAGTCAATCATCTGTAAGAGTGGCAGCTGTGGTTACCATCCCCATCACCGACAGGTGCGGACGACTGGAGGTTCTAAGGGGCTTGACCAACGGATGAAGCCACGCTTCACACTGACTTACGCCTGACCTCAGACTCCCTCCGTCCGCACTGTGTGCGATGCACTAGAGAATCTCGCAGTCACTGCGACCCTGACCGTTTCCACAAGGTCGGCCTCTTCCCAGCGCCCCCTTCTGCCTCCCTGGGACTCAGGCCCACCTTTCCTGAAGTTCTGGGAGATCTGACTCCTCTGTTGGCTTTGTCTTCTGGGCTTGTTCTGTTGACAGGAATCACCAGAGAGTGGGTTTCAGCCACCGAATTAGCCGAATTACAGCCCCTTGTTCCCCCCTGAAGGGTGCATTTTCATGCGATGGAAAGCCTCCTTAGCATGTTGGGTTTAGGAGAAGAATCTGGGGTCTCATGTCTGCTTCCGTCTCACTCAGCCCATTGCGTCACCGCGTTATCAGACATGTCCAGCCTCTGGAAAGCCCCCGTGTGCTCGTGGGAGAATGGGAATGAAAAGGGCAAATGGTCATGGAATTGGTATAATAGTTTTTTTTGTAAGGATCCCTGTCCAAACTTTGATAAGCACTGGTTTAAAATATTCTAGGTGTGGTGCAGGGCACGGGAAGTTCATAAATAAAACAAGTTCGTTTTGTTCCATTATAGCGAAGTTCCCTCCATTAAACGATTTGGTTTTAACCTCCAAGTGTGTAGTAGCCCCTATTTTAGAAACCTATGTAAAAAATGAGCTATACAAATTATCTGCTTGTAAGGGACTTACCATTTAATTGAAGGAAATCAGACATATTTACAAGTGTCTCAAAAATGTGAGAGGGCCTATGAAGTGGAAAAATGATGGTCAACAAAATACCAGAAAAGGAGCAAAGGGAAGAAAAAGCAGCTCTATTTGGGGAGTCTCCAAAAGGCTTCCTATTCCTGGGAAATTGGCAGAATATTGATACTAGGTGTATTGATAGCCTCTGTTTTAAGGGTCTGTTTTGTGCCAGCCACACCTCTAGAAGCTTTGCATGTACTGATTCATTTAGTCTTAATAACAACCCTGTGAGACAGGCGTACCTGCTCTGTCTGTGGAGGGCGAACCTTCACCCAGAAAGATGAGGTGACCTGGCAAAGGCCGTCCAGGCTGTGCGGGAGGAGCAGGATGCGGACCCCACGGCGCGGCTCCCGGGTCCTCGGCGAACACAGTTGCTCTTTCTCCACGAGGGATGTAAAAAGTGTGCATGTGCATGTGAGTGTGTATTATGGGACGTCAGTTATAAGAGGCTTGGCAGATATAGTTCTATTTGGCTGGGTTATCAAAAATTCAAAGTAAAACGGAGGGATATAGAAGCATTAAAAAGTAGTTTCAGATTACACCGTAGAGACCCTTGACCGACAGAGGGAGGTGTGCACGGAGTCTGATGAGCAGCGGGAAGACACTGAAGGGCTTGGGAGCGTTACTGAACCGACGAGCACTAGGACTCGGAGACATGAGTCTGACAGCACAGCCCTGGACGGGCTGGGAGCACAGAGCCGGCAGGTGCACGGGGTCAGTGCTGAGACTGCCGAGGGTGAGCGGAGGAGGTCCGGGAGTGGGGGGCATGGCGGGGAGGGTGAAAAGAAACCGCAATGGGGAGGGAGTGCACAAGGCTCTGTGCTCGCTGAGACGAGCCTCGTTCTTTGCGTTGGAAAGGGGTGAATTTGGGGTGGAGCAGAGATGGGCAAAGCCACAGATCACATCCTGGGTGTGTCCCTGAGCCGTTTGAGGGTGTCTAATCTCCGGTAGGATCAGTGTTGTCCTAGGTTTTGTTTTGTTATATTTTGTCATTTTATTCTGGAAGGCATTTCCTGATCATCCATCCACTATGTGCAAGACGGTAAAGCAGGCTTTGGGGGAAATAAAGGGAGGGAATGACGCTTACTCTGAAGATCAGCATATGGGTAGGGATTTCCTGGGTGGGACGAATGAAGGCAGAGTTCCTCTGTCTGGGGTCTTCACTGCTGCAGGTCTTGTGCTTGGCCCGGTGAGAGCTCCCCAAATACCAAGTAAATGGATCTGTGAGGAGGCTGCATTCAAAGTGAACCAAAGAGGAGAAAAGCCAAGACAGGAAGACGGGGAAATGGATGAGGAAATAGCCACTCTGATGCGACATCGGTTCATTGGACACGAAGGCACGGAGACCCAACTTTAAAGTCCTTTTCCTACAGTGTGGCTAATTACAAAGCACCCAATTTGGCAGAAGGAACACTTTTAACAGTGGTTTTCAAAAGCTTGTCAAATTGAGTTAAAAAAATTCATTGCTTCCTTCAATCAAGTATTGGAACAAAAACATACTGGTATTCTGTGTACTAAAATCTGTACTGTCTGGTGAGAATATAAAGGATACAGTAGAGCAGAAGATTTCTTGTTCTCATTGAACTTACCACATTCTAGTGAGACAGTTACATAAGGAGGGACAAAATCATGTTGTGATGTGCAAAAATAGACAAGGTCTTTGACGGAGGGGAGGACGGGCTTGCTGAAGTAAGGATGAGAGCAGAGAGTGAAGATGAAGCAAGCGAGGGCCTCAGGTAGGGGACAGCCCTATGGCTCTCGGGGCTGCTGGCCCAGCTGTGCGTCTGCAGCATCGTGAGACAGGTGGCGAGTGGCTTCTGATGCATCTGACTAGAGTGGCAGGCAGTGTCGTATGGGTCAGGGGAAGGGTTTTTAAAACTGAAAGGGACCCCAGAAATCATCTAGTTCAAGCTGCAACCAAAGCGGTTGCCTTGATTTGACCCTGGATCAGTGGATATTAGGGTATGGAGAACCCACTTTAAAACCCTTTCCCTACAGTGTGGCTAATTACAAAGCCACAGTTAAACAATTCAGTACTGCCAGTGATGAATGACAAATGTGGATCTTAAAAATATAAAGGGAAAAATCCCAGTCATATCATGATCTATTTGAAAAAGAAGAAAAAGGGGGATTCTTAATTGATAGAAAACTCATGATATTATTCACAAGTTAAAAACATACAGTTCTACCAAGTCCATTAGTTGGTGGAGTTTTAGGAGCAAATGATGAAAAGTATTAATAAAAGTCAGGGTCTTAGCTGTGTGTTGCCCCAGGAGCCCTGAACTCCCATCTCATTGGGGTGCATGGAAGTTCCCTCGACAGGGTGACCACTGCTGCCATCTGTGTGGCTGAGAGTGAGGGCAGGTTTCCACGTCAGTGGGAATACTGCTTTTTCCATTCTCATGGAGTTTTTTTGTTTAATTGTTTTCTTTAAATATATTACTTCAATTTCAAAGAACAATTTACTGAGAGGCTTAAAAACAATGATCTAGATAAGTCTGTGCATTATGAATTACAGAAAGCTATAAATGTTAAAACAATATTTTCAAAGTTACAGGAAAGTAGACTTTAAATGATCAATTTACAGATATAAATAAAGACATTAATTAGTAATTAAATTTCTAGGGCTGCCATGGTGTTTTGCTTCACAATGTACAAATTTCCTCCTATGTTTGGGCCAAAAACAGAGATAACAATTTTCCAGCGAAATTGATCTAAAGGAACAATTAAGGAAAAAACAAGCAAAGCAAAGCAGTCTTAGGGCATGATTTTGGCCCTTAAAGAACCTGTGGGTTCTGAAAGGCGAGCCACCTAAGGTAACTCCAAATGCAATCATGTCCTGAAGGAAGAATATTGAAAGACGGGCTGAGAAGAGGAAAGACAGCCATAAAATATTACAAATATCTTTGATCTGAATCCACAGAAAGAAATTTGTTTTAGATTCTGGCCCATTATATACATAATATTTATTCACAATGGTATAGAAGAGTGTATATGTTAATAAATATGATGCACTTTAATATCATCTCTTTTCTGCTCTATTTGGATCTGTTCCATCCCGTTCCATTAAAAAAAAAAAAAAGCTTATTTTGACTGACTAATCTGATCTCATGTGAGCTGTTAATCCAGAACTTGAAAAAGACTCTATGAAAGATCTTCCGGGGTCCATGCACCCCAGGGCTCCAGCGGAGGGCGTGGCTGGACAGAGGGAGGGAAGGGCGAGAGAGAGACTGTGTATGATGAGATTTTGGGGCTCTTTCCCTTGGACGTGAGGAATCTGTCCGGGTTTGGAGCAACCACGGGGCAGGAGAGGACTGACAGACAACATCAGGCCCGTCACCATCCAGGGAAATTCCTCAAGACAGAAATGGGTGGGGAAAAGAAATCGGAAGTCTTGTTGAAAGAGCAGAAAAGAGATGGATGTTTGATGAAGGAATAACTAAAGGAAACCATGTCTTCTAAGACCTTGTGTCTCAGGTAGAGTCCTGGAAACTCTTAAGCCACAGGGAGTGAATTTGTGCTAAGGAAAGAGAACCGGAGAGATGTACGTGGGTGACGTGCAGGGGTTTCCTAACTGGGTTCCCAGGGATTCTTCTTACCCAGATTTGGTCTACCGCCCAAAGTTTGATGTGCTGTTAAACAGCAGCTTTTGCTAGTTCAGCACTCTATTTATACAATTTTGTCACAAGATTGCTTGTTGAATAAAATGCCAGAAAAGTAGATTGTTTTCCATCTAACAATATTCCATGAAAATAGTTAAAATGAGTCACCAGAGATATTTATGAAAGTTTGCATTTTTTTGGTACCACACTGGGGCTCCTATGGGGTGTTTCGTGATTGCTTGCTTTTCTACAAACCCCATCCCTGCCACCCTTGGCAGGGCTGAGGTGATCTTGGAGATGCGGACTGCCATGTAGCGCGCTGTGGGGAGAAGGGTGGGCGGGTGATATGGCTGTTGGAGGCCCCATGGGGCAGAAAGAACGCGCATCCCCTTGGGGCATATTGATCTGAGGACACCCTTACCCGTGGACTATGAGGGAATAAAGAAAAGGATGCTGCCAAGATAGGGGACAGGGACCTCAGATGTCCTCTGACCTGGGGTCACCCTTAGGATTTCCTAAATCAGGGCTCTGCAAACTTATTAAAAGGGCCAGACAGTAAGTGCTTTTGCTTTGTGGCTCACACAGTTTCTGTTTCAGCTTCTCACTCTGCTGTCAAAAGAAGCAGTTAGTAAACAACTAGGTGTAGTGTGTCCCAGAAGTTTTAATTCACCAAAACACATAGTGGGTTGGTCTGGTCTGTGGGCTGTAGTTTGCTGACCCCAGTCCTGGAGCAACATCTGAGTGTAGGCAAGCTCAACCAGTTTTGCAGAAAACGCTCTCCTTTTTAAGGGTGGAGAGGATTCTTATTAGGTATTAAGGGACTACTATTAGTTTCCCCCAAAGGGCTAAAAGCTGCAGAGGAGGGAAGCAAGAGCATCTATAGGAGAACTGGCCTCAGGGAAAGTTCCACACTCACTGATTCGGGCACCGTGTATGCCACTGGGTCAAAGCAGCAATGCCTGGAAAACCTCCTTGATGTTCATGAGAGAAAACTCCCTGTTCTGGGTCTTTATCACTTCGTCTCTCTGGCACAATTCTAATTTCTCCTCGAGGCCAGAGAGATACTTTCTATAGCCATTAGGCCCCCTAGCATATTCTGTGCCTTTCAGTCTTCCAGACCCTCTATAATTTATTGTGCTTTAACAATTTAAATACTCAGAGGAGAAAACTGCAGCCTACAGTAAGTGAAGTGAAGCTGAAGGAAGAGAGCCAAGCAGACACAGCCAGAACTGGCTCCTGACCCCCACTCCGGCTCTCTTTCCATGACCACACCCTCCTCTCTAAATCTTCATTAAGTTTCTATTGAAAAATCAAATATTCACAAATGTGCAATCTAACCTGCACAAATACAGAGCCTGATTTTACTCTTAGCTTTGGAATGTGCAATGGGCCCTCCGGAGTCATAGAAGAGAAAATGTTGTCTTCCAAAACTGGTCTCCTTCCTCAGACATCCATAATCTGGTTCCCCAGGAAATCCCTTGGTTTTCATTTAGTCACAGACCAGATTCTAGTAAAAGGTCAGTAACTTCTTTCCATCTTGCCATTCAGAGAGCAGAACTATACCTTGAGGATGTTGAAGAAAGGATTCATTGGCAGGTGTAACTGAATTGCTTCTCAGTTCCAGGCTCTCCTGAGTATTTCAGCTGTATCTCGTCACTGTTCGGGGAAAATGCACAGGTGTGGGTTTGTGGGCACACAGATCATCGGAGCAAAAGTTCAGGCCAGTGGCTGGGAAGGCAGGTTCTGGGGCCACAGTGCTTCGCTGAGTAGCAGAGGGCCTCCATTTCCTCATCTGTAAGCAGGATTAATTATAATGTCTCATGGGGTTTTTGTGAGAATCATGTCTCCCATAAATTTGAAAAAACAGTGTAGGGGTCCTGCCAGTGGGTTTCAGCTCCAGGCAAGCTCACTATGGATTCAATGTGACCAAAAGAAATGACAGTAGAATGTTCTTGGGGTCAAAGGGTTTATACCCAACTTTATTTCCTTAGTGGCGGTCAATCACTAGAATCTCATCCACTCAGCGAGTCTGCACGCAGCAAGCCAGTCTCTGCCTCTGGGTCCCCCTACCCCTGCAGACGTCTCAGTCTCTGGTCCTCGGTGCTGCCACCATGCCAGCCTCTGCTCTCCTACATGCTTGCAGTCGTGCCACCATGTTGCCCAGAGCACTGGGCAGAGCTCTCCATATAGACTCAATAATGACACATTGCCCACACGTGTGTAGTGAGCTAGCCAACCGGGGCCAGGTGAGAATCCCAGCCACAGGAACCTTCACTTTATCCACAGTAGGATATGTGTAAATGAAGGAAAAGAGGGAGGGACAGAAAGTACATATTCTCATTTAAGATGATGCTAATTTCCCTCTGTGGATTCATTAAAATTAAATAACTCACAACTATCCTTTATCTTCTCCCTGTCTTGATTTCTTCTCTTCCTCCAATATAAGAAGAGGAATCTTTGATTTCAATGAACTGTGTATCATCTGAGAAAAGGAGGGGCTGGTGCTCTGTTTGGGAAGTTTGACATTTGAATTGTGACTGAGTCGCTTTCATATGATGGGGTAGACAGTGCCTCTGTGGTCTGAGCCAGTTCCTTTTTCTGAGTCTCAGTTTTCTCAGGTGCAAACTGAGTGTTATGATATAGGCCTTGGAAATTGTTGTTCCACGGTTGTATGTACAGTTCTTTGGACAGTGTCCGACACAGTAGTAAGTTCTGGAATTTGTGCAGTACAGTGGGGGTATTGTGGTTATTATTTGGTAACCTCTGCTTCTCATGTGAATTTTAAAGAAAAGAATCATGGATTAGGAGATCCACAATCACAGATCATAAACCTGAATTTTTGGACCCACTTCTGCCAAAAACTGTAAGACTCTTTCTTCTGTACATTTCCTGTGCACCTCTCCCTTTCCTGTGCATCATTTCTCCTTTTCCTGTATCTTTTCTGTACATTTCCTGTTGTGGGGAAAGTTGGGATTCCTATGGCCAGGATCCTCACCTGAACCTAAACTACTTGATGATGTAACTAGCCTGCACCTGCTCCCACACCCGTGGGCATTAGCTCTCACTGGCTGAGTCCCTGTGTAAGGAGCCCCACCCAGTGCTCTGGGCTGAGGCAGAGACGAAGGAGGATCGCAGAGCTGCAGACCTGATTCTAGTGCCCGACCTGTCACCGGGAGAACAAACCAGGTAATAAACCCTTTTGCCCCGATAATGCTCCCCTGTCATTCATTCCTCGGGCTCACTGAGTCCACAGTGAACTTGCCCGGGGCTGAAACCCACTGGCAAGACAGCTGTACGTTTCTCCCATTCCTGTACATCCTCTGGACATTTGCTGTGATTTCTGCTTTTCCTGTGTGTTCTCTGTACATTTCCTATACATCTCTCCCTGTCCTATACGTTTCTCCTTGAGAAGATGAGGTCATTTTAACTATATTATCCTGAGTGAGATGTGGTGAGGCCAGAGGCTCCAGTGCAAGAAAACAGACATTTGCAGCTTGGTACTCCTAGCCCCCGGGGAGAACCCTGCGCACCTTGCAGGCACTCGGGGGAAGCCGGGGGTGGGCCCAGAGGTGCACAGAGAGGGGAATTGTGGGCAAGGGCCTCTACTGTGCTTTCTGGGGGAAGCAGGTTTAGGACTGGCTGATCTGAGTGCTTTCACTGGGCTGTGGGGCACAGGGGCTGACCGTGGTTGCCCGGTACCGGGTCGGGGGCAGACAGGGTGGGCACAGAGTGGCCCAGGGTATGAAAGCCCCTAAGGGACTTGGTTGGGGTTATGGACTCGGCTGCTCAGAAGGGGGAACTGACTCACCTCTAGCCAGAGTCACAAAACAGGGTAAGACAGCACAAAACCTGCATTACAGAGGTCAGCTCAGGTGAACTTAATATCCTTTACAAGCTTAACTTCTGATCTGGGGACAGTGGGTTCTTTGCTTGGTAATTCTTGGCCGGAATATACATGCCACACACTGGTAAGCAGGTGCCCCATGGTCTTTCCCTGGAGGCATCAGCCAGGTCCCGGGGCTCCCATGTCCAGACTGGTCGATAGCAGGCACTGGGGACCCTTTCCACAGAGAAGATAACCAATCAGGAGGGTCCAGCCTGGAGACAATAGTGATTTCCCAGTTTATGGTGAGGTCAGATTTCTTGTTTTGTTCTGTGCCCTGTGGACCTGTTTCCCAGGTGGATTTTCTATTGACTTGCTAAGTAAGAGCAGAAACTGGCCTCGATGCTCAAAAGACTTTGTACACTGATTACAAACTAACTGATGTGTTGGCTTCTTTCTGAAACTGCAGCTGCCTTTAAGGCAGAAGGTAGCAAGTAGCAGGCAGTAAACAGCCTCACCAGATAGCATCCTGGCTCACAGAATAAAGACCACCTGAACCAATTCAGAGGTCGACAGAATGAGATTGATGGCAAACTGAATTCAGCTTGGGGTGAAAGAGCACAGTTTAAAAAGCAGCTCCGAGACGTGGCCAAGTTTCACTGCGTCTCAGTGTTTTGCTGACATATTATTTGCACTTAGCTCATCTAGAGATTTTGAAGTATGTAACCTTGATATTTTGCTTTTTAATCTTGAAAAAGTAATTGCACCAAATAGGAAAGTAATATATTAAAACAGAACAAAAGCAGAGGTCTTTGGAGAGTTTCTAATTACAATAAATATGGGCTCCAAACTACAGATTATCTTTATGGTCAGGGCCTTAACTCCCCTGCTTTTTTCCCCCGTACTATCTTTTTTTGTTTGTTTTTGGCTTACCAATAAACCTTTATTAGAATTCTGGATTTCAAAAAATAGAGCTTTGTTGAGATACCTTTGGCATGTAAAAATTGTGTATATTTAAAGGTGAGCAACTTGATGTCTTGATATTTATATACATTGTGAAGAATTACTACAATCCTAGTAAATTGAATAACATATCTGTTACTTCTACATGGTTACCAGTGTGTGTGTGTGCGTGCTGAGATTTGATTTATGATCTATCCTTTTCCCAAATTTCAAGTACACAGTGACATACTGTTAACTATCTTCATTAGGTAGGTTGGGCATTAGATCTCTATAATGTATTCATTTTCCATATTTGCATAAATGGAACTTCATAACCCTTGACCAACATCATCCCATTTCCTCTTAATCCCAGCCTCTGGCAACCACCATTCCATTCTCTGCTTTTACGAGTTTGGCTATTTCCTTTTGTATCTATTTTGTTGAGAGTTTTTAATCATGAAAGGGTGTTGAATTTTATTAAATACTTTCTATGCATCTATTGATATAATCATGTAGCCTTTGTCTTGCATATGTTAATGTGGTATGTTGTGTTTTTTAATTTGCGTGCATTGAACTCTCCTTGCATTCCAGGGATAAACTCCACTTGATCATAGTATATGATCCTTTTAATGTGCTGTTGAATTCAATGTACTATTATTCATTGAGGATTTTTGCATCAGTGATCATCAGTGTTCATGCTGGCATGCAGTTTTCTTCTGTCATCTTTGACTGGCTTTGAAATTGGGGTGAAGCTGGCCTTATGCACTGAGTTTGGGAATGAGCCTTCTGTTTTTTGAAAGAATTTAGGAAGAGTTGTATTAGTTTTTCTTAATGTTTAGTGGGACTCACCAGTAAAGCCATCTGGTTCTGAGATTTTCTTTTTGGGAGATTTTTGATTACTTATTCAATCTCCTTCTTTGTTATTGGTCTGTTCAGGGTTTATTTTTCTTGTTCAGTCTTGGTAGGTTGTATGCCTGTAGGAACACATCCATTTTCCTAAATTATCCAATATGTTGGTTTATTGATGTTCACAATAGTTCCTTATGATCCTATTTCTATGCCATCATGGTAACCACAAAGGAAGAATCTATAGTTGATACACAAAAAATAAGGAGAAAGGAAGGAAACAAAATCACCACCAAAATAACATCAAATAACAATAGAAAAAAATCCAGGGAAAGACAGGAGCAAAAGAAATACATGATCAAAAACAATGAACAAAATGGCAAAAAAGTCCTCACCTACCAATAATTGCCTTAAAGGTAAATGGATTAAACTCCCCAATTAAAGGTATGTGTATCCTAATTGGTCCCATGCTAAACAACACACACAAAATAATGACTTATTTTCTTGATGAGTCAGAGTTATAGATATGTGCAGGCAGTTGTGCCAACTGCTATGTATGCAGATGGACATGAAGATGATGAGGGGCACTGGAGGACGGGCTTATGGTTGCAGAGGTGACCTGGCACCTGCTCTTTTCTGAGGATCCCCCATGCCAGCTTTGGCTTATGAGGATGCAGAGAACCCTTACTTCCTAGGAGCTGTAGGGGTGGCCATGCTTCTGAAGATGAAGTAACGCACTGAAGATCAGAGCATTTGTGGGTTTCCTTATGTCCTTGAAAATTATCTCATTTCCTATTTTCAGAACCTTGAGTCCTCACCCATCCCTCCTGCTAGTCTTCATGGGAAGGCAGCCTAAACCTATTTGATCCCAGTCCCTGTGTTGGCTGTTGAGTGTATTGTAATAAACTGGTTTCATTCATATGTGAAATGGTTAATACTATATATATGTATTTTTAGAAAAAGGTTATCTGTTTTTTTTTAAATTGCAGTTTTCAGTTTTGATGATTGGAAAAAGCATTTACTATCATGTCTCTGGATGAACAGTCTTACTTGCAGGAAGCATGAAATGAGATCTGAGAATGAAATATTCATGGACTAAAGGGAGGCGGAAGGTTTAGGAGTCGCAGTGGAGAATGTGCTGAAGAGCAGGCGGGAGGTCAGCAAAGGTCTGCTCAGTGCCAGAGGGAGGTGAGAGGAAGATGGTGGGCAGCAGCACAGATCCACCTGCCTCCGGCTTCTCCTTGCAGTTAGATTTCTCATCTAGAAGATACACCGGAACAACAAACTGTTTCCCCCTCATCTCTTGCAGAGTTAGAGCCGGTATAGAGGCTTGGGACTCTCTTGAGTAAGAACAAGAGCTGGTTTGGACTATGGTGAATTCTAGAAAATGATAAGTTCCTGTTAAGTTCAAGAAGATGGTAGAGGATGAGAAGACTTTAAGGCAGATGGAAATTGTCTTAGAGCTTGCATTTCATGTGAGTTCCTGTGGAACAAACTGTCAGGGAACATATGGAGTGACAGGCCCGCTGGAGTGAAAGGAGAGCTCCAGGAATGGTGACAAGCAGAACCTATTGACACGACTGATGTTTGGGACGAAGAATGAAAACACTCTCTGGGATGTGGGCAGGGTGAGAATAAGCAGAATATTGGGCATGGTGAGAAATCTGGCAGAGGGATAGGCCTGCAGATGCATCTTCAGGCAGCTAATCCCCCATCTCCGATGCTAAGAACACATAATAATGAGACCACAAACTTTTTTTTCTGATTTCTAGAGAGGATTCCTTTAAAAATAGACGTTTGGCATTTGTTCCAGTGGGTCAGGAGTCCTCTGTCATTAAAAGTCAATTACCACACATCCTAGCAAGGGGTTGATACGGTAATGACCGATCTCTATTCCTCACTGTAGGCCAGAGAATCGTCTACATTCGAAGGTTAGGCTGCCTTCATCCTAGAGGACTGTAGGGCACTGTCTGCCTCCGGGCTGAACTTCTTCCCTCCACTCCAGAGCACGTAGGATGCTATTTCTTTTCAATCCCAAGCACTTGTCATTTAACAGGAGGAGATTGATTAACAAAACTATACCTGGTGTGAAGATGAATTTATGTGTCAGATAATACTGTCCCAGCCTAAAAACCATCAAGGTCATTCTCAGCTCCTCCAATCCTCTCTCTTCTACAAACATGCTGTCTCACAGACACTTGGCAATATTTAGGGACATTTTTGGTCATCACAACTCGAGAAGAAAGGGTGTGCCACTGGCATTCAGAAGGCAGGGCCAGGAATGCCACTAAGCTTCCTGCGTTGCCCAGATACCCTTCACAACAAGGAATTATTTGACCCCAAATGTCAACATTGCTGTCAATGTCAGAGTAGTCGAATTGCTTTTAGGGTTGCTATCAAAGGGACAGCCCTAAATATGAACAGGTTGAGTTTGAGTCCAGTGAATTTTGTTCCATAAACTAATGCATGTGTAGGCATTTAGCCTTAATAGAGTGCTGTTCTTTTGTTTACCTTAGTTGGTGGACTGAGATTCCTACATTCTACATAATGATATACTCTAATTATCCAAAAGATTACACATTTTCCAAACCTCAAGGTAGTGAATTACCACAGAGATAGAATTAAAACATCCGTCTGATATGATTGCCCATTACCCTGGTGATTTATAAGACAACGTGGGAAAATAATTTGGTTTTCACCCTACCTCACGCATACTCCTCTCCCACCTCAACCGGCTGCCTTCCACTTTGACTCTTTCTGGAATACAGTTTCTATGTTTCTCTGCAGATGCCTTAGGGAAAGAGGATATAATCATTTACCTAGTGAACCAGTAACCAGTCTGAAAGCACATTCAGGAGAAAGTGATAAAGTAAAATAAAGAAAGTTCTTTTGTCTATTTAACATAATAAAGTAACAAAACAATACAACAAAAGTTTGGGTAGCACCAGGTACTTGGTCAGGTAGATTTAAGTGTGTGATCCCGAGTCAACTGGGTGGAAGAAATGACAACAGAGCAGGAATAAAATTCAGTTGTGTGACTGATAAATATGAATAGTCCTACTTTGTTTTTCTGAATATGTGCTTCAAATACAAGTGTTTATTTTAGAAATAGTACATAAACTCAGTTAAAGTGCATGGATGGCATGCCATATTTAAAGTGTGAATTGTTACCTAAGAATGATTAAACAATTGTAAGTTCTTTTTCTTATGAGAGGATTGATAGGAGAAATAGTTCTGTACAACCAGCTCAACATGTCTCACTGATAGAAGGCATAAGCAATTTTCATCTTTTCTGAAATACCATGTCCCCCAACTCTCCAGAGAGAGAAAGATGAGGGAACAGAATGTGTCTTATGAGCTTAAAAATAATGAACCTGAGAAAAAGTTCTGATTTTTTTCCATTTTAGCAGTTATGATTAATAAGTATTATCTGAAAATAACATAATGTATTTCTGTTAACACCTGCCTTGTGGCTTTTAATTCATCCACATGTATGTTTGCAGAAGTTCTAAACCAATGGTTCTCTGAAGTTTTGTACCTCTTTAAGAGATGACATTGGAACTATATATTGATATTAATAGTCTCCAGTGTGCCAAAAAATCACATATTTAATGTATATGGATCACTTTATGGTTCTATGCATTATATTACCATAAAAACCATCTTAAAGAAGTACTGATCAAATGCTGCTTGTGACCTCTGGGAGATTCATGCCTATGTATCAAAATCCAGTGGGAAATTTGCAATACCTGGTGGTTGGAGGTAACTAAGATTCTTCTGGTACTCCTTACAATATTATCATTGTACCTTTCATCACCTTTATAAAGATCAATTTTCAATGGGCCAAGGAAATTTAACATATATTTTAACATACTCCATGCCTTTATCATATATTAGATTCCAGAAAATCTCTTAAGGAGATAGCAAGGATGGTTCACAGGGAGAATTTGGACACTGAGAGCAGTGAGGTAAGAAAAAATATATATAAAGGTAGAAGGTTAGTTGCTTGTTTTGTTGAAAAATAAGTTCCTAGGTCATAAAAATGTTTCGTGGGGTACCCTGATGTTTGGTCGGGAATGGAATGAAATCCACAGATGGCATTACTGTCCAAAGACTGGCACGCTAAGAAATAAACAAATTCATATGAAGTGTCTGCTCCAATGAGGACGAACTTATTCATGAAGAGGGGTCTAGTGTGATTGATCTTCCAGTAACTGGCTGACTGACCCCCTTCCCCCCAGGGTTTATTATTGGAGGATCAAGTTCAGACCCAGTCACTGGCAAACTGAATATTTAGCCCAGCTCGTAGCCAGGTGAGTCTTGGAGAGAGGAAATGCGGTTTGCTGAGCCCACAAGTGGCATTGGTCGCTGCAAATGTGGACTCCTTGCTAATGACTTAGCGGTCACTGTGTTGGCCATGCAGTGTGATGGGTCAGCATCCATAGGGCAGACCACCACACGCACTTGACTGGGAGCACTTCATTTGCAGCGGACACATTTTTAGTGAACACTCACACTGGGTAAAAGTATTCTTACATGAAGACCCATTCTCTCCACATAACCTTGAACATCCTTGTCTCCAGTCCTCCAATATTGTTCATTCCAAGCCCTTAATCATCACCCAACTCATAGTCGGTACCCAGGAATCAATGAATCACAAGAACAGTTATTAGAATTTCTGATTAGCATGAATATTCTTATGTCCAATACCCTTTAGATTCACACGAATGGAACTTTTTCTCAGAAGTCTAATTCCATCAGGTGTCACCACGCAGTGCTGAGCAATCTGCACCACAGGTGCAGATGTCTTCCTCTAAGTCATCTGGCCACAGAGACCTCCATGCCGTTCAGTGGAGGGTTGGGGTGGGCACCAGCCTCACAGGGAAACTAGCTCGTGGGACTCACGTGAGCATCTGCCTGCACAGTCTCGGGTACATGAAATCCACTTGGCAGTTTGCTGTTTGTGGCTTGATCAGAAAAAAACCAATTCTTAACATGCAGCCCAGGCTCATGGTCACCCCTGCTCCTAGACTCAGGCATGCAGTGTTTTTTATTTTTGTCTTTATGTATTTATTTATTTATATATCATTAATGTACAATTACTTGGACAAATTATGGTTACTAGGCTCCCCCTATTAAGTCCTCCCCACATACTCCATTATAGTCACTGTCCATCAGCATAGTAAGAAGCTATAGAATTATTACTTGTCTTCTCTGTATATACTGCCTTTCCTGTGTCCCCCCTGCCACTACATTACATGTACTAATCGTAATGCCCCTTTCCCCACCTTATCCCTCCCTTCCCACCCACCCTCCCCAGTCCCTTTCCCTTTGGTAACTGTTAGTCCATTCTTGGTTTCTGTGAGTCTGCTGCTGTTTTGTTCCTTCAGTTTTTGCTTTGTTCTTATGCTCCACAGATGAGTGAAATCATTTGGTACTTGTCTTTCTCCACCTGGCTTATTACACTGAACATAATACCCTCTAGCTCCATCCATGTTGCTGTAGATGGTGGTAGGATTTGTTTTCTTCTTATAGCTGAATGATACTGCATTGTGTATATGTATACCTCTTCTTTATCCATTCATCTAGTGATGGACACTTAGGTTGCTTCCATTTCTTGGCTATTGTAAATAGTGCTGCAATAAACATAGGTGTGCTTATGTCTTTTTGAAACTGGGCTCCTGAATTCTTAGAGTAAATTCCTAGAAGTGGAATTCCTGGGTCAAATGATATTTCTATTCTGAGTTTTATGAGGAACCTCCATACTGCTTTCCACAATGGTTGAACTATTTTTCATTCCCACCAGCAGTGTAGGAGGGTTCCCCTTTCTCCACAACCTCGCCAGCATTTGTTGTTGTTTGTCTTTTGGATATTGGCCATCCTAACTGGTGTGAGGTGATACCTCATTGTGGTTTTAATTTGCATTTCTCTGATGGTTAGCGATGTGGAGCATCTTTTCATGTGCCTGTTGGCCATCTGAATTTCTTCTTTGGAGAAGTGTCTGTTCAGATCCTCTGTCCATTTTTTAATTGGCTTATTTGCTTTTTGTTGAGGTGTGTGAGCTCTTTATATAATTTGGATGTCAACCCCTTATCGGGTCTGTCATTTATGAATATATTCTCCCATACTTTAGAATGCCTTTTTGTTCTATTGATGGTGTCCTTTGCTGTACAGAGCTTTTCAGCTTGATATAGTCCCACTTGTTCATTTTTGCTTTTGTTTCCCTTGCCTGGGGAGATATGTTCATGAAGAAGTTGCTCATGTTTATGTCCAAGAGAATTTTGCCTATATTTTTTTCTAAGAGTTTTATGGTTTCATGACTTACATTCAGGTCTTTGATGCATTTAGGCACGCAGTTTTCATCTGAGGTAGAAGCAAGGCAAAACCTGCCACCCCAGAGGAAACAGTTTACTTTCAACTGTTACAGGCATTGGCTCTAAAGTTCCTGCTGGGGTTTGTAAGCGTCCTTATTCAGCATCACAATGTGCCTTGGATATTTTAAGAAATTGCACTGATGGTCTAGCCACACCGGACCACGGAGCTTTCTTTTGTTCAGGACCTGGTCAAACCTGGCAGCCTTCGGGTCATTCAGTAAACGGGTTACAATAGCACATCCAGATCTACTTTTTTGTTGCCTTGAAAATCCAAAGTTCCACCAGATACTGTGTCTCCTACTCTGAGTGAGAGTGTGCAAGGCACATGCTTTCTGGAAGGTTCATCTAAAACTTTAATTAAACCACCTCACATCCCCTCAGCCTGCATTTTGCCCCTGACGTTGCTCTGCTCAGGCGACCAGCTGAAGCGAGCCCTCCTTCGCCTCGGCTGCATTTCACAGGCCCGGCTTCTCAGCCCCCGGCCCCCCTGATGTGTCGGCCCAGGAGACCTGCGGAAACTCTCTTGGCATTCATGCATTTGCAGTCTGGATGTGCAGAGGAGTCAGTGCCCCAGGGACAGCCTGTAATGAACTATAGTTACAGTTACAGCCTGTAACTGGTTATGTAACTGAGCAATGCTAGACATGCTAAAGCAGAGAATGCTGAGCACATTTTATTGCCCTACAGGAAGTCCAACTGAACTATGCATTTCTTACTTCCTGTCCTGGACAGCTCTGCTGCTGTGGTGTGGGGCCCTCTGGAATCCCATTCAGGTTTCATGCCCTCACAGTTTAAAATTATAAGCTTTAACCAGTGGAAGAAGGTGCTCTTGAATGACTTTCCTCTTGCTATCCTATAGGTGGACAGTTCTGAGGCACATTCTCTATAACTCAGGAGGTCCGGGAGGGACTGACTAACCAAAAAATTGTCCCTCCCTCTCTTCCTGTTTTTACTACCCCCAGCCCCTCACTTCTGTTTCCTGGGATCACTTCCTAAATCAAGTACTTGCTTATAACAGCCTGTGCTTTTTGGAGAGAATGCTAAGGAAAAGGGGTCTCCCAACGTGCCTCAGGTTTCCGGGCCATTAGCTTTACCTATGTGGCAAGTGCCATTTAATCTCCCGCTTTCTGCTATGCGTCTTGCAAAAGCATCTGGAGCTCCTTTCCATCTCACCGTGTTATCCGAGCATGACGTTGCCACCTAAATAGGTTCAGATGAAGGCTTGGAGACTGTGAGGTAATTAAGGTTCCTGGGGAGCAGGCTGTGGCCGGGCTGCCGTGAGCTGGCAGAACCCTGCTGTCGGATGCTGGATGCGTGCAGCTGTCCTTGTGAAAGCACATAACTTCTGGGGTTTCTGATAATTGCAATAGAAGTGGAAGAAATAGCCCAATCAATAATACTTACCAGCTATTTGGATATGTGGTGATTTGCTCTAGGAAAGGGTCCCCATCTGAGCCGCAGCTGCAATTAGATTTACCACCTGACTAAGCTTATGTTAATCAAATATCATTTCCAAGAGTCGTCTGCCCGCACAGGCCACTCCAGCTACCTGGTGATGTGCTGGGAATCATCACACCTGTTTCCAGTTTTTGGTGGTGATTCCCCCAGAGATGTGGTATGGTTTTTGGTTTATTATTTCTCAGCTCCACCGTCATGGCCCTTACTGCATTAGTAAATGTCTGCTGCCAAATTTATCTGTTTGTACACATTCTCAGAAACTAGGATTATAGCACAAGATGAGCCCAGGCTCCCACTGGGGCCCAAATGGGGTGGAATTTGGTCCGTTTGCATTTTCCACCTGAGGCAAGAATACCTGTTTGCTGCGTGAACGCCCATTCAAACCTGCTTTGGCCATGCGGCTTTCCACTGGAGGCTGGCATCCTGTCCTCACCCTCCGGGCCTTGCTGCCGCGGTGACTGCGACACAGCTCTGGCTGACGAGAAGCAGACATCCCTGGGGAGGACTCCACTCCCTAGAGAAACCTGGCCCAGGCCTGGTGGTGAAACAGTCAGCCTTTCCTTTTGCCGCCCGCCGCCTTTCTTCTTACCTGAATGCAGACCTGTGCCCAGAAGCAGGGTGCTCTGTCCTGCTACCTTCTGAGCTTCTCATCGCATCAAAAACATGACAGAGCACCTTTTCCATGTCATTTCTCCAGATCAGTAGGTTTTCCTCATATGCATGGCTCCCATATGACCAGGTAGACTGCACACCAGATCAGCCCCTACTCAGATAACCAGATCCACACACCTTGGAATGACATGGGTATTTCCTTTCTCCAGTGTCCTGGGGGCCCTGCTGTGAGGACAGGAGAAACATTTACTGTGTAGATGATGATACTGCAAATCTTTTTTCCTTAATGCCTTCAAGGATTCTCAGTCTTGAACTGACTCGGATCTGGGATTAGGTGACGGGCTGTGACTCTGTTGTGATGGAATTAATGTTTTACTTCTGTCACCAGGCTTGGGGTGCATTGCTTATGCAAAGCACATAGACTTTAATTGGCTTTGCATCTATTTGAACCTATAAATTTCATGTTTAATAATGATTTCACTAATCTCTATAGATGGTACAATTCTGATCACTGCTCTACCCCGCTGTGTGTCACAGAAAGCGTGCCCACTTCTGTTTCCTCATTAAGTGGCACAACTTGGCCTCTGCCAGCCCAGATTCCTTCATTCTCTTTGAAATTTAGGAGCCCGTTTCAGTATCAGCAGCTTCTACCAGTACACGTGTGTTAAAAAGTCAGCCCCTACCACAGTTTTCAAAGATTTGGAAGTCTTCCAGATTCGATGTGTTTGTGGTAATATGGGGAAAAGTTATTTTCTGGGTTACTTCCTGTGTCAATTTCAGTATAAATCAGTGAATGTCACATAGTAAGTTTATATAACGATTTTTTTCCATCAACATTTGGATTCCTTTATTTTCAGTACAAAAAGGAATTTCTTGTGCCTTGAACTTGCTGCCTCTCGTCCACTATGATGCACAGATTCAGTAAAACAAGAGGGCAACTCAAAACTCCCTCCAGCGACCCCAGTGATCGCACTGGATCTGAGATTTCTGGCCAGTACACCTGTGCCAGGAAACTCAGGGCGAGGCAACCACGTTTCTCCCTCCTTATTAGCAGCCCTGCGATCCATTGTCACATATTTTCTCCAAGTCTTTACTGATATTTACCAACAATCTGACTTTTGCTTGGTGCACAAACCTTTTCATTCCAGAGTCTATACGCGAGGGTAACTTGGGAGGTACGTGGTGAATATGGGACCGTGTTTGTGGGGCAGCGATGTGGGCTGTGTGCCGCAGCGTTCACACCCACCCTCCCCGCCCTCGTGAATCTCAGGCCCCACTTTCCCGAGGACCAACCACGTGCCCTTGGTAAGTGGTGCCTGTCCTAAATCCTGTGCCCCTGGGGTTGTCACATGACCAGTTCCTGCCAAAGCGAGGCACCGAGCTGCACGGTGTTTCTGTGAAGCTCCTTAAGGAGACGAGTCCCCAGCCTCCCTCCTCCTCCTCCCCCCCTGCTGACTGAAGTCGGGGAGAGGGTGGAAGTACAGTCAGGACTGGGGTGGGGACTGGAAATATAAATGGAGCCTGGAATGCTGCTGACCCTGAAGGACCTGTCCCAAGTCCGGATCACCTAGTTTCACACTCTTTTTCCATGAGAAGCAAAACAATTCTGTTCTGTTTTTATTTTAATCTTTAATATTTATCAAATATTTTAAACCTTGTGAACATTTTCCTGATAATACAGTAGGCTTACTTCTGTCAGTTCTCAAGGTAAATGCTCTGGGAGGGCTGCTGAAGGGTCTTGAGTGAGACGGACTCCATGTCTCCCCCGGGGCTGGTGAAGGGTGCCCAGTAGGACTTTGCACAGGTGCTCAGGATGTTTGGGTGAGACCCTTTGTGCGATGATTTCCCACATTGTGGGGCACTTACATCATGTGTACCCAACTTATCAACGCCAGTAGTGTCCCCAAGTAAAAGGACATCCATGTGTTTGTGCAAGTCCTCTGGGGCTGGTAGCATCTGCCATTGAAAACCACCGCTTTAAACCACACATATCTTTCTATGAGTCTTGATTCCGATTCCTGCCACTTACTCAATTTTAACATTTGCATAAGAGATTTGGCAAAGTTACGATTCAACTGATGCCATAAATTGTCAGGCTATATAGGACTGTGTGTGTCAGCTTTCATTTTTTTTGCACCTTCAGCCCTATGGCTGCAAGTTATAAGAAATCCATGTAGCATAGTCACAGAACATCACTGATTTTCTGACTCTGCCCTGAATAAAAATTCAGAATTTTGAATTTTTCATTTTATTTCTCTAGCATCCCAGTGCAAGCAGAAGCCATGGGTCCATCTTGCAGACCTCATGTTCATCAAATGTTTTACAAAAATGGACGTTGGATCCTTCAGTCTTGCTATTGATCCAGGGCACCTAAGGCCAGGTGACAGTAAACGAGCCATCTGTTGGGCCAGAGCATGTTCTCAGTTTATAGTATAAGTTATAATCTTACTAACTCTGAACCCACCAAAAAAAAATAATAATAATTCCAGATTTATTCCTTTAAGTGTCAGTTGACTGCAACTAAAGCTAGTATCAACTTCTGGATCCATCCGTGTTCTTAGTGGCAGCAAACAGAATTCTCTCTAGATAGTTCCCGATAAAAAGTAACGACTGAGAACCGACTCAGAGAGTGTGAGGAGGCGCAGGTCCCGGAGGCACCGCGAGCTGCTCCAGCGGCTGAGCCTCCGGGAGGACAGCGCAGCCCCGATGCGTTAGCAGGAGTGCTGGAGCCGAGGCAGGACGCCTGGCTCTGCCCTGAGCTTTCCTGCAAACAGACCCACCGGGTGCCCACTTCCAAGTGGGTCCTTCAAACGGAGGCCCCAGCGTGCGTGGCTGATAAAACAAGCTTTACATTATGACCCCAGGCTTTTTCAGAAGCCTTCTCTCAAGCTTGCATTTGGGGTGGTTGAGGCAGGCCCTTTACCATCATAAGTCTCTGTCATCACCAGCTTCATAAACTCTGCCAGCTGGACAGTGATGGCATCTACTCTTAAGTTTTAACAGCTTTATCCCTTAAAAATATTTTTTCATTACTATGTAAATTGAGAAATTTTTACACATCAATATCTCATTTGTATATTGTCTTTGTATTTTTGTGTTTTTTCACCACCAAATTTTCAATGAAAGTATTTCCTGAATTCTTTATTTATAATACATCTGTGTATTTGAGACTATAAACCATTCTTGTCATATTTGCTGTAAATATATTACCAGCTCTTTGTGTGTTAACCTAATTTATTTTCCATTTTTTACGTCAAACCTATATTCTTTTCCTTTATAATATCTTCTATTGATTTTATCCTGAGCAAATCCTTCCTAATTCCAAACCAATTTAATGTTTACCTATATTTTATTTCACTTATAATATTTTTGGTTTATTTCAATTACCTACTTAAACAATGTGGATTTACTATTATAACACATGGGCAAAGTGAAATTATAGCTTTATTCTTTCACCTGAATATCCCAACTTTCCAGTAACTGTTGATAAACATTAATTTTACAGCAGGTATGGGATTTTTAAGAAGTCTATAAATCAAGGGATAATTACTAGGGTCTGCCACTTCTACTCTGTTGTTCTGAGTGTTCAGTTTTGCACTAATATTTCACTGCTTTATATGTTACATCATATTTCAAAAATTTATAAAACAATTCTCTGTCAACAAACATCTTCAAAACTTTTATAACTATTTTATCTCTTCATGTGCTATAGACTTAATTTGCTACATATCCTCTTTATATATTTGATTGAAATTTTTAAATTTTATCTCTGGAATAATTCCATAAACTAATATAAATTGACATCTTTTCAATATCCAGGAATAAGAAATGTCCTTTTATTTAAATAAAAAATTGTAATACTTAATATAATTTTTATAACTACAAATTGGTCATGCACATTTTATTTCCATCTACTTTAGCATCTTTAAAAGTTTTTAGGTTTTTTTTTGCTGTCACTGTAAATGGATTCTATAGTCCATAAAAAATAACTGATTATGGCTGGCACATAGGAAAGTAATTGGCTTTTCAATATTTATTACATTCAGGATTTTTTTGCTCTATTTTTTTCCTTTTTCATAGTTGGGTCTAAGCAAGAATGTTAGAAATAAAACTTAGTTTATTAAAACCATGTCTTACCGTAATTTTCTATTTTTAGAAAGTCTTACCTACATTATTTTGGTAACTATTTATTGTTTTATTTACTTCATTATGCCTAACAAAAGATTTGATGGAGTTTTACATTCCTATTTTCTTCTCTGAGTTTTCCATAATATAGAATAGTTTGCTTTTTAAAAAACCTCAAATAATTGAATCATTACTTTCCCATTGTTTATCTTATAGTGGGTGAGTATTGTTTTATCTTTTTAAGCACTGCTCAGTTATTAAAGAGCAGCCTCTTACTCTTGGCAATTGCTTCTTTCCGCACTGACCGTGCCTTTCCGAGGCAGATGCCATTTGCAGTTTGTCTAGGTAGCCACAGTCGATTTGCACAGCACTTGGCCCCTGATCAAAGCCAGGCTATCCTGAGTTCTTCCTTAGAAATGTTCTGATAGAACTGTGTCAAAACATAGTGTTAAATTACCTTTCACATTTAATATGCAAAATATGTTACCATGGCAAAAATGTGCTTGAGCCAGGAAAGCACAAAGGCCTATGTTTCCAGACCTCAGGGAGGATGCCAGTCTGAGGGAAGAAATATGGTAAGCGAAGGCAAGCAGAGACCCGGATGGAAAAGTGGTCTTATTGGTGTTTGCATTCTAAGCTCCTAATGTCCAGCGGTGTCTCTGACTGTCCTGTGGCTGTGATGGCCACGCAGCCAACTCCCCAGACTGAACAGGAAAAGAAGGTTTCTGAGCAGGGCCAGCAGAGGTTGAAAAGCCCTCTAAAGACTAAAAAACCCTCAAGGCTAACCCGTTGGTTAGAGCTTTCTATGTCTCAATCCACTAATGGGAGACAAAATAAACAGACACATTGTACTTCCTTTTAAGCAAGCACTTTAAAATTTTTCTAACAACATGGGGCACTTTGGCCAAAAGTGGGCTTTGTTTGGCCCATTGACCTTATAGGGGAAATGTTTTCTAGGTTCTCGAGAAATACTACTAGTCAGAGTATTATTGTGGCTGCTTTTCCTTTGACTTTTTCTATGTGTGTAGCATATGTCTCAGTTAATTTGAGAGAGGACATTTTAAACCATATACTACCCCGTTCATTCTTTTCATCTGGGAAACATCTGTTTGTTCACATATGTGTTTTAATCCACAATCCCCTTTTCCCATTTGCTGTGGATATTCAGGCAAAGAGTATACAGTTTAATTACTTCTCCATTCAGTGCATTGTGTAAGGAATCATTCAGGTGAATTCTTAGCATTTTACGTCTTAAAAAGCAGATGGGTTGAAGAAGCTTCATTTGGATAAATTTGAAAACATATTGAGCAAATTGATGATGTGAAAAAATGTGATCCTCCCTTAATTGTATTGAAAATGTTTCTGAAAATAAGTAAGGGCACCTCTGACCTTAAAAAAAGAATTCCTACTAGAAGTGCCATGGTCCTTTCACTTGAAATGTGCCAGGATCCCTTCACTTTCCAAAGTTGACCCATCATAGTTCATTGCCAGGTGACTGAAATGATGCAGTTGTGCTAATTAGTGCTAAGTTTGACGTGTCATTTAAATTCAGAAAAATTTTTCCAAGACTTGAAGTGCTGACTGATGTAGATCTGGGATCTGTTGTTAACTGTTGTACAAGAGCTACAGCTCATCAAAGAAAAGCAATAATAAAGTGTTACACACTTTGCTGTAATAAAGCAAATGAGGGGTTCTATCGCCAAGAAGAAGAGGTGACAATGTGTTATTAGTTATTTGACAACTAATATCCAGAATCATGAATCTTTTGAACACTACTGTAAGCACAATATTTTAGCAAAGTATTACAGAAAATTCATGTATGCATTATTTTTTCCCATTTTTCTGTGTTCCTGAAAAGCAAAGATACCAGTGACAGAAGGGTTAATTTATAAGACCACTATGGTTGTTAGGACTTGGTAGGGAAAATCATTTCTTGTCCTATTTTGGCTTTCTTGCAGTTATCCTAAGCCAAGCATCCTTAACTTGTGTTTAATCATTTTGGATTTTAATTTGGAAGAGAAGAAATTCATTTTTATTTTCACTAATTTCTAATTGAAATTTAGGTTGCTCCCTTTATAATTGAGGCAATGTATTTCAATAATATTAGCAGATCTATGATTTTGTTGCCAATTCAAACTATAAATATTTTTCTATAACATGAAATTCAAACTACTTGAAAGTTATAGTAATTAGACAACCTGCTAGAAAGTGCAATATCGTACATTAACAGAGCAGCCAGCACATTATTATACCACAGATTCATTTTCTAATATTTTAATGCCTGTACCTCAAAATAACAAATCTTATGTATAATTGTATGTATTTTATGCATTTAAAACATTCCAAGAAATGGTCCTTAAACAACAACCAAATGCTAAGAATCTTTGTTGCAAACTCACAAAAAATGAAAAAGTAAGGAAAGAAAATATCATGTAACTTTTTCTAGGAACTTTTCATTATTTGTTTTAATTCTTGGTAAAAAGGGAACTAAATTCAAGTTTGAAAAGAAAAGCATATTGCAACAGTAACCATATTTCCCAGGTTGCCTGGGATAGTCCTGGTTTCCTAGGGTAATTGTTAAACTATTCCTTTCCACTCTCAAAAGCCTCTTGGGTCGAAAACAAATGATACAAATATGCTACATATTATGTATCTAAACTCACCAGAGAGAAGGTTTGCATTGATTTAACTTGGAGGGTGAATAATGAAATTTTTGTTTTCAATTTTTTTCTGTTCTCCAGTTTCTTCCATTTCTTAAATACAAAAAGACAACCAAGTGGAAGTCATTTAAGATACATTACATTCGACACTCAAAACATTGGCAAACACAGGTGGAATGCCAGTAAATTAAAGGCGCTCTGAAGCAGGAGCACAGCGGCCGGGTCCCTCCTGCGCACAGGTCCCCTCTCCGGGGTTCCAGGTCCCGGAGGCTCCTGCGCTCCCGGGACCGATTATCCTCCTAACGTATCGTCGGAGGCCGAAAGCAGCTTCATCAAACGCCTCCCTTCATCTCATCATCGGGCATTTTGTCGTCTCATATCGACACAGGAAGGGGGGATGCAGCACAGAGAGATAGTCTGAGAGAAAGAGGGACCACATTCACATCCTTTATTACAGTATATTGTTATAATTGTTCTATTTTATTGCTGTTATTGGTAATCTCTTGCCTTGCACAATTTATAAGTTAAACTTTACCATAGGTGTGTATGTACGTCAAGAAAGCATAGTGTATGCAGGGGTTCAGCACTCTCTGTGGCCTCAGGCATCCACTAAGGGTCTTGGAACACACGCCCCACGGACCAGGGAGGCCCGCTCTATTCACTGATTTATTCTGCCCAGCCTCCATCACTAGTTTAAAATAATACACAAGACAGCCATAATCTGAAATCTAGAATTATTATAAAAAGACCATACAGACAGTATGTTACTCACATGGAGGTATTCAAACATTTGAGAAGTGAGCAGGCACTGACCCCTTAGCACAGATCTCATTCAAGAACCAGTGAGAAACAGGTCCCAGGACACATCTGAAAGTATGAATATTGCATATGAAGGAAGCAAAATTTCAGTGTAAAGGTACATAATAGAAGATAGCAAGAGTTCATAATATGAGATGTATCCAATCTTTTCAAAATTAGATCCAATAAAATTGTATAATATAAAATAACAATTCTTGTCATGATTGTGGATTAATAGGAAATTTCCATGGAAAGCAGAGTGAACCATTTATGCAACAATGTTACCATTTTATTGCCAAGAAAAAACACAGTGGCAGAGATTGGCAAGAACTGACACAGCAAGTGGAACACCTTCTTACGCCCTTTCTCTGGCCGTAGGTTGTCTGCTCTGTGCTCGCCGGAGGGAGGGCGCGGGTTTGGCCCATTGGCGGCTCGACGTCTGGAGCAGCGTTGCTCTCCTTCGACAGGTAACTCATGGAAGCCACTTTCTACATGTTTTCTGTTGCCTTAAAGTAGTGTTTTGTTCTCACATTTTGGTTCTAATCAAGAAAAAGATTATTCTTGTTTTGTTCTTGCCTTTCTTCTTATTTAGGTGTCTGTCAGCAAAAATGTGTTTTCTCTGTGGGCTTGTCCCCTGCATCAATTTCCATGAAAAATACCGAAAACTTCCAAGTGAAAAATCTGTATACCATGATTGCTTTAAAAGTGGGATAATGGTATACTGAAGAGTGAAATTTCCCTTGTAAGGGATTTGAAACCGTTCTGAAATAGGAAACAGCATTTTGTGATGCAATATACTTAAGAGGCAGATTTGTCTTTTTCAAACAAGTTGTCTTAAAAAAACGAAGCAAAAAAAATCAGCGCAGTTGCAGCAAGTTGTAAATAAAATATTCTGTAAGATGTAATCAGGAATATTTTGATGGGATATTGAGGAAGGAGGTAAAAATAATGCTTTTTGAGTGACACTAGTGGTAAAGCAGTTGAATTTTTGTTCTGGTATATATTCTGTATTCAGATAATTAAATTCTTGAGAATAGGAGAAGGCAAATAAATTAGAGTCCATTATAAATAGAATAAAACTAAAACATACACATAAGCAAATATGTCTCAGTATATTCGTATAAGGCCAAAATTAAATGTATCTCAAAATACCTGTAAAAGACTAAAAAACAATGTTTCTTTTAAATAAAGATTAAGAAAATTTACTGCAAAAATTAATTCAGCAACTACAGAAAATAGTTTTTTTCTAAAAGGATATAGGGTCAAGATTTTTATAGTAAGTTCTTTAAAATTTTTGAGGTGAAAATATTCCTTATAAAATGTAAATTCATCTAAAGTATGAAAACTACAGGAAGAGGTACAAAATATTTTACAAAGTTAACATAAAGCAGATCCCAGAGCTTGAAACAAACAAAAATTAAACTATAGATCAATCTCTTAGAAAAATTGACAAGTCTTATGTGCAAATTAAATCTAGCTGCACATTTTAGAAATAATTCTAATGCAAAATCTCAATATGGTAGTAAAGAAAAATTAATTACCATTCCCCAAATGGAAAAAGTAAGTTGATAAAATTTTACATGCATAGATGCTAAAAATTTTTAATGGAAGAATAAGATAGATGCACGTGTATATACATATATATTGCTTTATATACATTCCTTGTAAATACAGACAACATATGTTCTTATGTGTTATCCAAATATATATGTACACATAAAAAATCACATACATACATGGAAGCTATACATGCATATTTCATATATACATGGTACATACTAATTTAAAAAGTGCATAATTCTATAAACTAAAAATTATAAAAATTTTCTAAAACATCTTAAAGACAACTATGTGCAGAAACACTTCAACAGAATTCAAAATAAGGGATGATTCTATAAAGTTTTTGAAAACTAGGACAGGCAACTTTTACAGGTCATGTGGGAAAATACATGGGTAAGAAGATGAAAGCCCCAGTTCTGAGAATAAAATTTAATAAAGAGTTACATGTTTCCTTTAGGCATTAATGTGTTACTATAGAGAAATAATAATTAAAATGATATGTTATTTCTGAATACATAGACAAACTAGTGAAACAGGCTAGAAAGTCTTCAAATACTCTGTATTATGAATCTAACATTTAGACAGAAGGATTCATCAATAAATGGAACTGGGAAATTATTTCATTATTTTTGAAAATCACCTGAGGTTTTAAACCGAAATATCACTCAAATGGGTAAAATATTTGAGTGCAAAGGTGAAACTGTAAGAAAGTATGGGTAAGTGGGATTAATTTCTGATCTAATTTTCTCAGTCTAACAGTCAAGAAAATAAAACAACAAAAATTGATGGACAAAACTAGTTAAAACTTTAAAATTCTTTCTTCAGAATGTGATTAAACATTATTATAAAGAAACTAAAAATCTAGAAAATGTGTGTATCATATATGATAAATATGAATATGTTTTATATATAAAGAGCTGTTTTTACAAATTAATAAGAAAAAGACAAAAACCAGATAGAAATTGTGAAAGGCAACTCATAACAAAGGAAATAAAAACAGATAAATTTTGACACTAAAAATAACTAGTTTCCAATCATTCAAATTAAAACACAGTATATACTCCTCAGCAGTTAAATTAGAAAACAAATTAGAATACATATTTTTTGGCATGGTCATACTGAAAATAAATCTATAATGCCCTGCGATTGGAATATAACCTCCTAGAACCTTTCTGGTAGGAAATACAGTACCCAGTTTCAAAAACAATATTATCCATTTTCTTTCTGCACACTTTGACCCTTATCCTTGTAATAAAAATACACATAAAATAATGTAATAGGATCTTTAACCTAGCATTATTTGTCATAATACAGATCAGTAATAAGATAAATGTCCAAAAACAGCAGTTCAGTAAATTATAGTGTCTATATAACAAACTGAAAAGTAGACATAGGTCAAGGACAGATTCACATTGTAATGTAAAAATGTTTATATACATATGTGCATACCATATATATAACCTCTTCCAAATATATACATGCATATACATACACATATATGTCCAAAATATATGTGCATATATATTTATATTTATGGGTAACCAGAAGTCCACTTAATTACAGAATTACCAGTGCACTAAAAATGGTGTAATTAAAATGTTTGTCTTGTTAAACATTATCTCTATGAGGTTTTTGCATTAACATATCACTTCTCTAATCTGAAAATGTTTACTATTCTTTTTAAAGTAGAGGGTTCGTGTTTGTTTTTTGTTCTCAGGCTATAGTTCTTTCTCTAATATCATGTCTTCATCTTTTCATAAAAGGATTCACCCTACCACAGGATGTTCAGGGAATAGAATGCACCTGCAGTGAGTGACATTTCTCTGCCACTTGACTACAGTTCTCTGGGGAGTTGGCTCAGACTTTCTGATGGGGAATCAAATAACTTTGAAATGATGCTTAGGTATGAATAGAAGGAAGTATAAATTTGTTTGGTATATGAAATTCAGATTTAAATCACCAATTTTCCTGTCTTACATATTAATAGAAAGTTCTCCATCCCCAGTCTCCCTGAGCTGAAAATACCATGAACTTACATTTTATTCAAGCAAAAACACAATTCAGTAGGTGAAATTGAGGACTTCCATTAGTGAACTTGGAGGGAATACAAATGAGACTCCCTTTAGATACAATTCTAATTGACTATATTGACCTTGGAACATATGCTTATTAAAAAGTTATTCTTTTGGATAACTGTGGTTAATTCAATGTAATTTAAATTTCTCTGTTTTCAGGTGTATGTATAACCCCAAAATAGACAATTTAAATGTCAGTGTATACAAGATGGTTTCCCTGCCTTCAAACCATGATGGTGCTTACCACAAAATGCTTTAGGTTACAGTTTCTGCTTCTGTTAACCTAGCACTGAACTGTCTTCGTATGCTGAGGTCTGATTACAGGAGGCTTTTATGGTGTATCAGACAGCCCCTGGGCTTATGAAATCTGTTCAACTTTAGCTTCTCAGTTAAGAGGTTTTAAATGTTTTTTTTTTCAGCATAGTCTAGTTTGCTATACTTCAAAACATTTGCGGGTGAATTTTTGTTGGCTATCCGTATGTGTGTGTGCATGTGTATGTGTGTGTTATTTTAACAAAGTAAGAAACTCGAAGTATCTAAGATTTCTCTAATGCAAATATCCTACTCAAATGAATGTATGTAATGTAAAGCATTGAACAAAACTCTGTTGCGGTTTATCAGTGTGAAAGGCACACTTACTTCTTAAAAAGGGTGTTGGGAGCCCACAGCATCCCTGGGATAGCCAGGGACCCTGGCTCACTTTCGAGAGCAATGCATTTGTCTATCAGACTGTGCTGCTGGCAGCTCTTATCCCCCGAGTCCAGGCAGCGCAGCTGAAAATGCTGACACTGGGTAAGGACACCGGTCTGCCCCCCAGGCTGCTGGACCCAGTGTCTGTCCATTGGCGATGCGCTTGCTGGACTGGGTCCCACAGGGCAGCTCCTTCTGCCTCCACTTGGCCAACAAAAACTCTCATAAGTGAAGAAAGCCTATGCTTCCCGGCCGGGGATCTTAGGAAAGTAGGTGTCTGGGTTTTATTTTAGGGAGGCAACAATCTAACATAGAAAATACCCCAGACAAGAGAGGGATGTTCAGACCTTGTTGGGAGATAAAAGAGAAATGTTTATTAGAGTCAGTCCTTCATCTGTCCCAATTCAAAATATCTCTTCCAAGCCTAACCTTCCAGTAATGCTGTATGCTCCCCGGATGATGCACCTGTCACCTAGACAAGCAAAAGTTTCCTTTCCTTTGTCTCCAAAGGCAGTTAGCAAACCTTTTAACAATTAATACACGTACCTCAAGTCCAGATAGTCACAGTGTTATTATTCTTTCTTGAGTTTTGGCTTTCTCACATTCTGTAAACTAGGAACTAAATGGGTGATGCTAACCACCACCGACCTGCTCTGTCTAGAAAGAGTGGACCAGGAAGGTAGGGCAGAAATACACATTAAGATCCTATCACTCTGTTCCTGACCCTGAAGAATAAAGCTGTGGGCAGGCACCACAGGCCGTGAGCACAGGACCGCGTCTGTGTGCTGCCCAGATGCTCTCGGGGCTTCTTGCGGGACCCAGAGACACAGACGGGAGACACCCAGTGGGAGAGGGAGAGGGTGACGCATCCTGTGCCCCAGGCTGCTTCCCCCTGGACAGCACCCTCTTTTTATTAGACGTTATGTTCTATTTTATTTTCATTCAGACATTTCAACTCTCTGTAAGGTCAGGTGATTTGGGGTAATAGGTACATGGTATGGCAGTAAATTCTGTGTGTGTTTTTATTGTTGTCTGTGTGCAATTAGTTCTTTGGTCAGAAACAGTGCTGCGAATCAGGCGTCCAGGAAGCTCAGAGATGTGGCTGCTGGGAGGAGCATGTCAGGATGCAAGACACATCCCCAGGAAATGTTTGGCAGAGTCAGGATAAGTTATTCCCCTGCTGATGAAAGCAGTCTAATGCTCCAGTCCAGTCAGGTGGCCACTGGGTCCCCGGGGAAAAGTGAGTCCTCTTTGGCCTCTCCCTGGGGCTGGGGACTGGACGCCCCTCAGGGGCTGGAGCCAGTGGCCCGGAGAGGGGAGGTGTTTGCTGCTGTGCGGGCTCTGACGCGGCCCTCGGAGTCAGGGCGTCCCCTGGCCAGGCAGCACTGGGCCGGAGGAGGAGGAGGCCGGCGGTCGCCACTCACTGGGGGCCTGCGGGGAGCACCCTCACGGTGCACGGTGCTCCCGCCCTCGGCTTCTGTCCAAGGGTTCCACCCACACGCTTCTTTCTAAAACACCCTGGAAAACAACCCGACATACCATGTTATCGAAGTTCCTCTCTGTCCATAGAGTCATTCAGCACCCACTCCTGCGGCTCCTTATCCTCGTCTTAACCACCCTTCTCTCTGCAGAGAGTATTAGGTGCCATGTAACCCGATGGTGAGTAAGGCTGAAACGCCGCAGCCCGTCCATCCCCTCTCCGGGCACCCTGTGAGGGGCGTCCCGGGGATCATTCCGCTATTGCTTGCCGTGCGCACCCCTGGCTGCAGCTGTGGGTGGACAGAGGGGTGGATGTATGGCAGAGTAGGCACACTGGGAGCAGAAGCTGCTTGTTAAAATAACACACCTGTGCTTTCAGAGCCTGTTCACGTTTGTATCTCGTGATTTAGTTCTGAGGAGCCCGTGTGTTTGTTCTGGTTTATAGCACCTGGTAACACCAGCTCCTGACGGGCAGCTCAGGTTACCCGGCCAGCCAGTTCCACGATCAGGCACTCAGTCTCCACCAGGGCCCAGCAGCAAGCCAAGAATTATTTCTGTAAAGGAAAACAGTATTTGTCAGTGAGGGCCTGGCCTTACCCCAGAACCCAGGACTCTGTGTTTCAGCTCCCCACAAATGCCAGACTCTTGGGGCAGCAGCATCAGGTTCCCTCCGTCCTAAGGTCCCAGGGAGAGTTACAGCCATACAGCCAAAATCGGTCAAATTATCTTCTTTTCTCTACTTTTCTTTCAATGCTGATGAAATTTTGAGCTACTTAGTAAATGAATCTGAACAACACACCCAAAACATGATTTTTTTACGATAAACTATGAAAGGATGGACCCTGGGACACACATTGTTCTCTGCAATAAAGGGTGCATTTGAAGGCATGTCCTGAGATTTCCGGACTTCTGAATTCCCCAGAACTTCACTGGGCATCCAGCCCCTGTATTATAATAATAATCACTCTCACCCTCCGGCAACTGCAACGCCCCAGGTCGTCTGGCAGACCTGCTGTGTTCTGTTCACGGGTCCTCCGGCCCTGCCGTCTTCCAGGTAGCGGGAGAAGCTCAGAGCCTTGGGCAGGAGATAAAAAGTCTTGAGAGGTACAACGTCGCCGAGGCAGGTTACTGAAAATGTAATACTCCCCCTCTTAAATTACTGCAAACACATCCTGGTTTTTGCTGGCTTTTGGGATGGAGGGAAAAAAAGACATATTTGAAATCAGTGCTGACATATAATTTGCTGGGAGTTCTGTTGACATGCTCAGGAAGACACCAAGTGAATAGAATGAGGGATAATGATCACATCAGTACCGCAGTCCCTCGCTAAGAGTTTCGATGACCCACGCGTTCTCCGAGCTGCACCTGTCTTCTGCGCAGGACGACGGGCATGTCGGATCACGTGCGGCCGGGCTCAGCACGCCTGTATCTTTTGTGCGTCGGCGGTGCTGGTCTCCGGGACCCGCCCAGACGGGTGGTACTGCTATCGAGGGTACGATGGCTGATTTTATGCGTCAACTTGACTGGGCCAAGGGTGTCCAGGCAGCTGGTGAAGCACTGTCCCCGAGTGCGTCTGTGCGGGCGCTTCTGGAGGAGAGTGGCATTTGGTCGGGTAGACCGGTACAGATCTGCCCTCGCCAGTGGGGCTGGACCCGTCAATCTGGGGAAGTTGTGAAGAGAAGCCAGGGTGGAGGAAGGGGATTTCCTCTCTCTGCCCCCCAAGCTGGGCCGTCAGCCTTTTATTGCCCTTGGGCATCAGAGCTCCTGGTTCTTGGGATGCAGAATGAGCGGCGCCACCAGCTCCTCTGGTTCTCAGCTTGCAGGCAGCAAAGCAGACGGTGGGGCTTCTCGACCTCCATAACCACACGAGCCAATTCCTATAATAAATCTCCTCTTCTGTTTCTCTTTCTATATCCTACCGGTTCTGCTTCTCTGGGGAACCCTGACTAATACCAGGGTGAGAATCAGGGCCTTTCACCGGCTCTCTCAGCCTCGTTGGCCAAGGACAGAGAGCTACTACGGACATTCTCTTAGCTGCTGGTGATTCTTATTCTCATAATTTTTTTTTATAGTTATTTTTTATTGAAGGGTAGTTGACGCACAGTATTACATTACATTAGTTTCAAGTGTACAACACAGTGATAAAACATTTATATACATAATTCTAGGTTCCAGCTATCACCCTACCAAGCTGTTACAATATCTTGACTATATTCCTTATGCTATACATTACATCCTGGTTACTTATTTATTTTACCATTGGAAGTCTGTCCTTTTTTTTTTTTTTTTTTGTGAGGGCATCTCTCATATTCATTGATCAAATGGTTGTTAACAACAATAAAATTCTGTATAGGGGAGTCAATGCTCAATGCACAATCATTAATCCACCCCAAGCCTAATTTTCGTCAGTCTCCAATCTTCTGAGGTATAACAAACAAGTTCTTACATGGAGAACAAATTCTTACATAATGAATAAGTTACATAGTGAACAGTAGTACAAGGGCAGTCATCACAGAAACTTTCGGTTTTGCTCATGCATTATGAACTATAAACAGTCAGTTCAAATATGAATATTCATTTGGTTTTTATACTTGATTTATATGTGGATACCACATTTCTCTCTTTATTATTATTATTTTTAATAAAATGCTGAAGTGGTAGGTAGATACAAGATAAAGGTAGAAAACATAGTTTAGTGTTGTAAGAGAGCACATGTAGATGATCAGGTGTGTGCCTGTAGACTATGTGTTAATCCAAGCTAGACAAGGGCAATAAAACATCCACGTATGCAGAAGATTTCTCTCAGAACAGGGGGGGTGAGGTTCTAAGCCTCACCTCTGTTGATCCCCAATTTCTCACCTGATGACCCCCTGCAATTGTGCCTGTCTTAGGTTGTTCCTCCCTTGAGGAATCTTACCCGTCTCTGGCTAACCAGTCATCTTCCGGGGCCATACAGGGAAATGTAAAGTTGGTAAATGAGAGAGAAGCCTTATTGTTTGAAATGGTTAGCTTTTAATTTCTTTGCATATTTATGCCCTGTAGCTTCTATGCCCAGCATTTGTCTTGAGGTATCTTTACCACTTGGAAGAATTATGATACTCGGTAAATTTGATATGAGGCACGAGTTCTATTTAAGGGTTGTAATTAGGAAGGAAGAAGAAAAGCTATAGAAGTAGCAGGTGGCAGAAAACATGGGAAGATTGATTATTTCTTTGACATATCTTCTTGTAGAGTAACTTCAGCATGTATAGGTTTTAAGCTACTACTTAAATTGCGCACACACATTAACATAATAGGAGTATAGTTACATAACCAAAGCATATCTGTAATTACCAGCCATCTCCAGTGAAACCAAGAAAACCAGTTAGGCACCTTAGGCATTTGTGAAAACTTATCTATGATATGGTGGATATTGTCCAGCTGAACTTGAACAGTCTGAGAAAAATCCGACAAATTAAAACAACCCATTCCTGGGGAATGTTCACATCCCTTATGTTCTTTTAACAGTAAATAGTCTGTAGTTGTAAGATTTTGGAGCGCTACAATTTGCACTTCACCTACTTCTTGGTTGAGTTCCAACAGTATAGATCCAGTCAAATTTGCTGTTTTACTGTATGTACAGGCCAGCTTAGATATCTCCTTCCTCATTCCCATGTCAAGTCCAGGAACTGGTGGGATGAGAGCATCTACCGCTGTAGCAGTGCGTGGATCTTTGTTGGGGTTTTTTGATGATCATCTTCTGGCATGAGTCTTCCAGAGAGTGCTGATGTTGGAAGTTCTCTTTCATATCGTATCTTAGTTCATTTTCGGGGTAGCCCAATTAGGCTTTGATCTTCTGTATAAACGCAAAGAGACCCTTTGCCTACACTTTTATATGCCCTTTATACCCTTGTGTAGAACTCATTGGAGGTTACCACACAGGAACAGCCCTTTTTTTTGTTTTGTTTTGTTTTGTTTTGTTTTGTTTTTGGTATCACTAATCTACACTTACATGATGAATATTATGTTTACTAGGCTCTCCCCTATACCACGTCTCCCCTATAAACCCCTTTACAGTCACTGTCCATCAGCATAGCAAAATGCTGTAGAATCACTACTTGCCTTCTCTGTGTTGTACAGCCCTCCCTTTTCTCCTACACCCCATGCATGTTAATCTTAATACCCCCCTACTTCTCCCCCCCACTTATCCCTCCCTACCCACCCATCCTCCCCAGTCCCTTTCCCTTTGGTACCTGTTAGTCCATTCTTGAGTTCTGTGATTCTGGTGCTGTTTTGTTCCTTCAGTTTTTCCTTTGTTCTTATATTCCACAGATAAGTGAAATCATTTGGTATTTCTCTTTCTCCGCTTGGCTTGTTTCACTGAGCATAATACCCTCCAGCTCCATCCATGTTGCTGCAAATGATTGGATTTGCCCTTTTCTTATGGCTGAATAGTATTCCATTGTGTATATGTACCACCTCTTCTTTATCCATTCATCTATCGATGGACATTTAGGTTGCTTCCAATTCTTGGCTATTGTAAATAGTGCTGCGATAAACATAGGGGTGCACTGATCTTTCTCATACTTGATTGCTGCATTCTTAGGGTAAATTCCTAGGAGTGCAATTCCTGGGTCAAATGGTAAGTCTGTTTTGAGCATTTTGATGTACCTCCATGCTGCTTTCCACAATGGTTGAACTAATTTACATTCCCACCAGCAGTGTAGGAGGGTTCCCCTTTCTCCACAGCCTCGCCAACATTTGTTGTTGTTTGTCTTTTGGATGGCAGCCATCCTTACTGGTGTGAGGTGATACCTCATTGTAGTTTTAATTTGCATTTCTCTGATAATTAGCGATGTGGAGCATCTTTTCATGTGTCTGTTGGCCATCTGTATTTCTTTTTTGGAGAACTGTCTGTTCAGTTCCTCTGCCCATTTTTTAATTGGGTTATTTGTTTTTTGTTTGTTGAGGCGTGTGAGCTCTTTATATATTCTGGACGTCAAGCCTTTATCGGATGTGTCATTTTCAAATATATTCTCCCATACTGTAGGGATCCTTTTTGTTCTATTGATGGTGTCTTTTGCTGTACAGAAGCTTTTCAGCTTAATATAGTCCCACTTACTCATTTTTGCTGTTGTTTTCCTTGCACGGGGAGATATGTTCAAGAAGAGGTCACTCATGTTTATGTCTAAGAGGTTTTTGCCTATGTTTTCTTCCAAGAGTTTAATGGTTTCATGGCTTACATTCAGGTCTTTGATCCATTTTGAGTTTACTTTTGTATATGGGGTTAGACAATTGTCCAGTTTCATTCTCCTACATGTAGCTGTCCAGTTTTGCCAGCACCACCTGTTGAAGAGACTGTCATTTCGCCATTGTATGTCCATGGCTCCTTTATCAAATATTAATTGACCATATATGTCTGGGTTAAAGTCTGGATTCTCTAGTCTGTTCCATTGGTCTGTGGCTCTGCTCTTGTGCCAGTACCAAATTGTCTTGATTACTATGGCTTTATAGTAGAGCTTGAAGTTGGGGAGTGAGATCCCCCCTACTTTATTCTTCTTTCTCAGGATTGCTTTGGCTATTCGGGGTCTTTGGTGGTTTCATATTAATTTTTGAATTATTTGTTCCAGTTCATTGAAGAATGTTGCTGGTAGTTTCATAGGGATTGCATCAAATCTGTATATTGCTTTGGGCAGGATGGCCATTTTGATGATATAAATTCTTCCTAGCCACGAGCGTGGGATGAGTTTCCATCTGTTAGTGTCCCCTTTAATTTCTCTTAAGAGTGACTTGTAGTTTTCAGAGTATAAGTCTGTAACTTCTTTGGTTAGGTTTATTCCTAGGTATTTTATCTTTTTTGATGCAATTGTGAATGGAGTTGTTTTCCTGATTTCTCTTTCTGTTGGTTCATTGTTAGTATATAGGAAAGCCACAGATTTCTGTGTGTTGATTTTGTATCCTGCAACTTTGCCGTATTCCGATATCAGTTCTAGTAGTTTTGGGGTGGAGTCTTTAGGGTTTTTTATGTACAGTATCATGTCATCTGCAAATAGTGACAGTTTAACTTCTTCTTTACCAATCTGGATTCCTTGTATTTCTTTGTTTTGTCTGATTGCCGTGGCTAGGACCTCCAGTACTATGTTAAATAACAGTGGAGAGAGTGGGCATCCCTGTCTAGTTCCCGATCTCAGAGGAAATGCTTTCAGCTTCTCGCTGTTCAATATAATGTTGGCTGTGGGTTTATCATAGATGGCCTTTATTATGTTGAGGTACTTGCCCTCTATTCCCATTTTGCTGAGAGTTTTTATCATGAATGGATGTTGAACTTGGTCAAATGCTTTCTCAGCATCTATGGAGATGATCATGTGGTTTTTGTCTTTCTTTTTGTTGATGTGGTGGATGATGTTGATGGACTTTCGAATGTTGTACCTTCCTTGCATCCCTGGAATGAATCCCACTTGGTCATGGTGTATGATCCTTTTGATGTATTTTTGAATTCGGTTTGCTAATATTTTGTTGAGTATTTTTGCATGTACGTTCATCAGGGATATTGGTCTGTAGTTTTCTTTTTTGGTGGGATCTTTGCCTGGTTTTGGTATTAGGGTGATGTTAGCTTCATAGAATGAGTTTGGGAGTATCCCCTCCTCCTCTATTTTTTGGAAAACTTTAAGGAGAATGGGTATTATGTCTTCCCTGTATGTCTGATAAAATTCTGAGGTAAATCCATCTGGCCCGGGGGTTTTGTTCTTTGGTAGTTTTTTGATTACCGCTTCAATTTCGTTGCTGGTGATTGGTCTGTTTAGATTTTCTGTTTCTTCCTGGGTCAATCTTGGAAGGTTGTATTTTTCTAGGAAGTTGTCCATTTCTCCTAGGTTTCCCAGCTTGTTAGCATATAGGTTTTCATAGTATTCTCTAATAATTCTTTGTATTTCTGTGGGGTCCGTTGTGATTTTTCCTTTCTCGTTTCTGATACTGTTGATTTGTGTTGACTCTCTTTTCTTCTTAATAAGTCTGGCTAGAGGCTTATCTATTTTGTTTATTTTCTTGAAGAACCAGCTCTTGGTTTCATTGATTTTTGCTATTGTTTTATTCTTCTCAATTTTATTTATTTCTTCTCTGATCTTTATTATGTACCTCCTTCTGCTAACCTTAGGCCTCATCTGTTCTTCTTTTTCCAATTTCGATAATTGTGACATTAGACCATTCATTTGGGATTGCTCTTCCTTTCTTAAATATGCTTGGATTGCTATATACTTTCCTCTTAAGACTGCTTTTGCTGTGTCCCACAGAAGTTGGGGCTTAGTGTTGTTGTTGTCATTTGTTTCCATATATTGCTGGATCTCCATTTTGATTTGGTCATTGATCCATTGATTATTTAGGAGCGTGTTGTTAAGCCTCCATGTGTTTGTGAGCCTCTTAGCTTTCTTTGTAGAGTTTATTTCTAGTTTTATGCCTTTGTGGTCTGAAAAGCTGGTTGGTAGGATTTCAATCTTTTGGAATTTTCTGAGGCTCTTTTTGTGGCCTAGTATGTGGTCTATTCTGGAGAATGTTCCATGTGCACTTGAGAAGAATGTATATCCTGTTGCCTTTGGATGTAGAGTTCTATAGATGTCTATTAGGTCCATCTGCTCTACTGTGTTGTTCAGTGCTTCCGTGTCCTTACTTATTTTCTGCCCAGTGGATCTATCCTTTGGGGTGAGTGGTGTGTTGAAGTCTCCTAGAATGAATGCATTGCAGTCTATACCCCCCTTTAGTTCTGTTAGTATTTGTTTCACATATGCTGGTGCTCCTGTGTTGGGTGTATATATATTTAGAATGGTAATATCCTCTTGTTTGAGCCCTTTATCATTATGTAGTGTCCTTCTTTATCTCTTGTTACTTTCTTTGTTTTGAAGTCTATTTTGTCTGATATTAGTACTGCAACCCCTGCTTTCTTCTCACTGTTGTTTGCTTGAAATATGTTTTTCCATCCCTTGACTTTTAGTCTGTACATGTCTTTGGGTTTGAGGTGAGTTTCTTGTAAGCAGCATATAGATGGGTCTTGCTTTTTTATCCATTCTGTTACTCTGTGTCTTTTGATTGGTTCATTCAACCCATTAACATTTAGGGTGACTATTGAAAGATATGTACTTATTGCCATTGCAGGCTTTAAATTCGTGGTTACCAAAGGTTCAAGGTTAGCCTCTTTAGTATCTTACTGCCTAACTTAGCTCGCTTATTGAGCTGTTATATACACTGTCAGGAGATTCTTTTCTTCTCTCCCTTCTTGTTCCTCCTCCTCGATTCTTCATATGTTGGGTGTTTTGTGCTGTGCTCTTTCTAGGAGTGCTCCCATCTAGAGCAGTCCCTGTAGGATGTTCTGTAGAGGTGGTTTGTGGAAAGCAAATTCCCTCAGCTTTTATTTGTATGGGAATTATTTAATCCCACTGTCATATTTGAATGATAGTCATGCTGGATACAGTATCCTTGGTTCAAGGCCCTTCTGTTTCATTGTATTAAATATATCATGCCATTCTCTTCTGGCCTGTAGGGTTTCTGTTGAGAAATCTGATGTTAGCCTGATGGGTTTCCCTTTATAGGTGACCTTTTTCTCTCTAGCTGCCTTTAACACTCTTTCCTTGTCCTTGATCTTTGCCATTTTAATTATTATGTGTCTTGTCTTGGTGTTGTCCTTCTTGGATCCTTTCTGTTGGGGGTTCTGTTTATTTCCGTGGTCTGTTCGATTATTTCCTCCCCCAGTTTGGGGAAGTTTTCAGCAATTATTTCTTCTAAGATACTTTCCATTTCTTTTTCTCTCTCTTCTTCTTCTGGGACCCCTATAATACGGATATTGTTCCTTTTGGATTGGTCACCCAGTTCTCTTAATATTGTTTCATTCCTGGAGATCCTTTTGTCTCTCTCTATGTCAGCTTCTATGCGTTCCTGTTCTCTGATTTCAATTCCATCAATGGCCTCTTGCATTCTATCCATTCTGCTTATAAACCCTTCCAGAGTTTGTTTCATTTCTGCGATCTCCTTTCTGGCATCTGTGATCTCCCTCCGGACTTCATCCCATTTCTCTTGCGTATTTCTCTTGCGTATTTCTCTGCATCTCTGTCAGCATGTTTATGATTTTTATTTTGAATTCTTTTTCAGGAAGACTGGTTAGGTCTGTCTCCTTCTCTGGTGTTGTCTCTGTGATCTTTGTCTGCCTGTAGCTTTGCCTTTTCATGGTGATAGGAATAGTCTGCAGAACTGGGAGGAGTGACGGCTGGAAGGACTTCCCTTCTTGTTGGTTTGTGGCCCTCCTCTCCTGGGAGAACAGCGGCCTCTAGTGGCTTGTGCTGCGCAGCTGCGCGCAGACAGGGTTTCTGCTTCCTGCCCGGCTGCTATGGAGTTAATCTCCGCTGTTGCTGTGGGCGTGGCCTGGCTCGGGCAGCTACTCCAAAATGGTGGAGTCGCGTTGGAGCAGGAGCGGCTGGGAGGCTATTTATCTCCGTAAGGGGCCTCCCTGCTCCCTGCAGCCCAGGGGTTAGGGTGCCCAGAGATCCCGGATTCCCTACCTCTGGATTAAGTGGCCCGCCCTGCCCCTTTAAGACTTCCAAAAAGCACCTGCCAAAACAAAACAACGACCACAAAAAAAAAAAAAAAAAATTTTAATTTAAAAAAAAAAAAATTTTTTTAATTAAAAAAAAAGGTGGTCGCTCGTTTTTCTTTATTCTCCCGTGCCAGCCTCTGGCCTCTGCTCACTAGTCTTGCTGCTGTGTTTCCCTAGTATTGGGGTCCCTATCCCTTTAAGACTTCCAAAAAGCGCTCACCAAAACAAAACAGCCAAAAGCAAAAAAAAAAAAAAAAAAAAAAAGTTCACGCACTTTTCTTACGTCCTCTGGCGCCCAGCCTCCAGTGCCTGCTCACTGTTCTTGCTGCCCTGTTTTCCTAGTATCGAGGGCCCTGCACTCTGGCCCGGATGGCTGGGGCTGGGTGTTCGGCAGCCCTGGGCTCCGTCTCCCTCCCGCTCTGCCTGCTCTTCTCCCGCCGGGAGCTGGGGGGAGGGGCGCTCGGCTCCCGTGGGGCCGGGGCTTGTATCTTACCCCCTTCGCGAGGCGCTGGGTTCTCTCAGGTGCGGATGTGGTCTGGATGGTGTCCTGTGTCCTCTGGTCTTTATTCTAGGAAGGGTTGTCTTTGTTATATTTTCATAGATATATGTTGTTTTGGGAGGAGATTTCTGCTGCTCTACTCACGCCGCCATCTTCTGCCCCTCTTCTTATTCTCATAATTTGGCAACAGAGTAACACCTATGTGTTTGTTCAAAGAGCCAGTGGGCCACCTGGACACATTTAAGTCATGTCTGTGTGTATTACCTGATTCCAGTGAGCCACCACTTGGACCGATGGGCCAAAGTGTGCTGGATCTAGGGATTCATATTAGCACACAGACAGTCGTATCCCTGGGCTGTGAAATGTCTGGATTTTTCCATGTCCTGGTGCACAAGTGCTCTTGTAAATGCCCGTAGGTCCCTTTGGGGAAAGTCAGAATAAAATTAATATCTAGCACATGCTTTTGGTATCAGCACAAGCTCCTTCTTCAGTTGTGTCCCTGGTTTCTTGTCTCTTATCCTGTTCTCTGTTCCGCTAAGAATTCAAATGTCCACAGGGAGAAATTACTGCAAGATCAGCAAGCCTTTAATCAGCATGCCTAATCCCAGTATTATTTTTCATCTCACTACGAAGAAATCCTGTTTGAACTCTACACATAAGCAAGAATTCACAGCAATGGGAATTTTTTTGTTGTTGAACTAGTTCCATCACAGAATGAATGAATTCATATGATTTCAAATTTTCTTCTTGATGGTGATAACACACAAGGAAGATTTTTTTAAAAACCTACTCAGTGTATTGATGGGTCAATAAAACTGCAGCCCGAGCAGACCTTACTGCCCACGTACCCGCTCTCTCCAGCTGTGGTGCGTCTTCTGCCTCCATCACTGCTGCCGGGGCCGTAGTTGGGCTCCGGGGCTTCCACCAGTGATTCTGAACTAGAAAAAACTCACGCCTCGTCAGTTAATTACGTATATATTTTTTACTTAGCAACTTAGGCACTATGAACGTCTGTTTATCGCATTACTCAAATGATTAAAAGAAAAGCCTGCCTTTCACTGTATCTGTGCTAGATAGTCTTGTTTACTGGTGACTAAAGGTAACAAGATATGATTCTAAAATTCTTCTACAGGGAAAATCTCATCAGAAGGCAAAATGTTATAAAGAAAATATCACATGTTTTATATCAGAGAGACAACTTTTGCCTTGTAGATCAGCCACTGACTGGCTTTTTAAACTTAGACAAAGAGATTTAACTTTTTGAGCCCTGGTTTATGAATCTTTATTTAGAAATGGAAATATCTGCCCTGCAGTTTTGGCACTAATGTGCAAAAGGCATGTGGCCAGAGTTTGGTATATTGCATTAAAGATTCACTGTTGAATATATGATTTAAAACAAAATATGAGAAAACGTGTTTTTATAAAAATGTATTCTGCATAAACACCCTTGAAAAGAGAAGGGGTAAGCATCATTGCCATGGAACGTTCTATAGTTCGGTGGTACCGATGTGCACCCTGCCCTGCCCCATTTCCATAGCCCTTTGCTAATGCCTTCCTCTGGGGCTGCATTCCCACTGGGCCTGGAGGCCCCTCCGCAGGTGAACGTGGGAAGAGGGGTCAGGAAAGCCACAGCCAGGATCTGGCACACCAGCTTTCACAAGAGGAGCAGTGTTTTTAACCCTTTAAAATATCAGTCTTTAGAGTAAAATTTTCATCTGAAGGAAGAATTCTATGCTCTCCTTACCACTAGCCTAAACCATTTCTTCTTGGCCTTTTGAGGGTAACATACTGGTTAAAACCACCAACAAGAGCCGTGGACATCATTTCCTGCTGCAGCTACAATGGTACAGCGTTAAATTGGGTCTGGTCTTTGCACAAAACCACGTTTGTTTGTTTTTTCTGCGCCCCCATAAAAGGAAATTTATTTTTTGTTCTCATATTTCCTCTATATTAAAATGAAGTAACTACTCTCATTCCCATCATTAAAAATACAAATACAATGTGTATTTCAAAATGTATATTTTTTCCTTTAATAATGTCCAAAGTTTAAAATCTTTATTTCCTTTCTCCATGAGTTTAAAAACTAGCAGTTAATAGTTATGAACATCCCAAATTTGTATACATATTCTGTTATCTTTAAAAAGAGCATTTTATTGCCACTCTTCTCCACTGTTCAGATTTGTATTTTTTCTTCCAGAAAATGGATTTGGTTATTTTTTTCTGGACATGAGCAGGTCTGGACTAAAGTTAAGAGGCCTGGAGTCCGTGGAGATATTCCTGGAAGCACCGGTTGCTGAGTCCCTACCACCTGAATTTGGGGGGTTTCTACTCAGGGCAATAGCAGGTGCAGGGCACGTGGCTTGGGGCTGTCCTCATAACTCGTTTTGTGTAAACATTCTGGAAACGGCTCTTCCCTGCCTCTGTGCCCGGAATTTACTCATCAGGGCATTGCTACCCTGCTGTGCCTCTTGGTACCACCCTCCGGAAGCATGAAGGTCTTTTTTCACTTATTGTGGCTCTGTCCAAAAAGGTCTCTCTCAACAGTTTTCTTTGATACACTACTTGCAGCACCTATTAACAACAACAAAACCCAAAAATCCAAAAATAACAAGACCAAAAATCCAAATGCAAACTGTTGTAGCCCGTTTCAGATCATAGTTGGACATTGTTCTCAATCAAATCAAAGCTGAATATTATCTCTTCAATAATCACTAAAACCTTGAAAAATTATCCTGAAATACTACCAGAAATGTGTACAGAAATGCACACACATTGTGACTATGTAAGGATACAAAAATTCATAGCAAAAATCTGAAATGAAATAGCCTAGAGTTGTTTTGATGAATGAGGGATTTGGGTAATTTTCCTTTCATCATTTTTTTCCTGTGCTTTCAAGTTTAATCATTCAAAGAATATTTACTAAATGCTGATAAAGAAATTATGTTGGGAATTGGGGAGATACTAAGAGCAAGATAGACATGGTCATTTTCCTATGGACTTTTCGGAATATGGGGGCAATGTTTGTTCAATAAATATAATTACTTAGAAACTCCCTCAGTTGCACTGAGGACAGATGCAGTGCAGACAGGCAGCACTGAGATGGAACTTGCTCTGAAGGTTTCGTTTTTGGAAGAAGTAACAGTGTATTTGCCAATGTTCTTTAGGAAACAGAGACAATAGGACATGTTCATCTGCAAAGAGGTTTATCGTGAGGCCTGGGGACTGAGACCCCAAGACTGCCATACACAAGCTGGAGACCCAGGGAACCCCAGGGGCAGCCTAGGAGCTGATGATAGGGATCCAAGTCCAAATCCGGAGGCCTGAGCACCAGAACACCAGGGCAGGAAAAGACTGAGGTTCCAGAGAACCAATTCCACCTGCCTCTGCCTTTTTGTTCTTCTCAGGACCTCAGTTGATGGGATGATGCCTTCCCACATTGGGAGGACAATCTGCTTCACTCAATCTACCCCAAAAATGCTAATCCTTCCCAGAAATACCTTTGCTGACCCATCCAAGAATAAAAGGTTTAAACAGATATCTGGGTATCTCATGATCTAATCAAAATGTCATGGTCCAGTTATATAAAATTAACTGTTACACATATAATCTCCAAATGGGTTATTTTCATAAAGGATTTTTTTCTTTCATAATAATCAACATTCTTGAGCACATGGTTCAGTCCAAGAGTTGAAATAATACCAAAAGTTTAAATGTACTTATGTATTCTTTCCCTATGTCTCCCAAAAGACAAGCATCGTGTTTAATTTTGAGTCCATCACATGTCTCCTGCCTCTTATTATCATCACATATTTTAAGTACCTATTATATAGTTTAGTTTTACTGGTTTCACTCTCTAATATGCTCTTAATGTTAAGCATTATCTTCTGAGACTTGCTTTTTTTTTTTTTACTTAGTATCATCTTAAGTTAGACATTATTGGTGGCCACAAGTGTTCTCATCTTGTTCCCAGATTTCTCATTGTTGGTTAGGGTTATAGGATGAATCCTGACCGATAGGCTCCAGGCGGGAGTCGTGTGTGTGACCTCGGGGCTGCGTCAGTGACCTGTGGGCGCACACCCGCCTCCATAGCTGCCTTCCTCTGCGTCATGACCTTTGAGGAGCCCTCTGTCCACATGGTGTGGTGACCAAGGGCTGAGCAGCCTGAACCATGAGCTCCTGCAGAAAGGCAGGTGCTTCTGAGAGCCATCTAGGCCAGGGATCAGTAGCTATGGTGGCTCACAGACCAGACCCACCCCTCTGCCCGTTTCTGGGGACAGGCATCCTGTTCATCGGCTTCTGTGGGGCTTTCACTCCCTGACAGCAGAGATGAGTGGTCGTGGCAGAGACGCTCCAGCCTTAGAGCTGAAGCACCACCATCTACTCCCTGCAGTAAAGCTGCGGATCCGCCCCGGCCTGATGGCGGCATGAGTGAGCCGTGGTAACCCTTCATGGTGCTCGGGCATCATGATCACCAAACAGTCTTTTTGCAGCAGTGTAGGCCCTACACCTAGTGTGCTGATGGTCACCCACACTGTGGCCCCAGGGCAGCTGGTTCTCTGCGGTGTCAGTGTCACTCCTTTCCTGATTTATAGCACCGTTTATGCAGCTGTGCCTCTGCTGATGGACATTTGGGTTATTTGCAAATTTTTTCTTTTTTTTGCTACTAAAAGCATTGCTTCAGTGTTTCCAGTTTTTTGTGATGATAGAATAGCGCCTATTGGGCCAAGCAACCTTCAGATAATACTGTAAACTCTGGACAAAAACTATTTGGGGGCACTGGAGAGAGACTGAAAATGGAGATTACTGTTGGGGTCACCATCTGGAAGGACACTGTACTCTGTGAGCTTTTATTATGCCTTTTAGACTAAGATAGGCCCTGGTATGTGCTGTTCTAGGTGGCTAAAATAGACATTTAAAAAAAATTCATTATCCCAGGTTTGAAAAACCAGAGGCTAGAATTTGGTACAATGATGGAAACTGAAAAATGAGGACAGACATCATGGAAAGGAGAAAGATCACATGGGAAGAGCACAGCGCTTTGTATAATTCTCAGCGCAAGTCTCTGTGTGATGCCTATGCTACACAAGTACTAGAAGGATTCCCAGCAGCCCATCAGGCTCAGAGAACTGAGGTGAAATTTCAATAGCCACTCACTACACCCAAGACTATTTGCAGTTGGAATTTGACTTAAGACAAGAAAACTCCCTGCAAAAAGTTCCTCTTTGGAGGAACATAACAAAATCTGGAGTGTCTACAGTGTAAAATTCACCAGACTCAGGATAAGATCAGCCTTGCCCTGCTTATAGAAAGAAACCGCCAGTTGTCCATATTCAAGGGAAAAGAGCATCAATGGAGACTGATCGCGAGACAGATGATGACGGAGCATGCTGAGCATCTCATTAGGATTTTAATTAATTGATTTCGTTTAATAGGATTATTAAAACAACTATTGTATCTATGCTGATAGGTATGAAAGAAAATTTGCCTCTAATGAGAGAGACAGGGGAAATCTCAGAACAGCAATAGAAATTTTAAATAAGAAACAATTGGAAATTCTAGGACTGAAAATGCCTTATCTGCAATAAATATCTGAAGGACCTCAACAGCAGTTTGGAGGTGACAAAAGAGTCGATGAAACTTGAGGACATGAATAGAATTAGCCAGTGCAGAGATGATATTCCAGAGTTCCGTGGGGGTACTCAGAAATGTTAAATGTATGGAACTAGAGTTCCTCAATTAAACAAGAAAGAGAGAGAATGAGAGAGAAAACATTTGAAATAATACACTGCCTCCAAAATTCCTGAAGTTGGAAAATGTAATTTTCTTGTACAAATTCAAGCTCAACTAACATCAAGCTGAGGACACGTAAGAAACCACACCTAAGGATATCAATATCAAACTGCTGAAAGCAGAAGAAGAGCACAAATATTGGATGTGATGCTAAAAATGTGGGCGAAAGATCTGAACAGACATCTCACAGGAGAAGTTCTACATGTGGGAAATAAGCATATGACAAGATGACCGACATCAAATGGTATTGGGGAATTATAAAATAAAACAATATGATACTACTACATACTTATTAGTATAGCTAACCCACACCCCCACCTCCCCCGCCAAAAAAAACCCAAAACTGACAAGACCAAGTGCTGAAAAGGTTGTACAGCAGCAGCGACTCTAACTCATTGCTGGTGGGGACGCTCAGTGGCCCGGCCGCTCTGGAAGGCCCTTCAGCAGTTTCTTACTAAACCAGCATATTCTTACTGCCATATGATCTTGCAATCATGTTCCTTGGTATTTACCCAAATGAGTTGAAAACGTTCTATGGAAAAATCTGCATACAAATGGCTATGCAGCTCTCCTCAAGATGAAGAAGCAAACAAGATGTCCTTCAGTAAGTGGATGGATAAATAAATCCAATGAACTATTATTCAGTGATAAAAATAAATGAGCTATCAAGTCACAAAAGACACAGAGGAATCTTAAATGTATATTGCTAATTGAAAGAAGCTAGTCTGAAAAAGCCACATACTATATGATTCCAACTCTACCACATTCTGGAAAAGCAGAACTGTGGAGAGGGTGAAAAGATCACCGGCCGGGAGGGGCTCAAGGGGGGAGGCAAGGAGTAACGAATAAGTGCAGCGCAGGAGATTTTTAGGACTGTGAAACTGTTCTCTAGGGTGAATAACAGTGGCTACTTGTCATTCCAGAATGCATGGAATGTACACAGACAACATAATGTAGTGAGAATTCGAATCAAATTGCACCAAATTTAGAGAATAATTTGGGGATAATCAACCTAGTCATGATTATAAGAGATATTTCAAATTATTATTTTTTGTTTAAAATGCAGTAATAGTATTGAAAAACACATGCCAAGTTTATGAGATTCTTAAGATATTTTTTAGCATAATCACTTACTCAGTGTTATTACTTTATTAGGTAACACTAGTAATACTCTGATAAATTAATATTAGTACTAATTTTCTGTAGGTACTCTTGAAAGTGTTTCTCATGTGCTGCTCTCTGGTTTGGTTCTTTTTTATTCTTTGTAATCATACAAGCCTGGAAAGATTTTTCCATTTCTAATTATTCTGCTTTACTTTAAATTAAATTCATGTTTATTTATTAAGAGATGATTAGAAGTTTCCTTGTGAAATTAGACAAAGGTTAATTATTCACCATTCCATTGGTGAAGTCAAGATAAAATTTTGGATTTGAATTTTGATCCCCAAATTAACAATTAACCCGATAATTACAACTCTGAATTTTACTCATCCCCATACTGTTTCAGTCCAAGAAACTGGCTTGGGGCTTGCTTCAATTTTCTCAGATTCATCTGTCAGTGATTTTCAAATGAAAAAGCATACCCTATGAAAACACACTTGTAATATGCTCAAAATATTCTTGCACATTTTGGAAACTTAACTGAAGTAATAACAGGAAACCTTAACAATGTAGCATTGAATTGCGATATAGTTCCTGTAATGGAAAGTTTTATGCTAGACCAGTGAAAAGGAAGTTAAAATGTCTCATTCACACTCTCGCTATTATTCCACCACGTCCTCTAATTCCTGCAGAAGTGGGTGGTATTCTGCCAAACCTCCCAGTGCACTTCGGCATCGCTGTCTCCTTGCTCCTTTCCCAGGTCTCTTTGCAAAAGGAGTGCAGATTTTAGAATCTCCATTGAAATTTGACTATTTGTTTTGATCCTCTTTTCACAGAGAAGACATAAAAGCCCTCAGGGACTGTTAAATAACAATTCAGTGCAATTAAATGGGTTCTGATCAACTGGATAGTAACATTTGTTCTGAGCAAAAAGAAAAGGGGGATAAAATATGAAAATGAAGCTTGCCAGTTGTTCCTCTCAAAATAGGAATGACTTACTGACTTCCTTTCACGCATATTTGGTTTCCTGCAAGCTGATGGAGCTAGAAACTCGAGCGACTGGGGTTAGAGGAATGGATGCCACGTGATGGACCTCCGTTGGGATGGGCCCTCGTTTTCGTTAATTGTTGCTTTTGAAGGTAGAATTCTGTGCCCTTACATAAAAATGAAAAAGTGAAACAAGACTTTAAACCGGGCATTTCCAAAGAGGTCCCTTTAGTTTTGCTTCTTGCATTTTTGTGGATATACATTATTCAAGTGGATGTTGGTGTAAAGGATGAGTATGTCTAAGGTTTAGCGAGGAATGATATTCATGGATTTTCAGTGTTTCCAGAGAAGGAGGATTTACATTCCTTCTTCTTAGTCTTTTACGATGCTCTGTGCGCTTCATAAACAGTCTGTGCAACAAAAAGTCAGGCCACATTACAAGCCCTTGGTCCATCAAATAAATTCTCATCGAACCTCAGTTAATCTAAACACACAAACACATTCCTTTATGAAGATGATTATGACCAAAATATGCCAAATCTGTCAGCAAGTATCATGCATAATATTTTCATGTAGCAGGAAAATTACTAGAAGAGAAGAAAAAAGAGTAGAGTTGGTTCTCAAGCCAGGACAGTGTTGCTTCTCCTCAGGTTCTCTCCCTTGTTCTTGGCCAGGGTGTTTATGAGCTAATGTGTGGCCCACGCCATCTGGTCCTGTCGTCGGCCAGCAAGCTTAGGTGATGAGAGGGCACCGCACTCTCCATTTCTGAAGAGATCAGTTAGCTGCACACAGAGAAGCTTCTGTTTCATGGCTACTTCGTCAACCCTCAAATCATATAAACCCTCCTGCAAATCTGTGCATTGTTTTACATGAGAGACTAGATAAAAGAGTACGGAGCCAGTGGAAGTTGAGTATAATCACATTACTTCAGCATTAATGGTCTTTAGTGGTCTTTAATCAAATGCGCTGGACTGCAATTCTGGCTCAGCTATTTAGTAGCTCCATGACCTTGGGCAAATTAATAACATTAAGCCTTAGCACCCTCGTTTGTGTGTCTTAGAGATAACAAAATACCTATATATTATGTGTGTTTATGAAGTAATATGTGCAAAACTCTTGATCACCGTGCCTAGCTTATTGTAAGCCTTCAGCTTTCATTAGCTGTTATCATTATGTGCCTTACTAAGTTGCAATAGCAATTTCAGTCATGTATTAATGACCTCAGTTATGTTGCAAAATAAAATTGAAACTACATGTAAAGTATATTGCATTTTCTTGTGCACTGAAGGAAAGATAAGTGATAGTATATTCTCAAGATCATACAATGTTATCCATTGCCAATTTGAGGATAATATCCAGTTCTCTGACATAATCCAAAGTTCTTTCTGGAAGCCTAAGTTATTTAAGTAGACTTGTTTTTTGAAGACATGTCTATGCAATGTGTACACTTTGTTCCATGTGTTTTGATTGAAGTAAAATGTCTGTCATTATTTGATTTCAAAATAAGCATAATTTCAAAGTATTGACAACAGCTGTTACTATTAGAGAAAACACAAATGCATGGAGAAGAGTGACAATTCTTAAAATCTTTTGGAGAGGGCACACTTTTAATGAGTGATTTTTGGCTAAAGAACATCCCTTGTTATTTATTCAAATAAGTGTTAAAAGTCAACCTTTTAGTGTACATAAACAAAGTGTATTAGCACGCTGAGAAATTTTAGCTGAAACCAGTCAACAGGACCTGGCCTACAGAAATCCCCCTTCCTTGGAAAAGGGGTAGGGTTATTGTCTCTTTTCCAGGTAATTATTTCATTTTTCTACATCACATTTCTTTTTCAGACATGGTTTTAGATGTTTTATTACCTTTAAAATTTTTCCACTAAACATCCCAAGAATTTTCCTGCAAGTAGTCCCAAGACTATGTTCTGTACCAAGATGTACTTTATAAATTTAGCAATGCCTTATGAAATGTTTACTGTGTCCAAATGAGCAAATTCTTTCCCAAATGTGGTCTTTTCAGTTATTCTTGGTCACCCTCTCATAGTTGCTGCAATCCAGTTATGCTTCACCAAGAAATACAGATTTCGTAATACTAGAATCTTTACAGAACCCCTGTTTAGCTCATAATCTTCGCATTTGGCTCAGTGTTCTAGCACTACCCACTCTTCCTCCACAACATCTTTCCAGTATTACTTGCCATTCATATCAGTAGGTGGTAAAGTAAAATAATGTATTATATGAGATTTTCTTTAATGCTCAGTGTGTCCCAAGTACTGCAACGCCAACGGGGTCCGAAAGCAAAACACGAGAACATGTTCTTCCCTTAAGGATGGAGGATTTCGCAGCGCCTGGGACCTAGAGATAAACGGCTGAGCGGAAGGAGCTCCCTAAGGAACGCGGCGGTGGTGGAAGGTGCTCCGAGGACACGGGGCTCATCTGATCGGGACTCGGATCCACCCCCAAACCCAAGGCCGGCCGAGTCTGTGCCGAGCTCTAGGCGAGGAGGGCCGTGTTCGGGAGGCTTTGCAGGACTGTCGCCCCTGGGACCTGGGACCACATCCCTCCCCCGGCCTCCGCTGGTGGGAATGCCTCCGAGAGGCGTCCCCTCCCGCCGGGGCCTGGCGTCTCCTCCCTGCCATTCGGGGCCCAGCTCCCAAGCCGCCTTCTCACAGGGGTCTCCCCCCGCACCCCCGCCATCTCTTCCAAGGCACTGCCTGCGTTTCCTCTGTAGGGTCGCTCAGTCTCGTTCATTTGTTGGTCGTCTTACTGGGCGACCCCCTGCGCCGACGTGCAGCCCCGCTGGGGTGCGAATGTCAGGAGGGTGAGGACCCGGCCTGCCTGTCGGGCTGTCCCCGCACCAGGGACCCGCTGGGTGACGAGGCGCCTCGGGAACGCTCCCAGGGGACGGGTGCACGGGTGACTCGCCGGGAGCGAGAGCCTGGGGCCCGGGGAACTGGGGGCAGCCCGTCACCCGCCGAAGGGGGTGGGGAGCGGCTGCTCCATGGGCGTCGCGGGTCCTGGGGCGTAAGGGGCCCACGCACGGGGGACCACGTGGGGCAGGGGGCAGGGGCCGCGTGCGCTCCCAGGAGGTTGCTCCTGGGGGACCAGCGCCTCCTGGTCCCGGGGTCTGCCCGCCATCAGATGCTCCCACGCAGCGCCGGGCCCTGGACACATGGCTGTTCTGGGGGCAAAGGTTTCAGCGCCCAGGGCTCATCCCCACGTGGGAACACAAGCCAAATCCTCACGCTGCTGAAAGGGTGAGCCACAAACTCCGCTAAGCGGCCCGTGGGGGTGCGGACGCAGGAATGTCCTCCCGTGGGCGGTCAGGACCAGCAAGGCCGCCTGTCCGGTCGGGACTTCATGGGAGCGCGAGGGCGCAGGGCAACCTGAAAAGACACGTCTGCGACTGTCTGAAGTTATTTTTATTGTCTACTTATGAAGTCAAAGCAAAAATTTAAGGCTTCAACTCTAAAGATAATCTACTAAGGTAGCCAAATAAAGATGGACTTGTAAAGTAAGTAGAACCCTTCTGCTTAAACAGATGTCAGAATTTATACAGGAATAAAAGAAAATACCCTCATTTACTACTTCAGGAAAACCAATAGAACATATAGGAGTGATCCTAAGAAATGTTCCTTCATGATGAAAACTTCAAAACCTTTTCTGAGTGGCACCTACAAACCAGTCCATCATCCCTGAATAGGCTTACTACTATTTAATGTCAGTTTTACGATTCAATGCCATTCTGTCGGGGTCCAAGGAGGGCTTTTACAAAATCTGACTAATATTCAAGTGAGTTTGGAAGGAAAAATGGCAAAATAATTCCAGTATTTTGAAAAAATAAAACACTCCCTGGTGATCTGTATTTCCATATATTTAAATACCCTTAAAATCTACAATAATTTAAAAAATTGTATTGGCACAAAGACCAGTATAGAACTGTAAGTGTAATAATGCTCAGAAAGAGGTATTTATATCCATAAAATTTAGTGCATAATATAGGTAGCGTTTTAAATTATGCCTGTAAGAAGGGTAAGGGAAAAATAAGTGATTTAATGAATGATAGTGAGAAACGAGGTTATCATCTGGGAGGTAAAACACAGATTAAATCACCACCTGGCTCCTCCCCCAGAACATGATTCCAGATAAACTAAGGAAACAGATGTAGAGCCCATTAAAGAAAAAGCAAAAGAAAGTGCAAGAAAATGTAACAGATTGAAACAATTATCTTAAAATGACAAACGCCTCCGAGTAAAACATATAACCTAGATGCCACAAAGGGGTGAACTGACTGACAGATCAGATAGCACACAAATTAAAATCTCCAGTGCAATAAGGCACCGCATGCAGGGCCCGAAGTCAGCAGCAGACTAGAAAATACGGGCACTGTGTTTAACTGAAAAGGATGTTCATGAAGAGACCGCTGAGGCTGTGATGAAAAAGCAGACTGACTGAGAAGGGCTATTATCAATTGTTCACAAGGGAGTAGGAAGGATAAAAAGCATATAGAAAGATGCTGAACTGTAATAGTACAAAAGAATAAAAGTGAGATCATTTTCTAGGTTTTTACCAATCTGTAAGACTGATAGAAATTTTTTTAAATTTGAAAATCTCATTCTGTTGAGAATGCAGAAACGGATGCAGCCACTCTTACTAAAGTGAAAATTAATTCAGTTATTTTGGAACAGAATTTGCAGTATGTATGAAAAATATACATCACATGGAAATAATCCCACAATAAATATTCACCCATATGCAAAAACATATGTTAAATAATATCTACACCATTGCTGTATGTGCTAAGGGAGAAAATAAATATCAAACCCCCACCAATGTCCAAATGGTTAAATGCATCTTATCATATCCATACTGCGGAATATTTTGTATCTATTAAAAATGATGAGATCAACCAAAATGTACCAGCCTAGAAGGATGGGCGAGTCATATTACATAGAAGGCATAGCATGCATGCGGTATTGATTTAAATGTGAGGATACACTGATGTACAAAGATGAATCTACACACACATAGAGGCCTGGGAGGAAGCAAACGGGTCTCTGACACTGGCTACATGTGAAAAGGGGAGGGATGGGAATAGTTGGTAAAATGGAGGTTCTCACTTGGCTTTGCATATTTCTATACCATTTCATATTTTTCAAGGAGAATGTTTCATTTAATTAAAAATTTAAAAAATAAGTGAAATTTTTGCACTGAGAAAAATACCATCTTCCATTGGTCAAAGCAATTGCATTTGGACCTTTGGACTTGTTTCTGATAACCTAACAAACCTAGAATATTTTTATTGATATAGCTACATGCCCATAGTACTTATTTTGGACTTCTAATTGTTCTTCGCAGAAAAATAAGTTCAGCTGTAAATGTAAGACTTCCACTAACAAGGTTTTGGAGACTTAGTTTTCTTCAGATGATTGGTCTTGATTTTATTGATCCTTTGATTTACTAGCCTATTAACCAGACAGAATTAGAAAATGAAGCCATACCTGGTATCAACAGTAAAATAGAGCCGACATATTTCTTGTATTTCTTGGTGTAGGTTGCACAAAATCTGTGAAAATTTTGTTCTTTAATGGACTCATTTATCTAAGGGAAGTATGTGCCTGTCAAAGAAATTCCTACCTAAACTTGTTATATTCTGCTTTCTGAGATAAGAGGTATGATATACTGTACATGAGAACACACCTTACGTGTGTGCCCACCTTACACACACACACACACACACACCAGTAACACATGCAGAGAACTAAAAAATGCACATCTGAGCATCTGGAAAAATAAGATTCTGTTCTATGCTTATCAATATTCTAGCTTATGAGATCTGGAGAGGCCACAGACATCATGTAGTCCTCCTCATATCACAGACAAATAAATGAGACCTGGGAAATTGTGAGATTGCTCAGGCCATGCATTTATTAGTTATGGGCTGGACTAGATCCCAGGTATCCCAATTTCTATCCCAGTATTAGTACCATTACATCCATTTTTCTTCAGATCAATGGATATCATATCTTTTTTCTTAATGAGAGGAATCTATTTGTACTAACAAGGAACAAAACATAATTGACTAAGCATTTATATTAACTCTGCAATTATTTATGCCATCATAAATTGTATTAGAATGAAATGTTTCTGCAAAGCTCCATATATTTTTGAATGTTATATTTAATAACATAGCTGCTTGCTAAAATAAGACACATTTCTAAAGGAATTTGTCTCTGTTGTAAATGCGCCAATTTGATTTCTTTTGTCATTTAGGAATGCAGATGGTGTGGGGTCTGAGAGCCCAAAGCTTTCTCCTTTCTGTTTTGACTAGAAATAATAATGAATCCTTAATTAGCATGCAAGAAAATATGTTTCAGTATGTAATACAAATGCATTGTTTACTAGGTTAATTATATTATTACCAAGGAAACCATGGTAATAATATAATTTTTGTGTTGAAAATCTATTCAAAGGGGATCAGTGAGTGAAACAGGGTAGAGAAAAGAGGATTTGGATTTAGACCAAAAGAGTGTTTTGGTTCAATATGTGTATTTCTGGAAAAAAAAAATCCCTTTTATTTAATTAAGTATAAAATAGTATTATTATATATACACATATGTATATTATATAAGAATATATTCTTATTCTACATTATGTATTTATAACACTTAATATATTATACATCTATACATGTAGGTAGAGATGCTAACATATTAAATTTTTATATACCCATACACAGCTTTAACAATTATGAACATTTTGCCAATCTTGTTTTGACTATTCTTCTTCCCACTAATATTTTAAAAGCAAATCTCAGATATCATGGCATTACCAGGCAAGACTTGTCTGTATATACCTTTTTTCTTAATGAGACAAAATATATATACACACAAATATATACATCATAAACATATACACATATATAATCCCTATGCCATTTTCACACCTAACACAATAATATTCCCTCAATATTATCCAACATTTAGTCTATATTAAAATACCCCCAATTGTTGCAGAAACATATGATTACAGACTATAGTTGTTTTGTCAAATAGAATCTAGTTAAGATCTCATTATTACGGGTTATGGCTCCTTTTTTAACTCTAACTCCTAATCCCCAGCCCTTTCATGCAGTAGCTAGGTTGGAGAGAATAGTTCTCTTGTCCATTAAAATGTTTCAATTTCCACATTTAGTTGATTGTTTCATTTAATGTTATTAACTTCTCCTCTATTCCTTGTAAGCTGGTAGATACAGAGGTGTGATTAGATTCACACAAAGTGCTTGGCAAGAATGCTTCTTAGATGAATGCTCTCAACTTCCTTTGAAGTATCCCTTAAAGCACACGGGGTCTTACTGTTCCATTTTTAAGGAATGATGAAGTTAAGCGGTGGGTGCTGGTGGGGTCTGTCTGATGCCTTCACTGCAGTTTTTCATCTGCATTCCACTGACTGGCTTTAGAATCCATTCAATAAATGTTTCTTAGATTTAATATTTAATTTTGGGTGATTTTCTGTTGCTTTCATTCTTTCTACATTTTTTTAAAGCTGAACATTTTCTGTAAAGAATAATTTTTCCTCACTTTCTAATGGCTACTTTGAATTACAGGTCCTTCAGGAGTTACAGGATCAATACTTGGTCATTTTCCCTTTGTTTTTCAATTCCAAAGTCAAGAGTTGGTGCCCTGGTAGCCAGTATTGTTGGCCAAAGAGGTTTTTTCTTTCTTTATACTATTATAAATACAAAAATTTTATGTACGATGTGTATTCATCAGTTGGATGATTACATTGCCCCGAGCTTGCTCAGTGGGAGGCCCTTCAGGGTGGTGTTTGTGTTACATGTCATGACTCCACAGGTCATTCGAAAACTTCCTTTCTCCCGGGTTAAATACGATGTGCCTGGCGCAGCTTGGGTATTTCTAGCCCCAAACATGGAAATAGCTATCCTGCAAAAAGGCTGGCTTCTTTCCACAGGAAATACTATTAGGAACTATAATCTAGGTGCTATTCTACTTCACTTCTAACTTCTCAAATTAATCTAAGCAAATTAAAATTGGTAACTAAATATCTGCTAAGAAAATCCCATCATTTACATTTCCCAGTATAAATAAGTATTATTCACATATTTTAGTCTCTGGTGGGTTTTGGAGGAAGGCATTTCATTGTTTAATGTTCATTTTTTCCTCCATAAACTATGACTATTAAGAATTGATGGTAAATTTGATTTATATAATGTCTTTCAGTTGCCTAGCATAAATTCATTTTATTATCTCTATATCCCATAATAAGACCCCAGAAAGGATAAAATAAATAAAAAATTGACACTTGGATTTATATTACAATATTGATGATTTGACCAGACTAGAAGCTTGTTTTCTTTATGGATTCTTTCAGATTTAAATCTGTAAGTGCCTCTACAGCCCCATATAGGACAATTCGACAATTTCTAAGTATCTAGGACAACAAAGATGCATAATGCAGGCCCTTGAAATGTCCAGAGGTTGAACTCATAATATTTAGTTTAGATTTTCCACCTGGTCAAAGTCCTCATAAGTTATAAACTCCATTTCACTTGCTGAGACACAGAAGGTGTACAGTTCAGTGCTTTACCATTTTGATAACTACTTTCATAAACCAACAATATTATGCCTTCTTTCAAATGAAATATTACCTCTTACCCCCCAAATTAGTGAAGATTGAAACTAACGCGAGCCCAGCTGCTCTGTTTGAAGCAGAGGTGGGTGGGGAGTGGGGTGAGAGTGAGACCCTGGCTGCCATCTGAAAGCGATTAACTTCCGGGTGAGTCTCTAGGTGTGTTTCCCAGACCTGCAGCCCCAGCACCCCTGGGGAGCTCAGCAGTGAAGGTTCTCCAGCCCAGTCCTGGGCACAGTGAGTCAGAAATTCAGGGAGCGCAGCTGGCAGTCTGTCTTAGCAAATTCTGCTGCATGCTTAAGTTTGAGAACTACTCACATACAGCGCTCCATGTGTTCCAAAGTGCAATTTCCCGGGGCAGGGGCCGTTGCTAAGCCTGCTTTATAGTTGACACACCTGAGAAACCCCAGAAAAGTTATAACCAACATTCTGGCCTTTTCACCTTTGGGCTGGGGTACAGTTTACTGTATCAAGTGGCCACATTTAATCTCCCCCATCATGGAAATTCTATTTAAAATGCTGGGCGTATTTTAAAGTGATGCTTGACCATTATGTAATGAGAAGAAGAAATTCCCTGTAAGATAGTAATCTGAATGCAGAAGTGACATTTATTTATCCTGTGGGGCTACAGGAGTGTCAGAGGAAATCCAACCAGGCCCTCCTGCTAGTACAGCGGTGCTGGCACTTAGCTTTCCCTTAACACCCCTGCCCTCTCTTTTTATATTTTTAAGTAATCACCCATTCAGGGAATTGGTCACAGTGTAAGATGCCTCTGTTTTAGGTTCCTTTCATTCTTGAGGTCTCCTGAGCTATAAGAAACACTTCGGTTGCTTCTTATAAGACATGCCAGACAATGAGTTTAAAGATGAGGGTGTGTTTCCTCCTCCCAAGACACAAACTACTTGATTATTTGTTCAGGTCTCCTCAGCAGCTGTGGCCACAGCAACCAGCTGCAATGTGACGGGCGTCATAAGCGGTGAGAGGGAGATTTGGTACCCAAGGAAATGAAAAAAGTATTAGAGCTGTTATTATCTGTACTTACAATGGAAGTACCGCGTGGTAGATAACGGCATTCAAAGTTCTCTTTCTTATTTATCTTGCGTTGCATCTCCGAACAAAACCGACGTGCAGACAACTAAAGCTTGTTCTAATAACAAAATTGTTGCCTGAAATGAAATTCTTGACATACCAATCATTCTCTGTAGCCAAATCATTTTTTTTTTTCATATAAACCATGTTTGGAGAATACTTTAATGAATGTTTTGCACTTAGTCATCCAGTTTATTTTCTTTGCTAAGAGGTCCTTCAGTAGCCACAAAAGAACAAAGCTGTTCTGGGAGATATATTTCCCGGCATGTTTTTAGCAAAAGGTCTTCCGAGGGAGTTAAGGCGAAAGAAGCCGACAGCGATTGGGAAGAACATGACGTTTCTCTGCAATTAAAAGGAGCAAGCGAGGGCTCCGTGATTGCTGCTTTGACACAGCAGCTGAAGCGCTGCGTTAGTATTCGAAGGGCATCGCCCAATAGGCCTGAGAGCGCCGGACACTAACTTAATGGTTAGTGGATGGAGTGGTTGAGGCCATGGCCCTGGGCTGGAGGTGAAGCTCAGAGACATTTAAGGGGAGGAGGGGGCGCCTCTGGGCCTGTCCGAGGGCCGCGGGGCTGTGATTTGCTCGAGGAGGGCGCTCTGCTGCCCTCACGCTGAACCTCCCTCCCCTAACCCCAGCCTTCCGTCCCACAGCTAGGCACAGCATTTGACACGCATTCTCTCTCAGAGCAATGCTGTCTGTATTTATTCATCAATTTTAACCCTAAGGTCCACGTCAGCTTCCTTTCTGAGAGCTGCCCGGGGAAGCAGGTGGAGGATGGGACCCCAGGAGCAGCGTGTGGCAGGCGCAGTGTGAGTGTGGCCGCGGCTGTGCGCGCCGTCGGTCCCCGCGCATCACCCCGGTGGTGCTTGGAGGCAGGTGTGTGGTGTGGACAGTGAAGGCTGGAGGGCGGGTCACGGGTGGGGGGATGCAGCTCCGGGGCCCCACCGGCCTGGACCGCGGCGCAGCCCTGGGGTTTGGGGCTGCGGCTCCAAGGCAGGGGTTCCCACTGGTTGCTTAACAGTAGCTGGCAACGTTGCTAGAAAAGCCATTGAATTGTTTTGGGGGTTTTTTTGGTAGGAAAACTGACCCTATTCACATATAAGGAAAACAGACCTTATTCAGCTCTGTAGGATGAAGAGAACAGGATGTAAAATTAGTCCTGACAAGTGCCCTCCTCCCTGTCACCTCAGGGCTTATAAGGCGCTCGCACAGCAGCGTGGAAGGCCCCCCACTCTCCCCTGGGGACTTCGCTGCAGTGAACGATGCGTCAGTGAAGCTCAGAGTCCTGCGCGAGAGACACAGAGCGAGGTTTGAGAAAGATCTGCCACGAGTCGAAAATGCTTTATGTATTTTGTTAATCATATGTGTGATTTCAGCATCTTGTTACCATACCCTTTGTAAGAGGAAATCTTATGCAAAATGTAATTAATGAGACATTGTAAGCATAATTTTATTTGTATTCATTTATTTTCTAAATTCAATTTCAGGAAAATTACTTCTTTTAGGTAATCCATGGTATCAGAACTAAATTTAAGTTCATTCTGTAAAATAATTGGCCAGTGTCTTTCAAACTCCCCATGTTATAAAATGCAAAGAAAAGCTGAGTAATTTTTCCAGATTACAGGATATTAAAGAAACATGATTAAATGCAACATGTGGTCCTAAATTACATCTTGTGCTATAGGGGAAAGGGGTATAAAATATATCATTAAAGCAATTAGTAAAATTGGAAAATGGACTGTGAGTTAGATAAAAGCATTCTATCACAGGTAATTTTTCTGCACTTGCAACAACACTGTGGTTTTAAAAATATCCTCTTGTTTTTAGGTTCCTTTACTCTGTTTATATTATAGTTTTCCTGTGCATTCATCTATATACATGGAAAAATCACAGTAAAAATATATAATTTTTCCTTTCACTTACCCTACATATATTAAATGATGTAAAAGAGAAAAATGTCCTTTATCTTTCTCTCTGTATTTATGTGTGTTTTCCTTCCTTCACCTCTGTGCATCCCTTGGTCTGAGGGACTTTCACCCATTTATTTCAGAGCAGATCTGCTGGAAGTGCAGTCTTAGTTCTATTTGGCTGGAAAGTACTCTGATAGTTGAAGAACTCTGGTCACCACTTTCTATTCTTTCAGCATTTTAGAGATGTTCTTTCAGCCTCCACAGTGTGTAGCCAGGAATCACTGTTAACTCAGCAACATCCCATTTTCCTTTACATGTAAAGGATGAAGACATTTTTCATTACTTTTGATTGTCATTGGCTTAATTACATGTGTCTGGGCATGGCATTTGAGTTTATCCGGTGTTGGTTTAATGAGCTTCTCAAATCTCCAATATCTTTCACCAAATTTGGGAAGTTTTCATATCTTACTTAATTTTTTCTCTGCACCAATGTCTCTCCTCTCCTGAGATTCCAAGGATATGATTAAGTCTTTTGATATTGAACCTGTTCCACAAGTTCCAAAACTTTGAATTTTTTTTTTTGGTAGTATTTTGTCTAGTCTTTGAACTGGATAATTTCTATTGATCTGCCGTCAAAATCAATGCCTTTTTCCTCTTGTCAATTCTATTCCGCTATTGAGCCCATTAAATTAATTTTCTATTTTAGCTACTGCATTTTCACTTTTAAAATTTCCAATTAGTCATTTTAGAGTTTCTGTTTGTCTGTCAAGAACGGCTGTCTTCACTGCAGGCACGTGTGGTGGCACATTTTGCCTCATGGAGCTGGGCTAGAGGCGCTGCTTCCAGCCTTCCAGCCACTCCCGTGTTGGACTCCGTTCTCTTCCTGCTGGGTGGTTTCTGAGGAGGAGTCCAGTGTAACTCTTATGTTTATTCCTCTATAGATACTGTGGTTTTTTCCTCTGGTTTCTTCCAGAATTGTTTCTTTATCTTGCTTTTCTGTAGTTCATATGCCTAGGGTCATTTTTTTTTTGCACTTATTGTGGTCTCAGAGCTTCCTGGATCTGTGATCTGTATCCGACATTAGCCTGAGGAAATTCTCCACCATTATTGTTTCACATGTTTTTTCTGTCCTTTCTCCTTCTTCTCCTTCTGGTGGGCCCCTTATATGTATGTTGCACCTCTGTAGCTATTCCACGGTCCTTGGACTGTACCATTTGCTTTGTTTTGTTTTTTTCAGTCTTTGTTCATTTTGAGTTTTAATCTTCAAAGAGTCTATTAAATATATATATCTCAGAGATTCTTTCCTTAGTCATGTTCACTATACAAAAAGCCCATCAAGGGCATTCTTTATTTCTGTTACAGTGTTTTTCTCTCTAGCATTTCTTTTTTTTTTTTTTTCTTAAGATTTCCACCCTATTTCCACTGCCTGCCTGTCCTGGCATGCTGTCTACTTTGTCCATTAGATTCTTAGGATATTGTCATAACTGTTTTGAGTTCCTGATCTGACATTCTGACATCCCTGCCATATCCAGTTCTCACATGCTCTGTCTCTTCAAATTGTGTTTTTTGCCTTTTGCTGTGCCTTGTAATTTTTCCTTGATAATCAGACATAATAAACTGGGTTGAAGGAATTGCTGTAAACAGGTGTTTAGTGATGTGGTGCAGAGGGGGAGGGGAAGGGCTCTGGGTGTGTGACGAGGTGTCAGTGTTCAGTGGGTCTGTGCCTCTGGACTCTGAACCTCAGGAGTGTCTCCCCTCCCCTCTCCACCCCATCTCTCCGTGGCTAGAGGGGGCTGGAATTGGGTATTTCCCTTCTCCCGGTTAACTGGGCCCTGGTGATACCCCTGTGGGCTGGACTCCCATTGTCTAGTTTCCCCTGAGGCCTTGCTCAGAGGAACACAGGGCCCTGGTGTATTTCATAACGATCCTTTCCCCTCTCCCCTGCCAGGAGCCCATGGGGATTTTTCTCCACTATCTACTGCGAGAATCCCTCCACTGTGACCCCTCTAGTCCGTGTCTGACCTCCAGTCTGGGGACAGCAGTTCACAGCAAGCAGGCACCTTTTCTCAGGATCTGAGAAGAGCTGCCAAGTGTTCAGTCTGCTCATCTCTCCGCCGCTGTTAGGAAGGAGTCGCGGCTTCTCAGTCCCTCACCCTGGGACCTGGGAGCCGTAGGCTCTTTGAGGCCCCACATGGACACTGTCTCAGGGCTGTCATCTCCCCTGAGGACTGGCTGCGCTCCTACATCATATCCTCCTGGGCCTCACTGTGCCCAGTGATCTTGGACTGCACGCTGGACACCTGGACTGTTCTGGGCACAGCTCCTGCATGAGCCTGGTCCTGGGTGGTCTTGCTAGCCACTGACCTGTGCAGGTCTCTTGCCCTCTACCTGCAGGGACTCCTCTGTTAGCTAGACTGTCAGCCAGCTGCTGTGGTGCTTGGATCTGACCCAGCCACAGCGCCCATAGAACCAGGGATGGGGCAGTGGTTCTTGGAGTCTCCCCCCAGCCTCGTGGGCTGTTCCCACTTGCCCAGATGCGGGAGAGTCCAGTACTTGTGCCTGTGCATGCATGTAACTGCGGGATTCTTTCCCTGCTTCTGTCCTCCACAAGACTCCCTCTACATGTCTGCTTGCCAAGGGCCCTCTTTTGCAGTTCCTCTGGCCTAAAAGTGTCCTTTCAGTTTTCTCCCCCTGAGCTCTTACAGTGGACTGATGGGGTGGGGGCAGGGGGTCACCTTCAGAGCACAGCTGTGAGAGAAGAGAGGAAACACGTTGGGACTATCACACCATACTCTCCTTGAACGACAGTCACCCCGTCTCCTGATTGGTCGGCCAGCCATTATATTTATCTCTATTTTGCTTATTTTGATAGATTTTATGCAAGTGAATACAATGAAAATAAAATAATTTCAAAAACACTTGACACATACATAGCAAAGGTGCCCTAGAGTTTCTTTCAGCTTTTAGGACCTGATACAGGTTTGACTATGGGATTTTATGTGCCTATGATTCCACCTCCAAACTGCTGCAGCCATGCCACTATACAGCGGTTGGACCTTGCAGCAGGGCTAGAAAAGAAAAGGAAAGAATAAGATAAAAGCAATTCACCCTGAACTCTCTACTTTTTTTGGCCTATGGCTACTGGATCTTCCTTAGGTCAAGGCTGGGAAGTAAAGGAGAGAAAACAAACATGTAGGGAATGCACTGATGTTGATCATTCTGCAAGTTTTGACATCCTTTTTTATCTGCCTGTTATTGTTTACTTTTTCAGAGTCCTCAGGTAATTGCTTTTGGGGTTCTGCTCAGAATTTATAGCTGTAACCAGAGGGAGAGAGAGTCTCTTGGTCGTACACCAGAATGCTGAAAGCGTCCATTCTTGTACCTTCTGAAATACCAAATGGTACAAGGGGCATGTTCTTAAATAGTCCAGAGAAACTAATTACATATACATAGCTCTAAATGAGGATAAAATTATAGAAGAGTGCTAAAATGAAGCAAAATATTAAAAATCAGCAAATCTGATTATTCTTGGGACTTTTTATTAAATTTTCAATAATTTAGAAAAAAAATTAATTGAAAATAGCTCAGAAACATGTAATTTAAGACTATTCTCTTATAAAATTGTTCAGTGCATGGCATTTCCCAGTACTGTTTTGAAAGGTCTTGGTATCTTGTGACTTGTATTTTCCTGGGTGACATAGACGACTACTTTAAAGCAATCAATGTTCATTTTTAGGAGAGAACATGTTCCTGGAGCAATAGTTCTTGCTGTTGCTTTTGCACCATCAACTGAGAAGTCGATGTTTTGTTACAAATTGATGCGGTGTGGTCCTAAAGGCTGAAAGAAACTCCAGGGCACCTTTGCTATGTATGTGTCAAGTGTTTTTGAAATTATTTTATTTTCATTGTATTCACTTGCATAAAGTCTATCAAAATAAGCAAAATAGAGATAAATATAATGACTGTCCTCTAATCCAGCTGATATGTGATATCCTGTTGAATTTTAAGAATGTCACCACATTAGATTCTTTAAATAAATTCATCAGTTATTCCAGGCATTGGTCTTTGGATCAGACAATGGTGAGAGCTGCATTTTTTTTAGCATTTTCTCATAAAAAACACTCATCTCAATGTCAGTGGCATAGGACTTTGAAGACTTTTTCTTCCTGAACGTCCATACTTCATCCTTTCCTAAAAACAAACAAACAAACAAAAGCAAACTGTAATATCACAGAGTCCATAGAGGGCTTTTTTTTTTTTTTTTAGCAACATTTCACTCTGAAAAATATCGAGTATACCTTCCTTACTGTAAAGTTTTAGAATGTGTGTATTGTCCTATTATGTTCACATGAAACCAGGTGGGCACCCTGAGCAGTGTGACCGCTGACGCAGCCCCTTTGACTGACCGTCGTACGCGTTTGGCTGGTGGTAGTAGATGCAGATTCATCCTGTGTGGCTCCTGCCCTCACCGACCACAGGTCTGAGGGAGGAAGCACAAGAGCTGGCAAACAGACTGACCGGATGATTTCAAATAGTGACAAACAGGTGCTATGATAAGACGATAACGAAGGGGACCAAAGAATGAGAATGTTTCGGGGAAATAGCCAAAGCTGTAGGGAAGGAAACTGTTGGCCGCCCCTGAAGAATCAGAGCCCGATGCGGGCGGAGGTCAGTGAGTGGGGAGGTGGGAGGCTGGGGCGCGGTGTGGAGGGAGAGGCCGGGGAAGCCGGGCAGGACCCTGGAAGCCACGGTGAAGCCTGGGGATTAGATTCCAAATGCTAAAGGAAAGAACCAATGTTTTTTTCACATGAGATTTTCAATGAGAAACACACACTTCTCAGATTGCAAATGAATAATGGATTGGATAGAACAAGAATGGAAGCACGAGTGCTGGTCAGGACGCTGGGCTTCCCCCAGGGGCAGAGAGCCTGAGCCACCCCCGGAGGCTCTGGAGACGGAGAAACAGGCATGAGCGGGGGCTGTATGTTTGCAGTAGAATCAACAAGAATACTAGTATATCAGCTGTTGGGTTTTGAGAAAATAAAAGGCATTATATTCAGGTGTCTGGCTTGAGAAGTCAGATAATTATGCAATTTATTGGGATGGTGAAGAATGGAAAGAAACATCTGGATTTGATTTTGTTCATCTTAAGTATCTCAGAGCAAGTGGGAGAGATTGGTATTTAGGTCACAGATATAAAGGTTAACTTTGGAAAAGAGAATTTGATCTTTTTTCTCCCAGCGAAATGGCTGACAGCATGAGTCAGGGTTTAGAGGTATATTTTAAATAACAATCATGAATATTTTACTAAATAATCAAGGAAAATGAAATAAAAAGTATTATTAGTTTTTAATGACTATCCTAGTATATTAAAAAAAAACTTGTACTCTACGAAAATTCAAAAAAAGACATTGATATTAGTGAAGAGGGCATTTTTATCTTATGTCAGGTTGAATACTTTAAGGAAGTTTCAGTGGAAGAAAACAGCAGCTTACAAATGAATGTCATGAGATTTCCAGGACAGAATCTGAAGTTGGTCTCTTCTTGACATTCTGCAAAATTTCCGCTGCTCAGAAGTCCAATGACTGAGACTCTTTGCTTTTGTGGTAAGATTGGAATAATTTCAGGGAGGCTCAAACCTCTTGCACTGTTGAGTTTGGTTGGAGTGAGACGATGAATGGGGAGAAACATGCGGAAGGGAGAGCTCTGTCCATTAGGATCGGATTTCCCATCACCCCGCCGCAAGTCCATCAGGGCTCGTGCCCTGACGCAGGGCCCTGGCGGAAGCCGCCTCGGGGTCCCTGGGCCCTTTCTGCACCTGCAGCAGGCAGGGGTCTCGGCTCTTCATCCCACTCCTTTCTCTTTGATTTCAGACTCAAATATTTGTTTTCCTGAAAAGTCCTGTCAATTCTTGCTGAGGAGTGGCCAGAGAGAGATGGATGCAAGTAGTTTCTGCTCTATTAAAAGCTGCCTGGCCATCTCAGTGGGGGGATACCCCAGAAGGCATCCCTGCTTCCTGTATAGCCCAGGCCTAGAGTGGGTAGACAGTAGCATTTCTGTTCACTTTTATCATGTCTTACCCTCCGGGTACCCTTCCTCTCTCATACGCCCAGGCTGTTTATCTCTTACCTGGAATCACTGTGACGCCCAGCTAGTAATGCCCTTGGTGCGACCTTGGTTTTTGCTCTTCGGTGCTCTCCGTGTTTAGGGGAATCTGCTGGTCAGGCAGAGGATGCCAGAAGGGACTCCCCAGTTTTTCTTATTATTTTCTCCCTATGATTTATCCTCATAGGGCGCTTCTCAGCTCCCCGGGTCCAGGATCTTGGGGTAGAGATCCCAACACAGGGCTCCCCGAGGCCTTCTCTCATCACCTGCTGAATCTCTTCGGGGCCTAAGTATACCCCTATTCCTAGGACCAGGACCATCACTGAGAATAGCATGTAAGCACGTCTTTTGTGCCCTTTCTTGTCCCTCTAGCCTCTGTTTCAGAACGGGCTCACTCCGACGCACTCCGAGTTCCTGTATGCAGCCTAAGGACAGCATATTCAGTTCATGCTAGATCTTGACAATTTTTAGAGTGAAAAACATTTATTTTTAAGTACATGGTAACCTTAACTTGAATACCACTGGCATCCCTTGTAGCCGCTCTGATTCCTGGGCAGTCCTCCTGGGAAATCTGGGAGCGCCTCGGGAATCAGGTCCCTGGTGATAGACAAGGCCTTTCAAGAGTCAGTCGTGTGAGCCCCCCAGTGAGGGAAAGTGGCAAATCTCTGTGCAGAGGCCACACTTCATGGCCACGGCGTGATGTTCCATGGGATCCCCTTAGTGGCAGCTAAATTTTACAGTATTCAGGGTGCAACAGCCGTGTTGTCAAGAACCTGGTGAGATTATATTTTGGGAAGGATCTTTGCTGATTACCATGAAATCAGATCTCATCTTATATTCTTGCCTGTGATTGAGCACCACAAATCCTCCTGCACCGCAGGAAATGCCTTGCAAATCCTGGGCTTTGCTACGATGTGGGCAGTCAAGACGACTAAGAAGGGTACCATGAATGGCTGCACAGTTTTGATGACTTCACTCCAAGGGGCTGTGGGCCACACCGTCTTTAAAAATCCAAGACCTGGGCATCCTTTGCAAAGTATAACTGCACACCTGGAATTGCAGAGAATGTTCTAATCTTCTGGTCCTGGGCTGAGGAGTCACTTACATGAAGAAAGATGATCCTGTTCTGCAGTCAAGATTAGCTATTTTTCCTGATAACTTTACAAGGCTTTGCCTTATATGTCTTGAGCATTGTTTACATTCAAAGCTGTCTTTAAATTTCCTGTAAGTTGGGAAAATTTGTTATCTCAGGGAGAGATGTTTAAATGCTGTCCTTTCAGAGCTGTGCAAGGGAGGCAAGCATGGGCGCTTGGGTCTGGGAGAGGATGGACCCTGTCGAAAACAAAGGAAGAGAATTGGGGGTGACTGGGCCACCACTGAGAGTAAGGGCCACGCCGACCAAGGCTATGTGCTTAAAATACAGGATCTTAGCAGATATTATCTCCCCTTGATCCTCTGATCCCTTCTCAGGGTATCAACGGTGATTGCTGTTCAGATGCTGCATTGATCAGGCAGGCCAGCTGCTTGTGAAGAGTGTAGGGCTGATTATAAGTTTGATATGGTGAACAGATTTAGATTCCTCAGGAAAGCTGAAAGTGATGGAAAAGGGAGTAAATTTGTATTGTGTCAGTAAAAACTGGTAAAATTTAGTGGAGTTGATTACTAACAAGCTTGAATGGACCTAGGAATAAGTCTTACACTCTTTTGCACAGATAACCAGTAGTAATGTGCTTAGACAAGACCTCCAGGAGGGATCGTTTTTCGTACAACTAGATCTGTTCACAGACACCCTGCAGCACTAGCGAGGGACCTCAGACCCCTCAATATGGAACAGTGCCTGGATCGTGGATGTATTCAGAGGTTCAGCCGGGAGAGACCCTAACATAGAATGCAGTGTTTTATTAAGCCTGACTTAAGAAACAAACAGGCTATGTATTATTAATCACAGAATACATAAATTTTTAAAATTAAAAAACAAGTTGCATTTTTGGTGAAGGGTGACGGAATGTTCCATACCAATTCTTCTACAGTAAGGAAATGAACCATTTCCCCGACACACACCAGGGAAGGGGCTGCACATGCCCGCTCCGTAGGCGCTGCCCCGCCGTGGGGAGGGGGAGGGGGGTGGCCAAGGACGGCCCTGGGCCAGACCTCCTGGCTCTGAGCAGCGGCTCTGAGGCCCACCTGCTGACCGATCTTGGAAACGGATTCTCACCGCTGTGGGCCCGGGTTCCCTCATTTTAAATGGAAGATGATACTAATACCGTCCTTACGAGGCTGTTAAGTGGATTAATGCGTATACGTCCAATAGTCACTGTATCGTTGCACAGTGTCCGAGGGAGCCCAGAGCCCTTGTCCCTCGTGCTGGCGGGAAGAGGGGCGGGCGTGGGCTTGTCACACGCATCTGCAGGTGCGGCGGCAGCCCCGGGGGCTTCCGCGGCCCTCCCGCCTGCCCGCCTTCGGTCCCTGCCCATCTCAGGCTGCGCTGCGGGTCTGTGTGGTCGCCAGCTTGGGTCAGTTTGCTTCTGTTTTCTTACCTCGTCTGCTGTCACCGGTGTCCGAATTCTCGGGTGGTTTCTGCGGCCACTCTTTCGAGTCCTCGTCGCTGTGCGCAGAGCCACCCCCCTTCTTCCCAGCCTCCTTCCCGGTGGGGTGTGTCCGCGTCGGCGGCGGGGGACACCCGGCTGGCAGCTGCCCGACAGGCAGAGCGCTGATGAGGCTGGGGGGCCAGGAGGCATCTGCACCTCGGGACGCAGGAGCCTCGTCAGCGCCGGGACTCCCCGCTCCCTCTTCGGTTGGAGCGCAGAGCGCCGGGAATGGAGTGTCGGGTTAGCGGACCGGCCCGCAGGACCCGCGGCTCCCGCAGCTTGGCCCCGCAGGGGGGGACCCAGTCACGGTCTGAGCGCGGTGACACGGCGTGACCCACACCCGAGCCTCCTGGACCCCGCACCGGCGCCTTCACGGCCCAGCGATCTGGGGCAGGATCCGTGGGCAGAACTGCTGGATCTTTACCCTTCAATCCCTCTGTCCACAAAGTGGGGGGTCATCGTCAGAGTTCCCTCTTGACGTCCTTCAGAGAATGAGGTGAATTAGTGAGTGCAGAGCATGAGAGGGCCCGAGCTGTGTGTGAGTGACCATCACTCCTAAGGGGACACTTGGTACCCCGATAGTGCTGACTAGTCGGCGTCCTCTCGGGAAGGGTCACGCAGCCGCTAGGCTCGTGGGCAGTGGCGCCAGCGGGGTGCCAGGGGGCAGGCGGGATGGCGGCGCTGGGAAGCAGGTCTCGCGGTGGGCAGGCAGCCCCTGCGGGGCCCCCTTCTGTGAGCGCGCGTGTCCCCGATCCTGCAGACCCCAAAGCTGGGCCATGGGCGCTGCCGGGCACCCTGAGGCGTGACCCAGGGGCGAGCTCTGTGTGCCAGTGGCCACCAATGCACGGATTCGGGGCGTAGTTCACATCGGGGTCCGGCCTTCTTCCCGGCTCCCGGCAGAGCGCGATGTTCCTCCCCGGCTGGCTGACACCGCAGGGACAGCCACACGAGAGCAGCCTGTGGCACTGCCACCCGGCCGGGCACCCGCCTGTTCACGCCGCTGCAGGACATGAACACGGTTGCAACACTGTTTCCCACCCACTTTAAGACGTGCCCTCCTCCAAGGGCCTGTTTTCATCCCATAGACAAGTGCATTTTAGGACATGTATCCTCTTCATAACGTGCTTGTTCACAGTTGCATTTTGCACTAAAAATGAGCTCCTCCCTGTAAAGTCTTACGTGTCTCCCCGAGCCCCCGACACGACGCCTGGCATGGGCAGCTTCCCCGGGGACCGCTTGCTGAATGGGGGCATCAGCAGAAGGCTTGGCCACTAAGGCGCCCTGGAAAGTTAAGGTATACTTTCATTTTCTGAATTTTGAACCTTATCCTTAGAGGAATAGAGATAACTTAAATTCTCTTAGCCCGAAGTCTCCACACGAGTTAGGCTAAATGACGTCTGTCTTTCTCTGGAGACGTGGTGTAACTTCCTGAATCACGGGCCTCTTGCTTTACGTCACCGTTTGCACACATTCAGCTCCTGACGCCTGACTTAGAAGTCGGGGCCTCCTCTCCCCGGTCACGTCTGTGGCCTGCCATGTGCCCTTTATGGGGCTATGCTGCCTCAGACACCGGAGGAGTTCTCCCAGGGCTCGCAGAGGCTGCTACTGCCCCATCCTGGGGCCGCACGGCCCGCTGTGTGCGGCCCTGAAGGTCGTGGCCTGGATCCGGCATCACCGCAGGTGCAGGGCTGGTCTGCCCTTAGCTCGCAGCCGTTTGTCCCCTTGGGCGGCCGATCTCCAGAGCAGCTCTGCGCACTGACTTCAGACTGTGTCCCGAGGTCTGTTCTGGTTCTCTCGGGCACTTATGGAACACCTCGGAACTCAGCATTCCATTCTTACGCACGTTAGGCTCAGCCTCACCTCTTTGAGGTGGTTCTTCACATTGTACAGTAGCTGCGAACCAGTCACAGGAAGGGAGAACAAAGCTCTCTGACGGGAGTGAACTTGGGGGCAAGCTGGCGTGGGGTGGGGTGCGATTATGGAAAACTTATTCGCTCCTGTGCCCTTGGACAAGCCAGCCAACATTCCTAAACTTCAGTCTGCAAATCATACCCTAGGAGAAGGTCATATAAACCACAACTTTCCCGTTCCCTTCTCCAAGCCTCTCCTCCAGACTTGTGAGGACCGACTGAGAAAATGGATATAAATACTTTACAAGGGTGAGTTTAGTTCAGGATAAAGCAGTAGTGATCATATTTGGTATTATCTAACTCAGACCTTGACAGGAAGTATTAATAATGAAACAGTCACTAATGCTAACCACTGGGTAACATTACTCTGCAGATTTTTCAGCCATGCCTGCATGAGAAGCACCTGAGTGCCTGGAAAAATGCATGAGATCCACAGATTTAAGTAACGCTCCTCTTAGACACGTCTTACCTCCTAGAAATTAGAACTGTCTCCGAGGATGTAAAAGTAGCAAATCAGACAGACCTGGTTTGAATCTCTGTATGACCACTTGCTGTCTGTGTGTGGTAGGATAGTAAGAGTGAGACTGAAAGCTTGCGCAGCTGTGGTTTCAAGTCTAACATGAGGCTCTGTCCCCTAACTTGCATAAGGATTAAATGAGAGGCAGGCGAGGCGCTGAATGCAGTGTCCGGCACAGATTGGTCTCCATCATTGTGTCACTGATTTTCCTTTTAGTCACATTGAACTATGAGTATTCCCCTCTTATTCAGCTACCACCTGAAAACAGTGTCAGTTTCTTTCTTGCTCTTTTTCCAGGCTTGTATGTTAGAAGCTGGGAGCACAAAGGGGGGTGAGAAAGAGTCCGTGCATTCACTAGCCGGGGTGTGGACTTGCTCACTGGTTTCCCCCTGGTGTAACACTACATCTGGACATGTTTGGGACTCAGTAATTTTTTTAATTTTTTAATTAAATAAGTTCATGAGTCATAGTGCCTTTGGCTGATCGGTGGAGCTCACTGTGTAAGCAAGTTTGCAAAGTAACAACAGTTATGATTTAGGAGTCTGCTGTCTCGATTTAATTTCATTTCATCATGCTGTTCTGTTGTGTAGTTGAATCTCATTTTCCTTATTTTCGCCTTTGTGCGTCCATCGCTATTGATGCCGAGGCCTTTCCAACATGCCCTGCCTTCCAAGTTGGTATCATGTAAAAATTTCATTCCCTCTGCCGGACATTGGACAAAAGCCACGTCCACCACAGTGACTAACTGCCCCCCTCACGTTGCGGCCGCCTCCTCCTAGCCTGCGAAACGCCACATTTATCATTTGCTCTGCTCTCTGGCCTTTGAGCAAGTTTGATTCTTCACATCTATGATTTTATCAAAGGCAATTTTATAAGCATATTTTCCAATAACATACTTAGGAAGAAACTTACGAGGCCTGCCTAAATGCCTGCATGTGCTTATGTGTGTGAGAGAGAAACTCAGTCAGGCAGATCCGAACTAAACTGAATGACTTACATTAAGTAATAATCATGCAGCAAAACAATCTCAGGGGAAATTATTTTCTAAGGAAAAATACACATTGGATCATGACTGAGGACCTCAGGAACAGGTAAGACAATATTAGCTGATGCTTTCTGAGTTCTTGCAGATGGTGGTGCTGCTGGAAGTGTTCTTTACGGATGAAATGTATATGTAGCAGACCGATGCCACAGCCCTGAGCTCAGCCAGGTTTCGAGGGCTGTGCTGTGCCTCCCGCTCCGGCTGTCCGGAGGCTAACACCTGCCCTGGAAGGCTATTTTGGGTTTTGCTCCCAGAGTGAGTCATGCTGTGCTAAGCAATGAAGAGTCCGTGGTGAGCAAGGCAGACCAATTTCTGACTCGTTTCGTGCAAAGCTCATTAATTCCTGAAGGTTTCTGCTAACATATTAACTAATCACGAGTCTTCCGTGGCCCCTGCCTGAGGAGGCACGTCTCCTGACTGCAGCTCTCTTTATCCCAGTTGGGACTTCATGTCTGTAGTGCTGACTGCCCCTTGCCGTATTGCATGTTCTCTTCTTGATCTACCCGCTCTGCCTCCCCAGTAGGATGGAATCACTGAGTCCCCAGGCCTGGTTTTCTTTGGGGCTGCAGATGTTTCAGTTTGACAGTGTTGGGCACCCAGAGGCACTCAGTATATTTTTATTCACTTGGATTAGACAATGAATAAATGAGGAGCATAGCAAAGTGAAACTGCTAATTAATATCGATACAAAACTTCTTTGCTGTCCATGTGCCCTCCCACTGTGTGCATTGCTTCTGTCCGCCACGATGTGCATCTTGCCAGCATCACTTGCCTTCTCTGTTTCTTAACTTTCTCCTCAACTTCTTTTTTCCTATATCTTCAAACCTGTGTTCTCAGCTCCCTCTCCCATTCCTGTCCCCCCACTTTTTAGTTTACTTTTAGTTATTACTGGTCATAACATAATGCATAAAGTCTATTTCAAGTTATTTGATTAATTGGTATATCCATTCTTGTTTATCAAAAAGCTGATAAAGTCATTTACTTAAATTCTATCTGAAAGAAAAGGGTAAGCCAAGCTAGAATTGATCTGGGCCCAGTTTCTATCCCTCCTCAAAAAGGGTGGTCATCCAGCATGCCAGTCCTGCCGCGAATTCCGCTCTTCCTGTCTCCCCCAAGTTCCGAGGGCCAGGATCTTGCATTGTTTCTGGTGCCAAGACCAGGACCGACAGCTCCACTTAAGGTAACAAGCCTGTCTTGACTGGCCTTTGGCCTTTGCAGAAGTTCCAGGACTGATGCCCTACCTGCTCTCAGCAGTTCCTGTAGGGACCAGATTCTTGCCTTTGAATTCATATGCACATACTGTATGTGCTCTCTCTCTGTGGAAGCCTAGGAATCTTTAGTCCTCTGTGTTCTGTGACAAGGTGAGAACTCGACACCTCGTGCCAGATGAGAGCAACGGGCAGTATCGGTCCTACTTCGCATGAAGCTGGATGGGAGGCTGTGGCTATGGTTTTGTTGATAATTGAGGCATTTGTAAGATGGTTCACATATGGAAATGACCTTTATACATGCAGGACCTACTTAGCTTCATCAAAAATGTAATGTCCTAAAGGACAGATAGTTCCAGAGAGAAAGGAAGGAGAGTAGATAGCCAGGCAGGCCTCCAGACGGACCTTTAGAAGGTCTGGTTTCCCACCTGAGTCAGTGAGATGAAAGCCTTCTCTGGTAACTGGAACAGCAGGAGATAAGCCTAGGCCCGAATCAATTCTGTTTTTTAGTGTGGTGACTCCATGCAGGGCTGATGTGACAGTACGCACCAGGCTTTCCTGGGCAGAGGGCAGGTTGCCCCTCTGACGTGGGTGAACGAGGGAAAGGTCTTGGAGAAGAGGCAGAACCAATACTGCCTTCTCTTGAATTACAGAGATCAACCAAAATTGGTCACAAGGATAAGACATTGTTTCCTCTGACATCCAAAACCAGGAAGTATAGCAACTGTGGCCATTTTACAGGCAAGAAAACCAAGACTTAGAGATTTTAAGTAACTTGCATGAGGGCATATGCGTAGGAGGTGGAGATAGAGCTTGAACTTGGCCCCTTCAAACAGCAACGCCTGCTTGCCCAGCACCCCATCCTTACCACTGAGCATGGATCCTACTCGTCCCACTGGAGGCCACCTTGCAGGCGCCTCCCTGCCTCCCAGTTTGTCTGGGCAGCTGAGTCTCAGCTCTGCCCATTTCAATGGACTAATGCTTCTGATGCAAAATGGGACACTGGGGAGAAAAATGAAAGGAATAACATAACTTTTTTTTGTTTAATTTCTAAAGTCCAGGATGAGAATAATGTTCTTTGTTTAAGTCAAGAAATGTTTATTTTAGGGGAAGATTCATGCACAGACTGGGCTGTATTTTCTTAACAAGAGAAGCAGATGCCCTGGAATAGAGAAATGGATTCATTTGTTCATTCAGAGGGAAGACACATTTGTAAATGACAGAAGATTTTATTTATTTCCCTTCTTGAGAAAATACCCTGAAGAGAAGGGCCACTTATAATCTGTAAGCAAAACTGCTCTGTGGCTTTTAGATTGATCTTTGATGGATCTACATTATAAGAATTAGTGTAGTGAGATTCAATTTAAAGGACGTATTTTAAAGCTAGATATAAATCTCCCAAGTGATTGTCCATCTTGCTTACAGCTGTTATCCCAGCATTTAGAGTATCAAATGATGCATTTTAGACACTTAATAAATGTTTGTTGAATAGATGAGTAAAATTTGGAGAAACTGTTAAGTCACAGGGCATTGGGCCTGCTTAGTTCTCTACAATAAGCAGATGAATAATCAGTCCTGTGAAAAGATATTATTATTCAGAACTGATTTTGTTTTTGTTGTATTACAGTTAGCCCTGAGCAAATCTCTGAATTGGCCTGGGTTGAATTTGGCCTCCAAGGCTGCCGAGCCCCTTGGGGACGACCACTTGTCGCTCCTTTTTGGTGTCCACTTCCCGTATGGTCTTTCTGTTCATTTACACTTTAGTTCCCGAATCTAATATGCGCTTTGAAGGAAGCATCTTAAGTAATATTAAGTGTTACACACACACCCTGATTTCTAAAACTTTTGGTGGGAATGAACACATAAATTCAGCTCAAAAGAGAAAGGATACAGTCATTCACGTAAGTGACATCCAAGTACTTACGGTGCAGCAGAGGCAAGGGACCCTCGCTGGCCCCTCAGACATTGCCCAGCAGGCAGCTGACTGTTCGGTCTGCGTATCTGACCAGGCTTGGGGCCGAGTTTATGCTCACTCGGCACATTTAATCATACTGTTTCAAAATATTTAAGTGCCATTTAGGATGTCTCTGGACAGTGAGAGCTACTCAACTCAAAATGATAGCATTTTAACCTTAAAGAAATATCTATTAAATACAACAGCTTTAATTAGGTTTCTTATTAAGGTCCAAGGAGAAGCTGAGAAGGGAGAGAATAAAGAGTCATCAGCATATCAGGTTTCCTTGCTGCATAATAAATCTATCTAATGAGGTGGGGAGACTCATCACACAGAGGAAACAGAGGTGCCCACACAGAGACTCAAACCTCAGAGCAGAAGGGGCAGAAACAATTGTGTAGCTAACGTGACAAGGTACCTGTGAATCTAACTCCTTCAGATTGATAAGCACTGGTGCATGACCTGGAGAAGGTGAATCGCTGCTTTCCACACAGCCGGCCAGGTGCTCACCCACTGGGGGGAGGGCACACGAAGTCTGTGGAGATAACGGAATTAGTCACGGGTCCCTTATGCTGTTCGACTCTCTGATGTCAGATGCTGTGCAATTGCCAAATTGCCAAAATGGAGAGTATGGAAAATATACAGATATTTCCCCGGATAAATGTCCTTTTCTTACGTAGGAGGCTCCACTTCTCTTGAGGCAGAACTCACGGATCTGTGGTTTCTTACCTCCTGTGATGCCAATTATAACAGCAGGTGCTCAGCAACCATTAACTTGGGAGAGAATCAGCAGCCTTCCCCCACCTCTCTCGTGTCTCTCTTTAATTTTACACCTGAACATCATCTCTATTAATACTGGCCAAAAAGTTTAAAAGTACTCCTATGACTCCCTTTCAAAGTTTTCACTGTTGTATTTTCAATTCTGATTATATCAAGGTTGTATTTGAAAATTCCTGCGTCGAGAGCATGGAAGAGGATTCGCGTTTATTGAGTGGCGACTGGGGATGCGGGAAGGGAGAGGTAGTTTGCTCGGGACGAACGCTGATATTAAGCAGTTGCGGAGCGTCCGAGTCCCGCGAAGGCTGGTGCAGCGCCCAGGCCTGAAGGGAGAATTCCGGGATGGCCTCCCCTGCCGTCCCGGCTTCCAGGCGACCTGACTCTGGTGCAGCCCCAGGAACAGCTTCCTCATCTTTCAAAGGTATATCCCGGTTGCCGGGTGGGGGGCCTTCGGTCAGGGTGCCCCCTGCGTGGGGCAGGCCTGCGGGAGGGGCTACGCGTCCCCACGCCCTGCCTGTTCCGGAGGAGACTCCCTGCATCAGCCCCTTGCGCTCCCGTCCCCTTTCATGGTGACCAGTTGCCTCAAGGAGCCGGGCATTGGTATCAGCTGACATGAGAAGGCAGAAGGCAAGAATGACAAGCAGTCAAGGGAATTAGGAACTTCCCCACTCGTCTCAGAGCTCCTGAGGGGCAGGGGGGCAGTGTGCTGCTGTGCGGAAGGTGGCGGTCTGAGCAACACCACCCGGCCTGGGACTCTGCCTCTGCCCCCCAGGAGCGCCCGGCTCCTCCGGCCACCGGCTCGCCTCCTTTGCCCCCCATAGGCTGTAGAGACCCTACTGCAAAGAGCAAGTGCTGGGACCTCTAGGTGGGTCATGAGTGCCAAGTCCTAGAGCATGGTGCTCGCTTGCATCAGATCCTCACTGTTCTGTTGTTTGTTACGAAGACCGGTTTGCGCTGCCTGCTAGGTAAATTCCCACCTACCCAGGCATCGTTCTCGCAATTTCTAATAACCATGTCTTTAATTTCCAAAAAGTTGAAGTTTTCTGATCTCCCAAATAGCCCCAAATATGATTTTCCTTATGTTCATTTGTGTGAGATGCGTCTACAAGTCACTGGGAGCCTCTGGCTCTTACATAAAAGCTGAACAAAGCAGCGTGAATACGCTGCGGCGCCTGCTCATCTTCCCCCCTCAGAGACGTTTAGAGTCTTCAGAACATCGCCCGGGAGGTCAGAGCCTGCAGTGGCTGCTCTCCTGGAGGAGCGCTGGGCTCGGTGTCCTCCTGGGCCTGGAGACCTGCCGCCTCTCCTGGGAGGTGGGAACGAGGGCGGTGTGGGACCGCGTGGCTGGCGCCTCTCACTCGGCAGCGGGGCTGGGACAAGGGAACGGCCCCGGTGCCCTCCCTGGTGTCCTCCCCGGTGCCCTCCCCAGAGCCCTCCCAGGCTCGCCGCCCTGAGGCTCCAGAGAGACGGTCCTGCCCAGAAGGCCCCGCAGGTGCCCCGCCAGCGGGACCCGAGGGGCGGCGCTGTCTGCCGGCTGCACGGCTACAAGGCGTGGGAGGGTGTTTCCCTCCTGCTGCCCGTTGTGCCCCCCGCACTGCGCCCGCCGCCTCTGCCGCGGGGCCTGGTCCTCCCGGCCCTGAAAGGAAAGCTCTTTCCTGCCCACGCCCCCGATTTGACTCACGCTGTTCACTTGCTGGGAATTCCTCCCCCATTTCTCTCTGTCCTTCGGGACCCGAGCTCCTCCCAAACCTACCCTGGACACCCAAAGCCTGTGACCTGGTCCCTGAGGGCCTGTACCTCTCACGTCACAGCCTCGCGTACTACGTTTAAGGGCAGGTCAGTTGTCTGCAAAGCGTAATTTTGCCTTCCAGTCCAGACTTTAAGTTTCAGGTATCACTCCGCCTGGTATGAAGAAGTTTCTCAGCATGTGTGTGCTTGGGAAGGATGACCGCTACTTGATTTAGTCTGAGGTTTGTTTTCATAAACTTCATTTTTATTGCCTACTTGCCAAAGGGTTAAGAAGAATGGGAAACACTCTTGATCTGTTGCTTAATTAGCCTCCACGGTGTCCATATAAAAGTCGGTGTCCCCTGGAATCCGGGCTCTGGGGAACCTGCCGAACCCCTTTGGCTTCATCTTTGGTCCTGATGACTCACAGGCCCAAAGCACAGGCTTGCATCTTGTCCAGTAAAGATGTGACATTTACCCTAAAACATATAAAGGGATGTTAGAGAACAGAAGGAATCGTGAATGTCAAGACAATTAACTATTAGGGCTTTGGGACAATAAAAATAAAACTGGGGCTGTAAGCTTCCAATCAGTGTAACTAATCCATTGGTTTGCGAGAGAGTCATCCGGAGCAGTAAATCTCAAAATAGTTTTGGCTGAGAGAAGTTTCTTCAGGTATATAGAGAAGTCATAACAGCTTGGGGAAGGAGCTATGAGGGGAATGCTGAGCCCCCTAATCACTAAGCAGAGAAGCGTCTAGAGCCCAGCAGCTGACCCCATGCCCCACACCGGCGTGTAGGGAGTCAGGAGGTGGCCCAGGAACGGGAAGTGTTCCAGGAGGGACGGCCTCTCACCTCAACACCAGGAGCTGGACCTGGGTGGTCCCTGCCACCCCCTCCACCCCCACCTCCCCCCACTAAAGGCAAACCTTGTAGCCCAGCCCTCACTACCTGTCTGGAGCCAGCAGGCCTAATCTGCCCTTACTTGCTCTTTATGCCGGTATTCAGGAAGTGCTGAGCTCCCAGACCACGGCTTCCACTATCTGGGTTCCCCCCCTGATGCTGTTTGCTGGACAGGCCAGCCACAGCTCACCAGCTGCCTCTCTCCCCCCACTTCTTGATTTTTCTCCAGAGTGCTTGTCACTAGATGAAATACTGTGTTTTACTAGTTATGTCTGCCCTGATGCTAATATTGGCTCTTGGAGGGCAGGGGTACGTGTGCGTGTGTGTGTGAAGGCCTGTCTCTCTATCTCTGGTGTTTGTAGTAGGCCTGGCACACAGTAGGCCCGCACAGATATTTGCTGAGTGAATGGATGAATGCATGCAGGAAGTCTGTCTGCAGAGGGTGTTTACTGATGAGGTCAGGGCCCTGCAGAGGCAGGCCTGCCGGCTCATTCCTGAAGCCCATTTCCTCAGCTTCAGCCGCTTGTTTACAGCTGATACCACTGGGCTGTTTCTTGAATGTCTGTGACTATTTCAGAAGCCCAGTATTTAAACTCCCGGGCCAGTCTCACTTCAAGAGCTCAATAGTAAAAGGTAGTCCAAGAGAGGGGTGCATGTTAGTGCCCATAAGTGCAGATTGCAGTCTGTGAAAATAACAAGCCTTTATTCATTCATCATTTTATCCATCCATGCCTCTACTCAACAAATCTCATTGATCATATATTATGGGCTGGAAAATGTATTCAATTCAGGGGCTATAAAAGGTGGGCAAAGCCAGGCCAGCCCTTATACTCATGGAGGGCTTACAATCTAGAGGAAATGCTCCGGATTCCCACCCCAGTTCAGGGGCTGTAGGTCGGCTCAGTTTCCCTTAGCGTACTCGGTATTCTGGTGGTAAAACAATTATGTTTTGTGATGTCGTCCATTATCCCTGGCCTGTCTCTAACAACCCTACCTCATCTCTACCCCAGACCTCTTTTCCTAACTTTATTCCCATGCCTGGAACATCTTATGCTTCCCCTCACATACAGAATAAGTTCTTTTTCTCCTTTTCCACAGTAAACTACTACCTACATATCCCTTTCATATATTTGCTACATTGCACTGTAATTATTTCTTATTTTTTAGCCCTCTCCCACTCAGTACAGTCTATTCAACATAAAGTATGTGCCTTATTAATTATTGATCTCTAAGACCAAAAACACTCTCTATACATAGGCCACCACACGTATGTTAACCAATGCTGAATAAATGAATAAACGAACGAGCAGTGGAATTTTAGCACTCTACAGCATGATGGACAAGATATGATATCAGGTATGGTCATTCTTTAACAATTTACTCATAGGCAGTTAATAAATATTTAACCTGTAAAGTGAACTTTTTTCCCCAGTTTCTTTGTAATTTCTGTGCCTATGTTGAGAAATTTGAGCTTCTCTACCTCAGGTTCATGTCTCCAGTTTATAAGTGAGAGTGAAAGGTACAGGACACATCTGAAATGCCTCAGCATAAACTCAATGTGCTTCCAAATTTCTATTTCTGAATCTTAATTCCATTTCCATAGAGCGTGTTTGAATTTGTGTTAGGAGTAGTATTATAGGCATAGTATTATAATAATTACAACTGAGCCACTTTAGGTTTAACAAATTTTTTCTGTTAGGATCTCTATTATGTTCGACTTAGGATCCAGTCAATCACATAATTTAACAAGCATTTACTAAGAGTTTAATGTATAGCTATCATTACACTGGGCCATGAGAAAATATACCAGGCAGACAAATTTCACAGCAGAGAAAATATTTGAGAAACTTCCTACCTATTTGCCATCCTGTAGCATAAATGTCAAAATTTCCACTATCATTATATTTTCCCTGAAAAACTGCCTTTGAGTAGGTTCACTGATTGTCATCATTTATATTGGCATGTTTTTATATAGTGTAAGTAATGTAGTTATCTCTGAATAATTAGAAAAATGCACTTTATTGGTTCCTTTAATGTATTAGCTCATTGTATTTTTAATCTTTGTAATGGAGAATATCAAACATGAAAAGGAGATTAAATACATAGACTAGCATGGTGAATCCTCAAAAACCAACAGCCCTATTTCAATAATTATCAACTCCTGGCTGAGCTTGTCTGATTTGCATGGCCACCGATTTCTCTTCCCACTCTGCCCCGACCCTGCGCATTATTTCAAAGTAAACAGATGAATTCATCCCTAAGCATTTCCATATATTTATCTCTAAGATAAAGGCACTGAATTATTATGTTAATGAAAATCACAAAACAGCCATCATACTAAAATTTTTAACAATAATTCTTTATTTTAATGTTCATATTTCCAATTGTTGCACAAGCATTATTATTTTTCTCTTTAAGTCAGGATGCAAATAAGTTACATACATTGCAATTGGCTAATATGGTCCTTAATTTTCTTCTTTACTGTAGGTCTTTCCTATCATTTTTTTTTAGATAATTATTTTGTATTGAAGGGTAGTTGACACACAGTATTACATTAGTTTCAGGTGTACAACACAGTGATTCAACATTTATATACATGATAATTTTGGTACCAGCTATCACCATATCAAGTTGTTACAATATTTTGACTATATCCCTTCTGCTATACATTACATCCTGATTACTTATTTATTTTACAATTGGAAGTGTGTGTGTATATATATATATATATATATATATATATATATATATTCTTTTTTTTGTGAGGGCATCTCTCATATTTATTGATGAAATGGTTGTTAACAACAATAAAATTCTGTATAGGGGGGTCAATGCTCAATGCACAATCATTAATCCACCCCAAGCCTAATTTTCATCAGTCTCCAATCTTCTGAAGCTTAATGAACAAGTTCTTACATGGAGAACAAATTCTTACATAGTGAATAAGTTACATAGTGAACGGTACAAGGGCAGTCATCACAGAAAATTTTGGTTTTGCTCATGCACTATGAACTATAAACAGTCAGTTCCAATATGAATACTCATTTGATTTTTATACTTGATTTATATGTGGATACCACATTTCTCTCTTTATTATTATTATTTTTAATAAAATGCTGAAGTGGTAGGTAGATACAAGATAAAGGTAGAAAACATAGTTTAGTGTTGTAAGAGAGCAAATGTAGATGATCAGGTGTGTGCCTGTAGACTATGTGTTAATCCAAGCTAGACCAGGGCAATAAAACATCCACGTATGCAGAAGATTTCTCTCAGAACAGGGGGGGGAGGTTCTAAGCCTCACCTCTGTTGATCCCCATTTTCTCACCTGATGGCCCCCCTGCGACTGTGCCTGTCTTAGGTTGTTCCTCCCTTGAGGAATCTTACCCGTCTCTGGCTAACCAGTCATCTTCCGGGGCCATACAGGGAAATATAAAGTTGGTAAGTGAGAGAGAAGCCTTATTATTTGAAAAGGTTAGCTTTTTACTTCTTTGCATATTTATGCCCTGTGGCTTCTATGCCCAGCATTTGTCTTGAGGTATCTTTACCACTTGGAAGAATTATGATACTCGGTAAATTTGATATGAGGCACAAATTCTATTTAAGGGTTGTAATTAGGAAGGAAGAAGAAAAGCTATAGAAGTAGCAGGCGGAAGAAAACCTGGGAAGATTGATTATTTCTTTGACATATCTTCTTGTAGAGTAACTTCAGCATGTATAGGTTTTAAGCTACTACTTAAATTGCACACACACATTAACATAATAGGAGTATAGTTACATAACCAAAGCATACCTGTAATTAAAAGCCATCTCCAGTGAAACCAAGAAAACCAGTTAGGCACCTTAGGCATTTGTGAAAACTTATCTATGATATGGTGGATATTGTCCAACTGAACTTGAACAGTCTGAGAGAAATCAGACAAATTAAAACAACGCATTCCTGGGGACTGTTCACATCCCATATGTTCTTTTAACAGTAAATAGTCTGTAGTTGTAAGATTTTGGAGTGCTACAATTTGCACTTCTCCTAATTCTTGGTTGAGTTGCAACAGTATAGATCCAGTCAAATTTGTTGTTTTACTGTATGCACAGGCCAGCTTAGATATCTCCTTCATTCCCATGGCAAGTCCAGGAGCTGGTGGGATGAGTGCATCTACAGCTGTAGCAGTGCGTGGATCTTTCTTGGGGTTTTTTGATGATCATCTTCTGGCATGAGTCTTCCAGAGAGTGCTGATGTTGGAAGTTCTTTTACATATCGTATCTTAGTTCATTTTCGGGGTAGCCCAATTAGGCTTTGATCCTCTGTATAAACACAAACAGACCCTTTGCCTACACTTTTATATGCCCTTTATATCATTGTGTAGAAATCATTGGAGGTCACCACACAGGAACTGCTTTTTTTTTTTTATCATTAATCTACACTTACATGATGAATATTTTGTTTACTAGGCTCTCCCCTATACCAGGTCCCCCCTATATACTCCTTTACAGTCACTGTCCATCAGCATAGCAAAATGTTGTAGAATCACTACTTGCCTTCTCTGTGTTGTACAGCCCTCCCTTTTCTCCTACCCCCCCATGCATGCTAATCTTAATACCCCCCCTTTTACTCCCCCCCCTTATCCCTCCCTACCCACCCATCCTCCCCAGTCCCTTTCCCTTTGGTACCTGTTAGTCCATTCTTGAGTTCTGTGATTCTGCTGCTGTTTTGTTCCTTCAGTTTTTCCTTTGTTCTTAGAATCCACAGATGAGTGAAATCATTTGGTATTTCTCTTTCTCCACTTGGCTTGTTTCACTGAGCATAATACCCTCTAGCTCCATCCATGTTGCTGCAAATGGTTGGATTTGCCCTTTTCTTGTGGCTGAGTAGTATTCCATTGTGTATATGTACCACACCTTCTTTATCCATTCATCTATCGATGGACATTTAGGTTCCTTCCAATTCTTGGCTATTGTAAATAGTGCTGTGATAAAAATAGGGGTGCATTGGTCTTCCTCATACTTGATTGTAGCATTCTTAGGGTAAATTCCTAGGAGTGCAATTCCTGGGTCAAATGGTATGTCTGTTTTGAGCATTTTGATGTACCTCCATATTGCTTTCCACAATGGTTGAACTAACTTACATTCCCACCAGCAGTGTAGGAGGGTTCCCCTTTCTCCACAGCCTCGCCAACATTTGTTGTTGTCTGTCTTTTGGATGGCAGCCATCCTTACTGGTGTGAGGTGATACCTCATTATAGTTTTAATTTGCATTTCTCTGATAATTAGCGATGTGGAGCATCTTTTCATGTGTCTGTTGGCCATCTGTATTTCTTTTTTGGAGAACCATCTGTTCAGTTCCTCTACCCATTTTTTAATGGGTTATTTGTTTTTTGTTTGTTGAGGCGTGTGAGCTCTTTATATATTCTGGACATCAAGCCTTTATTGGATGTGTCATTTTCAAATATATTCTCCCATACTGTAGGGTTCCTTTTTGTTCTATTGATGGTGTCTTTTGCTGTACAGAAGCTTTTCAGCTTAATATAGTCCCACTTGTTCATTTTTGCTGTTGTTTTCCTTGCGCAGGGAGATATGTTCAAGAAGAGGTCACTCATGTTTATGTCTAAGAGATTTTTGCCTATGTTTTTTTCCAGGAGTTTAATGGTTTCATGACTTACATTCAGGTCTTTGATCCATTTTGAGTTTACTTTTGTATATGGGGTTAGACAATGGTCCAGTTTCATTCTCCTACATGTAGCTGTCCAGATTGGCCAGCACCATCTGTTGAAGAGACTGTCATTTTGCCATTGTATGTCCATGGCTCCTTTATCAAATATTAATTGACCATATATGTCTGGGTTAAAGTCTGGATTCTCTAGTCTGTTGCATTGGTCTGTGGCTCTGTTCTTGTGCCAGTACCAAATTGTCTTGATTACTATGGCTTTATAGTAGAGCTTGAAGTTGGAGAGTGAGATCCCCCCTACTTTATTCTTCTTTCTCAGGATTGTTTTGGCTATTCGGGGTCTTTGGTGTTTCCATATGAATTTTTGAATTATTTGTTCCAGTTCATTGAAGAATGTTGCTGGTAGTTTCATAGGGATTGCATCAAATCTGTATATTGCTTTGGGCAGGATGGCCATTTTGATGATATTAATTCTTCCTAAACACAAGCATTGGATGAGTTTCCATCTGTTAGTGTCCCCTTTAATTTCTCTTAAGAGTGACTTGTAGTTTTCAGAGTATAAGTCTTTCACTTCCTTGGTTAGGTTTATTCCTAGGTATTTTATTTTTTTTGATGCAATTGTGAATGGAGTTGTTTTCCTGATTTCTCTTTCTGTTGGTTCATTGTTAGTGTATAGGAAAACCACAGATTTCTGTATGTTGATTTTGTATCCTGCAACTTTGCTGTATTCCGATATCACTTCTAGTAGTTTTGGGGTGGAGTCTTCAGGGTTTTTTATGTACAGTATCATGTCATCTGCAAATAGTGACAGTTTAACTTCTTCTTTACCAATCTGGATGCCTTGTATTTCTTTGTTTTGTCTGATTGCCATGGCTAGGACCTCCAGTACTATGTTAAATAACATTGGAGAGAGTGGGCATCCCTGTCTAGTTCCCGATCTCAGAGGAAATGCTTACAGCTTCTCGCTCTTCAATATAATGTTGGCTGTGGGTTTTTCATAGATGGCCTTTATTATGTTGAGGTACTTGCCCTCTATTCCCATTTTGCTGAGAGTCTTTTATCATGAATGGATGTTGAACTTTGTCAAATGCTTTTTCAGCATCTATGGAGATGATCATGTGGTTTTTGTCTTTCTTTTTGTTGATGTGGTGGATGATGTTGATGGACTTTCGAATGTTGTACCATCCTTGCATCCCTGGGATGAATCCCACTTGGTCATGGTGTACGATCCTTTTGATGTATTTTTGAATTCGGTTTGTTAATATTTTGTTGAGTATTTTTGCATCTATGTTCATCGGGGATATTGGTCTGTTGTTTTCTTTTTTGGTGGGGTCTTTGCCTGGTTTTGGTATTAGGTTGATGTTGGCTTCATAGAATGAGTTTGGGAGTATCCCCTCCTCTTCAATTTTTTGGAAAACTTTAAGGAGAATGGGTATTATGTCTTCCCTGTATGTCTGATAAAATTCCGTGGTAAATCCATCTGGCCCGGGGGTTTTGTTCTTTGGTAGTTTTTTGATTACAACTTCAATTTCATTGCTGGTAATTGGTCTGTTTAGATTTTCTGTTTCTTTCTGGGTCAGTCTTGGAAGGTTGTATTTTTCTAGGAAGTTGTCCATTTCTCCTAGGTTTCCCAGCTTGTTAGCATATAGGTTTTCATAGTATTCTCTAATAATTTTTTGTATTTCTGTGGGGTCTGTCGTGATTTTTCCTTTCTCATCTCTGATACTATTGATTTGTGTTGACTCTCTTTTCCTCTTAATAAGTCTGGCTAGAGGCTTATCTATTTTGTTTATTTTCTCGAAGAACCAGCTCTTGGTTTCATTGATTTTTGTTATTGTTTTATTCTTCTCTATTTTATTTATTTCTTCTCTGATCTTTATTATGTCCCTCCTTCTGCTGACCTTAGGCCTCATTTGTTCTTCTTTTTCCAATTTCGATAATTGTGACATTAGACCATTCATTTGGGATTGTTCTTCCTTTTTTAAATATGCTTGGATTGCTATATACTTTCCTGTTAAGACTGCTTTTGCTGTGTCGCACAGAAGTTGGGGCTTTGTGTTGTTGTTGTCGCTTGTTTCCATATATTGCTGGATCTCCATTTTTATTTGGTCATTGATCCATTGATTATTTAGGAGCGTGTTATTAAGCCTCCATGTGTTTGTGAGCCTTTTTAGTTTCTTTGTAGAGTTTATTTCTAGTTTTATGCCTTTGCGGTCTGAAAAGTTGGTTGGTAAAATTTCAATCTTTTGGAATTTACTGAGGCTCTTTTTGTGGCCTAGTATGTGGTCTATTCTGGAGAATGTTCCATGTGCACTTGAGAAGAATGTGTATCCTGTTGCTTTTGGATGTAGAGTTCTGTAGATGTCTATTAGGTCCTTCTGTTCTAGTGTGTTGTTCAGTGCCTCTGTGTCCTTACTTATTTTCTGTCTGGTGGATCTGTCCTTTGGAGTGAGTGGTGTGTTGAAGTCTCCTAGAATGAATGCATTGCATTCTATTTCCTCCTTTAGTTCTGTTAATATTTGTTTCACGTATGTTGGTGCTCCTGTGTTGGGTGCATATATATTTATAATGGTTATATCCTCTTGTTGGACTGAGCTCTTTATCATTATTTAATGTCCTTCTTTGTCTTTTGTTACTTTCTTTATTTTGAAGTCTGTTTTGTCAGATACCAGAATTGCAACACCTGCTTTCTTCTCTCTGTTGTTTGCTTGAAATATCTTTTTCCATCCCTTGACTTTAAGTCTGTGCATGTCTTTGGGTTTGCGGTGAGTCTCTTGTAAGCAGCATATGGATGGATCTTGCTTTTTTATCCATTCTATTACTCTGTGTCTTTTGATTGGTGCATTCAGTCCATTTACATTTAGGGTGATTATTGAAAGGTATGAACTTATTTCCATTGCAGGCTTTAAGTTTGTGGTTACCAAAGGTTCAGGGTTAGCTTCTTTACTATCTTACTGTCTAACTTAACTAGCTTGTTGAGCTATTATAAACGCGGTCTGATGATTCTTTATTTCTCTCCCTTCTTATTCCTCCTCCTTCCTTCTTCATATGTTGGGTGTTTTGTTCTGTGCTCTTTTTAGGAGTGCTCCCATCTAGAGCAGTCCCTGTAGGATGCCCTGAAGAGGTGGTTTGTGGGAGGCAAATTCCCTCAACTTTTGCTTGTCTGGGAATTGTTTAATCCCTCCTTCATATTTAAATGATATTCGTGCTGGATACAGTAGTCTTGGTTCGAGGCCCTTCTGTTTCATTGCATTAAGTATATCATGCCATTCTCTTCTGGCCTGTAGGGTTTCTTTTGAGAAGTCTGATGATAGCCTGATGGGTTTTCCTTTGTAGGTAACCTTTTTTTTCTCTCTGGCTGCCTTTAATACTTTATCCTTGTCTTTGATCTTTGCCATTTTAATTATTATGTGTCTTGGTGTTGCCCTCCTTGGATCCCTTGTCATGGTAGTTCTGTGTACCTCTGTGGTCTGAGAGGCCATTTCTTCCCCTAATTTGGGGAAGTTTTCGGCAATTATTTCTTCAAAGACACTTTCTATCCCTTTTTCTCTTTCTTCTTCTTCTGGTACCCCTATAATGCATATATTGTTCTTTGTCGATTGGTCACTCAGCTCTCTTAAAATTCTTTCATTCCTGGAGATCCTTTTATCTCTCTCTGCATCAGCTTCTCTGCGTTCCTGTTCTCTGTTTTCTAGTCCATTAATGGTCTCTTGCATCTCGTCCATTCTGTTTTGAAGTCCTTCCAGAGCTTGTTTTATTTCTGAATTCTCCTTCCTTAGTTCTTGCATATTTCTCTGCAAGTCCATCAGCATGGTTATGACTTTTGTTTTGAATTCTTTTTCAGGAAGACTTGCTAAATCTATCTCCCCAGATTCCTTCTCAGGGGAAGATGTAGCAGATGCCAAAGCTGTCTGGGTTAGTCTTGTCTGGATCATATTTTTTTGCCTTTTCATGTTGACAGGTGCTATTGACTGTCAGCTGGGAGGGCCAAACTTTTCACTTGCTACTGACCTTTCTTTACTGGGACAACTGCGACCCCTAGTGGCTTGTGTTGGGTAATTGCGTGTAGGCTGGGTCTTTGTGTCTTGCCCGGCCGAAGTGTAGGAATTTTCCTTTCTGTTGGCGTGTTTTGCCTTAGGCTGTTTCTCTGCTTTCGCTGTGCCTGGAGGGGTAGTGGATGGATAGGTGCACTAACCCCCTGGGCAACATCTCTGAGACCCCTCACGGAGGGGCTCTGTTTTTGTGATATCAACAACTCTGGATGATTATCTTCTAGATCAATTCATTTATTAGTGGATGTAAAAAAGTGACATTCTAAAACTAGCTTTTTTCATTTATTACCGGAAATATTTCTATCAAGAGAAATCTGCCAAGTCACACAATTAATATAGGGAAGTCAGCATAAATGCCAAATTCATTTTTCATCTACCACTTTTCAAAATAGTTAGTTCATCAACTTGCATCAACAATGACCTGTTCTTTCTCTTTTGTTTTTGGGATCATAGTGAGCCAGTGAGTTTAAACAGTTGGTATCTTTGATACATTGAAATTACTGTTATTATTGCTCAAGTGTCTCACGTTTGGCCAGTGGGAAGCTCTTCAAATTGCCTGTTGGTCCTGTAGATAGAGCTCTAGAAGACTTGAATGGATTCCTTGTTTGTAACAAGTGCATCTACCATATTTTATGTCTCAGCACTGGAATTCATCCTTACTCCAAAGAGCCCTTGTTTCATTTAGTGGGAAATGATGTTTGCAAAACCTAATTATGCACTGGGGGTGCTCTTCGCTGTTATCTGGTCACTGTTTTCAGTCCTCTCAGTGAACAGAGGGAGGGAATTGAGCGTTTTATAAAGATAGACTACCAAAGAATAAACATTGATAATTCAATGAGAATGTGCACTAGAAAGTTTTTACTTAATTTCTTCTATTTTACATCTGTTCCAGCTGTGTTGTCTATTTTTATTGAGAGATTCGGTACATTAAAGAACCATGTAGTTTTGTCTCCGTCTTCCCAGTTATTTCAAGAATATGTACCTTATTTTCTTACCTTTATTGAAGGACATTATTAGGACTTTACTGTAGAAGGAAAAGAAAAAAAATGTATGATTCGATTTTCTTGCAGCGTTTTCAACTCAAAAGGTACTAATTAATGGAAATGTCACAATCAGAATAAAAAGTGAAATAGCTTGTAGATCCTTGATGGTCAGAATGTGAATGTTCATCAGATTTGGTCCTTGACATTCCACATTTCTAGGTACTTCCCTTCTCCTAAATGTTAAAATGTTCTACATAGTCTTATACTCCTGGTATTTGTCAAATACAGTCCGGGGTATGTTACCTTTGTTCTTCTCCTAATCGATGAAAAGCAATTACAAAGTACTTTATAACTCATGAGAGCTGTAGACATCATAGCAACCGTGAGCTCGGCCAGTCTTTCATAACTTGCAGAGTTTTGTGTTGGGTAAGAAGCAATCGCCCCGGACACGAATAACCAGCCGCCTTGGTGGGTCCCTGTCCACGCTGCCGCCCTCTGGGCACGTGGCCCTGGGGCCTCATCTCTGGCACAGAGCTGGTGGACTGCATCTGAGGAACGGCTCCTGGGGACACCGGCGCCCCGAGCCCCAGGGGGACGGCTGGGCCCTGGTCCTCCATGTCCCCAGAGCCCAGGGGGCGACCTCCGTGCTGCGGGCGTCGGTGTGTGTCCCGGCCCGGATCCGGCCCCAGAGCAGCGAGGCCCGGCGTCCGGACTGCACGGGCGCGCGAGGCAGGCGGAGAAAGCCAGGCAGGCAGGTCCCCTCGGGTCCCTGCGCCCGGGGCTGCTGGTCAGCTGGGTTCCCAGGGAGCACACCCTCGGCCCGTGCACCCCCTGCACACCATCTCGCGGAGCCTCCTCGGGCCACCTCGCAGACCGTCGTCCGCCCTTCCCAGCACACCGTCAGAACCCAGGCTTGCAGGAGAGCGGGGTCTGCCGTGTGGGCTTTGCCTCCGGGGCCCACACAGGTGCGCACTCAGTGATGTTTGTTCAATGAACGAGCGCCCCATAGTTTCTGTCTTTTGGTGCCAGTGGAGTCTAAAAAGTTATTTTTAAGCAATAGCATTTGACTTTTTAAAATATAACTTGCAACAAGTACTAAATGGCTACTGAGAATGTGAGGCGCCCTCCTATGAGAGCCAAGACCCTGATAAGGATGTGAAGACACGTGCGTGGCCCTGGAGAAGCCCCTCATCAATGACGCCTCAAGATGGCTCATCAGTTGGCTCAAAAGAGGTGGTGACATAGTCCCCATTCCCTCCATCATGAGCTGGAAGAGAAGGTGACTGTTCTAGTGGTGGCAGTGAATTTGTGCTTGTAAGTTAGGTGACTTAAAGTGTAGATTTTATTTTTTGGCATAAAACTTACATGTATATTATATGCCCTTTGGTATATGTCAGAGCGAAGGAGATAAGAGTAACACAGTGAACGATGCGTTTGGTGAGTACAGATCACAAGTTCTCATCGCCTGCCCCCCGTGCGTTCAGGTCAGCACGGTGGTAGAGCCCATCCGAGGAGCAGGCCTGGGCGCAGTTCCCTCCAGCCTCCTCGGACTGGAGACCCCTATTCTGTGACTCCTTGGAGCTGATCATTACTCTATTGGCTAAACTGGTAGAAGTCCCCCCTGCCCACCAACCCCATCTGTAAAGGGTTTTATTATGTTGATATAAATGTTGGTCTAAATTTTGAATTAGCGTATTTGAATGATTGGTTAAGGTAATTTGGACAAATGCACAAAGTTACCAGCTGGTTGCACCAGAGTGACTGATAGGGATCCCAGTTGAACTCAACCTCATAAAAAATATACAACTTGGGGTACCTCTTCTTTGCCGTCCTACCTAGCAGTCTCCATTTTGCAGCCATGCTAACTACCGTGCTGAAACCCTGGTCAGAAATGGTGACTGGAAGCAGCTGCCTGAGCATCATCGCAGAACCACAGGCCCCTGGGATGAGCTCCCACATTCCCTCCCCTCTTAGGTGCATGTACTACTGCATGAAATACGGTGACCCACCAGAGACCCACTTCTTCCGCCCCAAGCGTTTTGGGGCAATGGTAATGAAGTCAGCCAGGGCATTTTGCTGTGAAGTCTAAGTACTTACTTGTTCTGTCCTTTGTCATTAGAATCAGATGGAAATATTTTTAAAAAAGATACAAATATGCAACCAGACTATGACTTGGTCATAACTAATACATATAATTGTAACTGAAATTTTCTTGCTTCCAATCTAAGATATCTATTTGGATAATCCAATTCCACAATTTATTGAGAATACAACTGCCATAGAACTTTAAAGGTCTACATAATAGGCTGACCTATAGTTTTGGAAGATGTGAAATTTCCCTTTTAATGCTTTTTTTTTCCCCATCCCAAAAGTTTGATGAATTTAATTAGGACAAACATTTTGTCAAGAACTGTGACCTGGTAATTAAATAGTATCTAAATTCTAAACACTTGCAAGCCAAGGGGTTTTTCAGAGTCATGTTCAAGATCAGGATGTTTGAAATCAGGAACTTTGTTTCAAGTTCTGGCCAAACTACATGCCAAATGTATGAATTTAGGCAAAAATGCTCAAACTAATTAATTTTGCCTGCCTTGGCTCTAAGAGGACAGTGCTGATATCTACTTGATAACGTTGTTTTGAGATTAAGGTGGAAAATATATTAAAGATTTTTACCACAGGTCAATAAATAGAGGATATTATCATTACCTCAGATTTAGGACTGAGTTGAGTTACTGGTTCCCAGTTAAGGAGACATCTTAGAGCCCCAAATAATTAGTAATTATTGTTGTAAAGGCATAGGTGAATAAAGTAGTGCATATGTAAACATGACGATTTGTACTCCCACAAATGAAAGATAAACTAGAAGACCTCTCAGAATTCCCAGCTTTAAATCTATATCTATACCCAATCTACATAGTTACAAAATTAGGACATTTGCATTTCTCTGAATTTAGTCATTGAGAAATGTAAAAAAGCATTATTAGTCTAGGTAGAGGCATCCATTTGGCTTTGGGACTTGGGATCAAATAAGTCTCCATGTCAATAGCTGTGTCTGTGCCATAGGACCTTGCTTGTCTCCACTTTTCTACAGCTCAGTGACTCCATTGGTTAATGTGAGGGAAATTTATGGTTTTCTTGCTTGATTCTATTCCAGCAGTAGAGAAGGGATGGTCAGCCCTGAGGCACAGATTAAATGGGCCTAGAATAGGGAAAGTGAATTTAAGCAGAGAAGTGAAACTGCCAGTGGTAGAAATCCTTGGAGTTGGGGTGACCCAGACAGTCAGGGTGATGAATGATACAGGATGACACAGACACGGTTTGTTTAAAAAATCTACACCTGTGTTTTTTCTGAGAATAATTTCTCACCCTATTCTCAGTTGTCAGTATGATCTAGTGTGAAGTCTTAGAGGTTATCAAGTAAACAAAGAAATTAAATATCATCAGTTTTTATATTGTGAGTTATTATGAGTAACTATTTTATTTTGCATTGTTCCTCAGTTCTCCAGAAAAGGAGGCAGATTTGTTCTTAGTTGAATCTCCAATGCCTGGAACAGTGTCAGGCACCTGTAGGCCCTGTAAATACTGGTCAAGGAAATTAATGAACGGTCGCTACTCTCAAGGTGTGGTTTGAGTGTCCTACTGAGAAGCACATTTAACTTGGAACTCTGCAAGAGCTCCCGGAGTGTTTTGGGGTCTGGGGTTGTCACTTTAGCCCAGGATGGTTTCAGGTGGAGAGGTCCATCTGGTGTAATTGAGGCAATCCATTTCAGGGTACCTCCGAAAAATGTATCATTTTTGCAATCAGAAAAACAGAACTGTTTCTACTTTGGAAGTAAAAAGAGACTATCAGGTTTAAGGAAAATCTGCAATTAAGAGTAACTTGTTTAAAATTGATTGTCTTAACAGCGCGTTTGTGATGTTGTTTGGTGTGGAGGGAAATCTGGCACCTTGTCTGCCTCTCTTGTCAATGTCCACATCACATACTGCAGTCTCAGGGTGAAAAAGGAACTTATCAAACAGGTAAACCGAAAAGACAGGTCAGCCCGGGGTAGTTCTAGTCCCCAAAATAAGCTTTGAGACTCCTGAAAATTACTGAGTGATTTCCAAAAAGAAAATAACTTTATCCCTGACTTTGACAGCACTGATGTCTTAAATACAGAAAAATATTTGCAAATGTAATGTATTTGAAGAAAATTGCTAATTTTCTGCCATAAACTGACTGTAAGAAAATCTTTATCATCTTACGGGGCTCTGTTTTTTAGATTTTTCTTTTTGTTTTCCTTTTTTCTTTTGGAAATCAACTTCTACAGCCTGGGCTCCCTGGCTGAACTTCTTCCTAAGCAAGCTCCTTTCTATAATTTATCACTCTAATACTTCTCTCACAAGTGAAAAGTAAAGAAAATAAATATAACAATTCAAATATGCTGAGAAGTTTTCATATCTGTGCTCTAGAGAATTTTGTACTGAGGCCAACATAGGTGTTAATGTGTCTTAGAGGAAACAGATGGTTTATCTTAATGCAGGAATTTAATGAAGTTTGGTTGCAGTATTTCTCTGTAAAAGTGGTAAATTAATGGTCAATAGAATAAAAGAAGGAATGTGCATAGTATGAAAAGCTTCCTTAAAAGTCGTAAGATCAGAATAACTGGAGACACAGTGTTATCATTGAAGGGCTCACTCAATAGTATAGAGATGTCTATTCTTACCCAAAGCTATAAAATAATCTCAATCAAAATCCCAAGTACGTAATTTAGAAACCTGGCAAACAACTCCTAAAATTTGTATAGAAGGATAGTGAACAACATACAGATGTGTCAGATTAAAAAGAAAGCAAAGACTGAGGAATTGCCTAACCAGGTATAAACAAACTTCTTAAAAATCTATGTCAATAACACAGAATGGATTAGTGTGGGAAGAGAAAAATAGAAAAGTGGATAGAGGGAACTTTGGGAAAAACTTTTGGGAGTCATTAATGGTAAAACTGGTATCACAAAGAATGAGCAAAGATCGGGAAAGCAGGCTCAAATGTGAAGAAAATCACTTAAAGCCTCATCTTGTACCATATAAATGAACTTTAAATGTAAAAGGTATAAAGCTCATGGAAGAAACTTTATGAGAATATCTTTGTGTCAAAAGGAGAGATATTTTTTTAAAAGATCCAAAAAGTATAAATCATAAGTTGAAAATTGAGTTGATATTAAATGAAGACTTTGAGTTCAAAGAAGGACTGCACAGACAAAATTAATAGATAGAGGACTGAATGGAAAAGATATTTTCATTTTTTAAAACCAAAAAGGTATTTTATATTACAATGGCTTTTTTCCTTCAAAAGCCGAGGAAAAATAAGGAAGGATATCTAATGGAAAAATGGCCATAGGGTCAAAAGATTTTAGTGGTCATTTCACAGATGGGGAAACTTGGAGATAACAAGTGTACGAAGGTGCTAAAACTCAGAAGTACTGAGAAATTCAAATTGAAATGCAATAATATGCACATCCATTGGAATAATAAAAATTAGAGAATGGATGATAAAAAACGTTGACAAGAACTTTTTAGGGGAGGGAATTCTCATGCCCAGCTTGTGGAAATTTGAGCTGGTACAACTCATGTTTTGGAATTTGATTTTATGGAAATTAGTCTGGCAATACTTAGCAGAATTAAGAATGCGTATAATCTGTGTCCCTGTGGGTAGTACTCTGGGATATAGAAACCTTTTTATGGACATACAGGCTGTAAGGGACATAAACAAGGGTCTTTACTTGGATTGTATTCAGGGAGGTGGAGAGCTGGAGGAAAAAGAGGCGTCCTTCCTCAGAGGGAAGGCTGACAGGCGGCCATTGCACTTTTTCTTAAGCTCTGCAACAGTTAGAATCAAAACATAACATATTAAATGTGCGTATAATAACATGACTAGATTTCTACAGATAAGTGAAAAAAAGCAACTGACATTTACAGTATAATACCATTCTGAATAAATGAATGCTACTTATTATTTAAAACATATGCATATATAAGGAAGTGTCAAACTACTAGATGGGTTCATATAAAATAATATAAAATGAAGCTGCAGAGGAAGATTGCATGGACTGGTGTTGAGACCATCCTGTAGAGTGAGGAGCAGCATCACAGCCCCCCCGTGTGCAGATGCCACACCCTCCCTCCCGCAGGCCCCTGATGGTGGACGCTGCCAGTTCAGGTACTTCAGTGTGTCGATGACAGAAGCATGTGCATTCTCGCTCTCTGTCTCTGTCTCTGTCTCTGTCTCTGTCTGTCTTTGTCTCTGTCTCTGTGGTTCTCTTTCTCCTCTCTCTCCATGGGGAAAGATTAATTTTTGACCTTGATCTTCTACAAACATTATTCATTCTCGCAGTGTCTTGTCCCAAGAAATAACTATTAGGATTTCCTATCACAGGCTGGGCTCTTATAATTCCTCTGAAGTGATGTGTGAGGGCCCCAGTTCAAGTACACCTTGAGTTCATCTAAGAGGCTTTAATTCTCTCCCTAGATGAAACCATTGCATTGCCCATTCCCATTACTGTGGTAAGGGAGGAATGAGCTGTTATACTGACCACCTCAGCCAACATTTATCTATCAGTATTGTTACCTTTATATAACTTCATAATGACAAGGTGTGAGGTTTTGTTTGCATTGATCACAGAGCAGGCTATTTTTGTCATAAAATTCATGATTCTTACTACTTTACATTAAAAAAAGAAGCTCTCCAACTCTGCTAACCATCCACGATCCGTGCAGGCTTTGTGAACACAGAGTCAATCACACAGTAGTCATCTATCTTACATTGATGGGGAATTAAGTGTGAGGGCATTTTTACTATGAACTGTCCTGAAATAGGTAACTATTTCTAATCTCTCTTAATGCTATCTTAATTGCTTCTAATTGATGTATTTTGAGAACTAGATACAGAGTATCCAATTAACTTCAACAGGAGATGGCTGCCCTTAATACAGCCTCTGCTCTGAATTCCAATGAAGGAAAGAAGGAAGAGAAAACTCCTCTACCTTCTCTTTCACATCTTAATGCAAATGTATGCCTATAGTTTTTTTGCTGCAGGGATTTAAAATTGGAGATTATCAAATAGATTCCAGGAAATATAGTACAATATAAATCCTGGTTTCCTTCTGGAGACATAAATTAAAGGGATGGTTACTTGATCAGGCCTGGTGAGCTGGACACACAAAGATTTAAATCCAGACTCTCTGACCAACTAGCTTCATTTCCTTGTGGAAGAAACAGCAGCTTTCTGAACCTGAGTTTTCTTAACCATATTTTTTTCAGATTTATTTGAAAGATTAAATGAGATAATGCATAAAATATTTACTATATATAGCACATGGCAGGTATGTACACAACAATGAATAGTATGAGATTTTCTTCTTACTGACTCAATGTGCATATTAGTTTGTCACTTTTAAAAGTTTATGGCATATGACAGAGGAATTAAAGGAGTAAGTGTTCATTAATGATGATTCTAGAAAGACGGCACTTTAATAACAGAATGTTCCCAAATTTTGCTCTTTTTGGTAAGTTGTTATTGAGTGAGTGCAGTGATATCATCTAATTTCCATAAATGGAATCCTAAAAGATTCTTTCAATCTCTTGGATATTTAGTAACTGATTTTCACCACTTGTTTAAGATCACACTATAATGACAATATCTCAGAACTTACCTCAACCAGCTTGTAAATAGGATCCTTTCTCCCAGTGATCTTTTAAGAGCATGAAATCATTACCACTGAGCTTGAATTTCTTTAAAGCTACTTTTAACTGAGCATGAGGTTTTCATTAGGAAAGTAGAAAAATGTTTGTACCATAGAGAAATATTTGCAAGAACTATTTGTTAATATTAAGTAACATGAAAGACACTATAAAAGGCAAGTAACAAAGAGCCCAGATCTGTGCACCTACAAATGAACACACCCTGGGAAATGATGTTCCGTAAAAGTGTGCATATGAATATTTACAGTCTGAGGAAACTGCTATTGAGTTATATACCAGTTGATCGCCATAGTCATGCACCTAAAATGAATGATATTAGGAAAACCCTTTTGCTTCCTGGATGTCAGTGGAATAATTTCATATAATAACAAGCTCCGGGTAGACAGCAAGATTTCTTAGCAGTTTTTGGCTGATGAGTGACATCTTTCAAATCAAAATGCACTGACAAAGGCCTCTTTCCCCATCACTGTCACTCAGTTCCCAGCACCAGAGGTTTACTTCACTGTATTCTGTTCCACTCAGAAGTCTAGTTAAAATACAGGTACCCCTGGTACGAACCAAAAATCATCCACAGACGTCATAGCGCTGCCCACGGCATGGACGGCATTCGCCCGGTGGAGCCCTGCAGGCCGCGTGGAGCTGCTCACATTCCTGCGTGGCCGGACGTGAAGGCACTAGCTGCCCTCTGTTCTGGAGGACCTTTGTGTGGCGAACGGCCCTGGAAGACAGAGGCAGTGGCTCCTTGTCAGGCAGAGATTTGCTTTCTGTCCCATGAAATAAGGACAATGTGCTGCATCAGGACAGAGTTGGGTGGGTTTGCCTGAAGCTCATCTAACAGCCTGGGGTTTCCCAGTCTCGGGGTTCAGACCCAGTGTGCACACAGCACCGACCAGGCTGCTCCACCTGATGCCAGGGTCAGAGGAACTGATGTGGCCTGGAAGCCCACACCGTCGCTGTGCTGTGAGTGGCAGTCTGCTGTCCCCGACTCCACAGTATCATGACGCTGAGGCAGGCTGACAGGCAGCTAGCACGTAGGAGAGTATCACAAGGCAGAGCAGACCCGTCATGTCTTGACTGCTGTGAAGGGGGTACTTTGTGATGAGAAGGTGGAGCAAGGAGAGAATCAGGCTGCAGTGCAATCTAAGGAGAACGACCTGGGTTGCCCTGGATGCAGGAAAGGTGTGGGGAGTGCGGGACATCGGAAGCTCAAGGTCCGGTATTGTGAGGAGAGAGGGCTGTTCAGAAAGGGGAGGGAGCAGGGCGCAGGAGACAGTGACCCACTGCCTTCCTTTAGCGTGAGGACTGGTAGAGTGTTAGGTGCAGACTTCCTGACCCTCGAGTAGAAGGTCAGTTCTATTGCAGTCTATGCCACTGCAAAGGCAGGAAGTAGATCACACTAGGACGAGCAAACACATTTGCTTAATGAAGAGAATATTGACATAAAACGATGCCATCACAGGAAAGAGTGAAGCATGATTCTCAGCTGAAGCTCCCAGTGAATAAATGTTTATCCCAACGCTCGGCCTTCTAAGCACTCCTGCCCCTCCACCCCTTCAGGCAGCTGCAGGGTTTCCTCTAAAACCCAAGTCACATTCTGCCACTCCAGCGGCCACAATTCCTCTGTGGCTCTCAAATCTCCCACATTTGCTCACTGTGGCCTGTAAGGCCCTCCATGACCTGGCCCTTTGCTGTCTCTCTCCCTCCATCTGGTCACTCTCCTCACTTTCAGCTCTCCAGCCACACTGGCCACCTTGCTGTTCATCATGTACGCCACGCTTTCCCTCACCCTGGGGCCTCCACCGGGCTCCTCCACCCCAGACACTTCTCCCTAGATATCCCCCTGGCTTGCTTACTCAGCCTCCTAAGTTTCCAGTTAAACTGTACCTTTTGAGAAAGGCGCCCCCTGCCCATCCTGGGTAAAGTAGCGCTCGTCTGAGCTGTCTGCCCATCCTCTTTATGCTCTTTTATTCTTTTGCCATACTTCACACCAGGAGATGTGACTTATGTGTACATCTACATACACACGTAAGTGCACACACACACATGTCCAGGTCACCTCTGCCGTGTACGGGAGAATCTAAAAACTTGCTTGTATGTGCATTCAATCAAGTTACGTTTGTTAGTAAGCAGTTGGTCATTATATGTTCCTTACGGCTTGGTAAACTGTAATCAACAAGGGATCTGCTATTTGATAGATAGCATGACCATGAAATTTTCTGTTCAAATGGGGTGCTTTTGAGAATAAGGGACACAACTAATCATCCCATGTCCTAGGCAAGCCAGGCGCACCATCATCCTGGCGATGTGTGATGCAGGGTGGGAAATCCGGGACAGAAGCTGCTCTCTGGGCCAGGCTTGCCCCCCCTCCACCAATGTTTGCCCTTCTGCCCAGAAAAAACCTAAGCTCCTAGACTCACCTCATTCATTCCCTCCTCTGCGAAACCTTCCTGGACACCATTACGCCCTCACACTCTGGCGTCTTCTCAGACTTGGGCAAACCTGTAATCATTTGTGACCCCCCACAGCCCAGCACAGCACCTGATCCCATCAGACCCTCAGTAAATCTCCACTGAACAACTGAATTTGTAACTTGGGACTCGTAGGGTTCTGTACTTAGGGCAGGAATGTGCATATCCAGCTGAGAGTGGGCCTCGGGTTGAATATCAGACCAGAACCACCACTAACAGCCTGACAGAGTCGGGGTCAACTGTCTCCTGACGAACCTCCAGGCTGTGACCTTATGAGGAGATTAAAAGGTTCTGGCTTTAATATCTGAGGTAGTGATGCTCTCTATACAGTGCAGTCCCAAGGTGAAGCTGAATGGGGTTTTTTCTTTCATTGTTCCTTTTTTATTCCAACCTCACATTCTTTTTAAAGGCAGGATGCTAACTGCACATCTTTCCAGCAGCCAGTTGAGCTGCCTATTCACTCTCCTCAGGAGCCCTGTAGTCACCACCTCTTCAAGGCCCCTGGCCAGGCCTCCGGGAACTCTTTCCACAGGTGCTGCAATATTCTCTGCCAAGGGAGTCGTCCCAGGTCATTAACTGAGTACTGATCTGACTGTTCTTTTCTGCAGGTTTTTCTTAAACCTGCAATATTTCAACCTTTGGGTATTAGGAATCCATCACATTGTTTTTTTGTACTTGTTTATTTCATTGGTTTTTTTTTTTTCATTTTCCTTAGTCAGGACCTAATTAATTATACAAAAATCACTCCTCTTTTGCTAGTAAAAGAAGAACTATTCGCAAAATAAATCAGCCTACAACAGCTTACTATTTTTTTTTGGTTTAACAAAGGGAGAGGGTCATATTTTTTCAAGAATATGAAAGAGACCTGAGGATAGAATTTGTAGTCTTATTATCTGTCCGCTACAGAGCCTGGCCCCATGTTGTATAGGGAGCAGGTGTTCAAAATACTTAGAACTGAGCAGCTGTCTAATATCATAACCAATTTACCCATGCGGCTAGTTCAATCTCAATGTCACAAGTATAAAAACACACTGATTCTACAGGTTTAATATATAAAGAGAAAGGTAAAACACCCCATTAATATTTCTGACATTGATTACCTATTGAAATGGTAATATACTGAAATAACAGATTAAATAAAATGCATTTTAAAGTGAATGTCACATTTATTTTTTTAATATGGTTACTGGAAAATTTAGTTACTTATGTAGCTCATATTCCTATTGAACAGCACTGAATTAGAGCTTTAAAAACAACGAGCAACAAAACTATAAATGATGGCTAATTCCTTCTGCCCATTGATTACTAATGCCATTAATGCCAATCTTTTTTGGCACACGGGGAGAGAATGCATTTCCTTGAGATCTCTTGCTGCTCTGGTTCTTTATCTTCTGCTGCATTGGGCGTGTGGTGTGAGCTCAGGAGTTCTTATTTCCTCATCTGTAAAAACTGGAGTTATAACCCTTACCAATTAAGGGGATTTGGGAAGAATTTAATTCATAGTAAGTACTAAAGATAGCTTATTTGTCTTGCTTTCTCTTATTATAGAAAGTAGCATTATTTCGCTTCTCAATGTTTTATATGTTTGGATATTTGGTTAGACATTTTGGCTGAAAAGAAGCTCACCTAACACTTTTAGAAGAAGAACAAATTAGTGATTATCTTCCTCATTTGGCAGAAAAAAGATTCTGGACAGTAGAGAATCTGTAGAGAGAATGGTGATGAAGTGAAGTAAATAGTAAATAAACAGCAAACATATTGAAGCGCATACATCCAAATAAGCATTGTATGTGTTGAAGTGGTCACACTGTATTTTCATTTATTTATTAGTTAATGAGCTGTATGTTTTATGCAAACTTCCTACAAGTAATGATTTTCAGAAATTTTGTGAAGTTCAAGTATGTTGCTTTACAAATACTTCCAGAAATACTACATATATTAATATTTATACAGGTGGACCTGCTCATCCTAGACTCATATCAAGGTGTTTAAGAGGAAATTCTGCCTAACGTTATTTGCTGAACACTTCATGGCTTATGTACAGGTAATGACGATTCCTTGGAAGCCCCCTGCGGGCAGGCTCTGTGGCCTCACCTGCAACAAAGCGATGCTCCGGGCAGCCTGACCTGGCCTGCAAGCCCGCGGGGGGGCACTCCCCTTTCAGTTCAGGGCATACGGTTTACTCTTCTGGAAATTCCTTCCAAGCCTTGACCCACTCTAAGGCCAGCTAACCTGGCCAAAGAACGCACAGTAAGTCTGAGAGGCAAACACACAAACCTCCAGGTGTGTCTCAGCTGAATTGCCATCTTTGGTCTCCAGCGGCCATGGGCAGACCCTCCAACTGAAGCTCCCACGCGGCTGGAGATTCCGGGATTTAACCAGAAAGAAAGGACTTATTTTTGTTTTATGTTCTCCTTTTTTCAATTCTCCACTGTGGTATTGAGCGGTCTCCGTGATCATCCTACGTGGGTACATGGCAGAGTTTCCAGAATCACCCGCCTGGCCTTAGTCCGTTTACGCATCAATAGGCGTCGGCCTGCTGCGGCCTCCCGCAGCCTCCAGGGCAAGGGGTGGGGAGAGAACGGCCCTTCCCGCCTCCCCTCCAGTCTTGGCACGTAATTGGTCTGGCAGTTGCCGGTCACCAAGGACCCGCCAATGGAGTTCCTCCTGGAAGGGGGGCAGGAAGTGGAGCGCAAGCTGAGGGGCGGGGCCTGGGGGCGCCTGCAGGGGGCTGACAGGCCGGGCCCAGCTAGTGGTTTGAGTAGCTGCGAACAGTGAGAACGGTTTCTCCAGACCTGCCCTTTCCCTTGACTTGTTTTAGTTTCACCCATTTCACTGGGGTTTCAAGCCCCAGGCCAGGAACACCATCCCCCCACTGGAACTACATCCTGATTTTCTGGGTCTCCTCTGATGGCTTGGCTCGGCCACTTGCACCCGCATCTCTGTGCACCGCCCGCGATCTGTTCATCCCTCCTGGCACGCTCGGAGCCTCTCCTCTGAGGCTGAGCGCACACTGGTCCTGAGCCGCCACAGCAGGGCCGCCTTCCTGTAACGTCGGTCACCACCAGTCCTGTGTGATGTGGGCTGCGGTGCCCACCCGGGTGCATGCGTCAGCGTCCCTGGAGGTTTGTTCAGATTCGGTCTCTGACTTAGCAGGGTGGGGGTGGGGTGCGGGAATGTGCCTCATGAGCTGCGGGCCACGCAGATGCTCTCAGTCTGCGCTTGCACCTGAGAACCACTGACAAGCAATGCCCCCGGGGCCATAGTCTGAAGAGAGAGACCTGCCCGCCATTTCATCTCGAATGCCTACCGAGGTTTCTGTTCCCTTGTGCAGTCAAGATGCCCGACTTGGGGAGTGTGAGGCTTGACTGGTGTGGGACAGCCTTAGGTAATTGTCCCATTTGGCTATAAACTGTGGCAGTGAAAACTAGGAGATTAACAGGGGAATATGTTTTTAATGCTTTGAAGTAATACTTGGCCACAGCAAAGGATTATTATGCAATTTTTATTTCCAGGTATCTATTTGCTGATTAAACCTGAGAATATATAGAATACTGCTTAGAACAGCAGGGATTTGCTCTATTTGGACCAAAATAAACCAAACAGAACACAGACAGATCCAGAGAGCCTGTCATTTACCTGTCTTTTTAATTCGATCTAAAGGCAAGAAAGACGAAAATGTAGGAGGTGTGCTGGGCTTGCCGTTTTTCTTCAGTGTTTCAGCATCACCCCTCCCAGGGGGGGCAAAAACAGCCTGTGGGCTCAACACTGCATCCCCCCTGATCCTATTTTTCAATTCTCTCCTCTCTCTCTTCTTTTCTTCTCCCCACTCTTTTGTCTATCTCTCTGGTGACTCAGTTTTCAGTAAGTCAGTATTTTATTGTAATTTCAGCAGAAGTATGCATGAGGCTTTTGAAGTAGCCTCCACACCTAAACTCTAACATGCCGCAAAGGCCACTAGTCCCCTAAAACACAACCCCTTGCTGATTTCCTAATACAAAGGGAAGAAAATCTGGAAATTCTTGGAGGCACGCATTTTTCTAACATGCCCTGGAAATCTGTGATTGATAATGTTCATTCTTCTCTTTTCTTCCAGTGTATTTGAAGTTTTAAGTGCAGTTTAGTTTGCAATGGATTTCACCAGCTGATGGCTCAATTTTACTAACTGGAGGCATAGGGTGAAATGAAGTCTAGTTCCTTAGTAAGAAAAAAAAATGTTGATTGTTTTCCATTACACCAGGAGCTCAATGTGCTACTGTAGAAAGGGTCCGCTAGCCGAGGCCCATGTCCGGCTATGGTTTAGTTCCCCTGGGGGTGGTTTTAAGTGTGTAGAAGCCAACATTACCTTGCAGAATGGATGAATATGGAGCTTAGCTGTACAGCTTCCAGTTTAGAAGGTTAAAATGATCTCAGTCAATGATCTAAATAGGAGGCTTCACTTTGCCAGCCTGCTTAGCTTCACCCAGCTCCACTCTGCCTGAATTCCCTCATGAGTTGGTTTTAAATGACTCATATGTTCAAGGCTTAAAAAAAATGCCAGTGCAACCACCATCATTTTTCCCAAACTGTGACTATTAAATATAGCAACTCTTGTATTCAGATGGCTAGTGAGAGAGAGAGAAGGAGGCCGTGAAAGGAAATTGGATGTGTTAAGAATCTCATCCATTAGTCATACCTTCTTTTGCCTTTTTCTGCCTCACTCTATGAGGTCTTTCTGTGCTGGTTTTTTGAAGACAAAGAATAAATGAAGATTGAGCCCAGCATATTAATGTGAGGGAAAAGGGAGTTCTGATAAGCTGAATTATGCCACAATGTTAATTTTTTTCTGCTAATCTTGTGAATTTGGCAAGACCGTGGCTGTAAATTAAAGATGAGACTTTGTGTAATTGCCTCGATTACCAACTTTAAACATTTAACAATTAAGCCTGCCATGGGGGAGTTTAACTTGAAATTCTTTTTAAATCCCAAACTCTCACAGGCCCCCGGCTGTGTGATCAGGCTGTGTGCCAAGACGGAAGGTCCCACAGTTACCGTCTCCTGCCTGAGGCCTGGCCTAAGTGCGTAGACCTCTCTTCTCGCAGTTTGTTATAATTTATAAACTGCTGAGGTGATGACCTGTGTGTAAGTGAAGCACAGCGTTTCAAGGTTGTAAGCTAGCAATTTAAGTAATTCAACTCAGATAAATAAACAAATACCTATTCTTTAAATAAAGACAAAGAATCTTAATTTTCCGCCCATGAACAGGATCTGAGGCATTCCCTATCCTACCCCCATATACACACCCACACAAGTTGTGGAAATTCCCATAGGTAACTCAAGCTTCATTTTACAATCTTATTTAATATAAATAAATGAATAAATAAGCAAACACTCTTCTTGGTACCATACAACATATTCTCACTCATGTTAAAACTGTATCCTGTATCAAAACTGAAAATAGAAAGTGTTTAAAGAAAATCACAGAATAATGGTTTAATGCCTTTGTTTATAGAGGGATAGAAGGTGAAGTAGACATTAGCTTTTCTGCAATTTCCTTCTGACTTCCAACTATTCTTTTAACTAATAAGTACTAGAAATACATTGCTTTGGAAAAAAATGTACACACACGATACTGTTGCTCCTGACTTCTGCAATAGGAATTTAGCAGATTATAAAGAAATCAAAGCTGAAACATTAAGTGCATGGCTGTGCCCTTTCAGTCTGAGATAGCACATAGTAGGCATGCAGTAAATGTCTGCTAAGCTGAGCAGAAGCCCAGCCACGGTTTCTTGCCACTACAAATATTGGGGTCCAGGGAGGAGCAGTGAGAGGTCACTGAAAGAGGACAGTGGCATTCTGCCCAGTAAAGAGTGTATCACTGGGGAAAGTGTACTCTACCCTTCATTTCCTCGATGACCCTTTATTTCCCTGATCCTTTATCCATCAGTCACAGTAGATGATAGATCCTTGGGAAGATCAGATTCTTCTAAGGCTTTCTTGACCAGATGGCAGGCTGAGGCCATAGTGGTGGTGGGTCCGGGTATTCATTCTTCCCACACACTAGCCCTGATGATCAAGTAACTCTCCCCTTGTCCCTCCTGGGCAATCACACGTCATTCAATCCTTAAGGGAGTGCTTCTCACCGAGCTCTGCTCTGGATGAGCCTGTCGGTCCTCAGGCACCGCCGTGCTCCACTGCGCCCTCTGCGGCCGGGCACGGGGGTCACACTGCCTGGTGTGCGGAGAGCCCTGCGATGATTTGGGCTGGGAACCCAGCAGATGGCTCAAAATGATCTCCAATTAACTTGATGAATTCTTGCATTCTTATATTGATGCAACGAAGCTAGATTCGGTCATTTCAAGCTGAGACACTTAATTTCCAATTGCACTTTTTGCCAACACCAAACTGCAGAGTAATGTTAATGACTCAATAAAAGTAAGCTTGTTCTCTTAACACATGAGAGCTTTCTTATGTTCTAAATTCATGTATTCACAAAAGATGTGAAATTTGAAAACAAATTTCACCTAAATTCAAGACTTTAAGGATTTTCTACCCTCTGACTCTGAGAGAAAAATATTATTGGCATAAATTAACACATCAGGCTTCCAACCTTGACTGCAGTCCTTGAGGGCTCTGCTGTTACATGCTTCCAACAAATCTTCTTGATATGGTTCTCTAGGAACTTGGACACTTTTTAAACCAAACACAAACTGCTTGATTAATTATCCATTTAATTAAATTTAAATCCCCCTTCATTATTTATTTACTCTCAGTTTCTTGTACTGGAGAGAGTATTCCTATATTCTTGGACACTCAGATCGAAGAGCCAGTGGAGGTCGGATGGAAGTTGCTGAGATACAGGAAAGCCACTCTTCGATGCGCCGTTCTCTGGCGGCAGCACACGGACAAGTGTGTCCTGTGGGACCCTCCACTGTGAAACCCCATCTCAGATGCCTGAAGACAGAAGTTCTCCTATAATTTGCCATTAATTTATTATTTGCAAGCTTTAACTTTCCTTTTTCCATGTTTAGTGAGTGTGACCCCACTCTCAGGGGCCGTGATAAGATACCTGAACGTGTCAAGGCGGCTAAAACACAGTGCCGATTAAACCCATATTCAGTTTCTCTTGTTATGCGTCAGGATAAAAAATATTTTTCTATTAATAATGATTGTGTATCTCTTTCCTTATGTTCAAGATGAGAAAAGTGTCAATTATAAGTGAATTTCTGTTTATGTAAGAGGTAATAATTGAAGGATAAGCGTCCTATTACAGCCTAGTGATCCTTCCATTTTTTGTCCAGAGAATTCTCCTCTATTTAGTGCAATTAAACAAAATCAGTCAGATTTAGTAATTGTTTTATGTACGGTTCTTTGCCATTATGGCAGTGTATGAACTGTTCTTACATGGTCGGTTCACTCCAAATTAATTTTTTCGTATCTCTTTGCACTCGATTCCCTCTAAATGGATTCAAGCCAGGCTTTGTTAAAAATCCTTAACAGATTAGAAGACCATCCAAGTCCTGTGGATAGAATCCTCCTCTGGAGCCCCTTCCTTTTAACAGGATCTTAAAAGTCTGAAACATCTCATAAGTGGTTTACGTGGAAGCCTCCTCTCCCTCCCACTTTCCCAAATTCCCACTCTCTGACCATTTCCCCGGTGCGCCTCAGGAAACAGAGATAGGTCACTACTGCTACCGTGGTCACCAAGCAGGGGAGCTGGCTCCACAGGCAGTTCGGCCTGTTTTCTAACTTTAGAAAGAATGGCAGAAGATCAACCTTATGAAATCATTTAATTTATCATTTTTGGCAGATGTCTTTCAAAATTAAGTTAGAATATCAGATATAATTTAGAAACTTATTTCATGACGCAGTTTTTTTTTTACAGGCATGCTCACAGAGAAACTCTCAAGTTTGGTTGTTTTATGGTTTATTATCTTATTTTATTGGACTGCCATTATAGACAATACGTTTTGGGGGGAAATATTCTAAAATCAAATCAATGCTTCCATACTCCATCTGTAGATCTTTGGCAGTTTATTCATTCATGCTTCTCATCCTGGGGCAGAGGAAGACCAGTTTTCAAAGAAAAGTACTATTTCTATCTGTAGGGCTATCTACAGCTTTTACAAAGATTCTACCCATTCTTTCAAGAGAGACCCTCATGTAAGCAACTGAAATTTTAAGAAAATATCAAGCTTACTGTTGTCTACTTGGACTTTTAAAGTAGATTTGCTTTTCTTTATGAGCTAATCAGGAATAATATGTTGCTAGAGAATATACACCCCATCTGTCCTGTCAACTGAAGCATGTTGTGCATGTAAATAAAAACAAACTGAATTATATGTCATCCCACCTGCAAAACAAGAGGGTGGTCCCATGATTTTTGTTCTACTTGATTTTCACCATTATCATTTAGAACATCCATCCCTCTATTTCTAGTGATATTCAGATCTGGAGATAAAGAAGTCATGATAAAATGAGGTCTCATTCAGATAATGAAAAAGTCTGACTTACTGTATTAACCTTAACAAGCAAATACGAGCAAAAGGGGATACACAGAATGAGAGGAAACAAAGCATGTTGCCGAGAGGCTGTCCGGTCTCACTTCCATATGATCCGTGGGACGGGTGTCCCCCTCCTGCACATTGGTATTTGTCCCAAGGAAGCTGCATCACGGGAGCGGACAGGAGGCCCCACAGTCTCTTTGCTGCCAGGCTGTTTCCTGGTCTTCTGATGTTACATTCATCAAGCCAGTCTCAGATCTTAACTTGACAGCCATGTAGCTTTTCCACAGGGAGAAAATATGCTAACCAACAAATGTAGACATTTAGTCTACTTAAAGGACTTTTTATTATAAATGAATAAATTATGATTCCAATCTTATACATCAGTCCCTGAGCTTGCTTAGCTTGAACTTCTCCCAGAGCCATTGACCACCTCTCAGTCCTTCATCAGTTTCTGCTCATCCAAACTGAGAACGTGACCTTGGCAATAACGGTCCAACAGAGGCTGCCTTTTGGAGGGGGCTTCGCATACAGGACCGAGTCTTGTCAGTGGTGAAAAGGGAGGCAAGTAGTGTACAGAGTGAGAACTACATGGGACGTGGTCTTAGTGCATTGCTCTCTGGCCTTGCATAGACCTCAGTGCTTTAATAGAGCTGATGAGGAAAGGCATGAGTACATGACAGTCTCTGTAATGCTAGGAAGAGGTAACAGACCCAAGAAAATAGCCAAATCTCCTGACAATGCAGTAGTGTTCAAATTCCTTGCAGGCGGGCAGACGAGGCCGTGTACAGGGGGTCTACACAGCTGATGTCATAGTGCGACCACCAGGGGCTCGTGCTCAACAGGCAGAAGGCTCACGGAGGAAGGGCCGAGTGGGCTGACCCTGATGCCAGCTTAGGTCTGCCAGGGCACAGGGTGGGGGATCTGGGGAATGAGATTGGGGGTGACCTGGATGAGGAAGGTGAGGATCTGAAGGAATGACCAGTGTGATAAGGCCGAGTGATGGTGTCCCTGTAATGCTGGGAGGATGGCTGGGACTCATGAGCCTCACGCTCTGGTTTCTCACCCATCTCCACCAGAAGCTGTGCCATCTAATGCATGCGCTGTGCCCAGTCATCAGTCATCCTGGGCATCAGGCACGTGATGGTCAATGCTACCTGTCGACCTGACTGGGCCATGGGGTGCCTAGAACATTATCTAGGTGTGTGTGAGGGGTTTGGGCTGGGGTTACCGTTTGAGCTGGTAGGCAGAGGCAGATTGCCCCCCAGTGGGAGAGGACCTCATCCATTCACTGCAGGCATGAGCGGCGCATCTGAGGGGACAGCCCTCCACGCTGGCTGCCTGACCTGACCTGCAGCGCTGTCTCCCCGCCCCTCCGACTTTCCCCGGAACCACGGTCTCTGCTGGGTCTCCAGCTTACCGACTGTGACTGCTGGGTCTTCTCAGCCTCCCTGATCACAGGAGCCAGTTTCCTACCATAAGTCTCCCTTGCTCTCTCTCTGCCGCTCTCTCTGTGTATGCACGTATACATATATATGTGTGTGCTTATGTTTACACAAATGTATTTCACATACACACATGTATATATTCTACTGGTTCCATTCCTCTGGTGAATACTGATAATACAGATTTTGGTACCAAGAAGGGGTGTGTGGCTGTAACAAATACGGAACATGGGAAAGTGGCTTTGGAACTGGGTAGTGGGCGGAGAGCACAAGAGTTTTGAGGTGTATGCTAGAAACACGGACATTGGGCTGAGCTCCCAGATGGACTGGAGGGTGTGTTACTGGAACCTGAAGGAAAGGTGGTCCTGGATATAAAGTGGCAAAGGCTTGGCTGAACTGTGTCCTGGTGCTCCGTGGAGGACAGAACATGGCAGGGGTGAGACTGGCTCTTTAGAGGAGCTTTCTGAGCAAAGTGTTGGAGGAGAGCTTGGTTCCCCCTGACTGCCGGTAGTAAAATGCAGGAGAGATGAGCAAGTAGAAGGGGACCACAGCCTGAGGACTCGGAAAATTCTCAGCCGATCCATACTATAAAAAACAAGAAAGCATGTTCTAAAAGCAAAATCAAGGGTGTGGCTGGACTGCCACTCAGCAAGGAGTTATGGGAGTATAAGAACAGAAATATCGCCTGTTTAAACCAAAGGGGATGGAGACTGGACCAGGGAAGGAAGGCTGGCCAGCCTGGACTTGACAGTCAGAGCGACAGAGTCATCCATGCAAACGCGTGCTGCTTCTTAGAAGCAGGAAACGCAACTTGAAAATGAGTCAGAAATGATCGTGGTTTCAGCAAGGTGGGTAACTTCCACCCGGAGCCTTAGAGGTCAGACCTGCAGAGCTGTGGGGTCGGGACCGCTGGCAGAGACTTGGGGTGATGCTCCTACCCTGGTGGGCCTGGCAGGTGGAACACTGGGCCAGAGAGGATTTCTCTCAATCCCTAAGACCTGGTGGTATCTGCCTACCACTGCTAGATTCTGGACTTGTTTGAGGCCTGTCACCCCTGTCTTCCCCTGATTCCTCCCTTTTGGAATGGGAATGTCTATCCTCTGTCTGTCCCACCCTTGCATTTTAGAAGCACATAACTTATCCAGTTCCGTGGATTCACAGATGGACAGGAATTTTGTGTGATGACAAATCGCACTTTGCATCTCACCCACATCTGGTTTAGATGATATTTAGATGAGACTTTACATGTGGACTTTCGGGTTGATGGTAGGAAGAGTTAAGACTGTTGGGGCTTCTGGAATGAAATGAATATATTTTGCATGTGAGCAGAATGTGAATTTGGGGCAGCCAGAAATGGAATGTGATGAACTGAACTGTCTTCCCTCAAAATTCTTATGCTGAAGCCTGAACTCCCAGCCCCGGATCAGTGCCCTTGAAAGAAGGACGCCAGCGAGCTGCACTCTCGTCTCCGCCTCTATGCCACGTGGGGACTCACAAGAAGGCGGGCGTCTGTAAGCCAGCGAGGGGGCCCTCACCAGACCCAGCCACGCTGGTGCCCTGACTGTGGGCTTCCACCTCCAGATCTCTGAGAAAATAAAGTTCTATTGTTAAGCCACCAGCCCGTGGCATTTTGTTATGGCAGCCTGAGCTGGACAGGGTGACACGGCCCAGTGGGGAACTGGACAGACAGCGCTGAAGCTCCGCAGAGGGGACTGAGGGGGAGAAACAGGACAGGTGAAGTGCCCAGGAAGAAGGGGAATCATAACGAGGTGTCAGTGCTCGTCCGGGAGAACAGGCAGAGGAGAGAACTCCGGGCAGGGGGATTGCCTTAAGGGAAGAAGCCAGAAAAAAAGCTTATGATGTATTTGAAAAACAGTAAGTCAAATAGCCAGCTAGAGGGGAGGGATTTTGAAGAAGGAGATAAAGGCTCAGAGTCAGTCTGGAGCCAGAGGGTGGTCACTCGTGTGTGAGGGAGGCGTGCGCTTTCCTGGGGCATCACCTGGTCAGCAGCTGTAGAGCTAAGTTCAGGCTGATCCCTCCCTCCTCGCACTTCTCCACACTACTTGTTGAAGGTAAAATGGTTGGACCATTAAAGTCCTTTCAAATCCCAAGGTACTCTCGTTCAATTGCACGTTTTTAATATGCATGATTTAGATGAAGGGCATAGTTGTTACTATATATAAAAAGGTAGAAAGAGCTATCAAAGCTGTGACCTTGACTCTTCAGCATTACTTAGTCCAGTGATCACCAGAGCAGACCCACGCACTCCTACGGAGTGCACAGTAGGCCGGCAGCAGAAAAATAATGGAACTGTTACTTATATTCATTTTAATCTCCCACTTTGATGAATACTTTGTAGCATGCATACTGGCATATTAGCATTTATGCTCATGTAATTATAAATATGAGGGCATGTTTAAAACATTTACTAATAGAGTTGTGCAATATTAAAGTGTAAAGATCACTGCTTTCTTGAGAATATTCTAACAGTTACTCACATTAAAATTACTGTCCCATATGTGAAAGATTGAGGTGACTGGGTGGCACGCAGGTGGCATTTCTCAGGAGTCAAAGAGCCGCTGAAGAGATTTAAGTGTGGCAGCGAGAGGGTCAGACGGTTTTTCAGAGAGCTCATTCTGAGGACTCAGGGGAAGACGTGAAAAGCAGAGTGAACAGTGAACAATCACCTCCTCCCTGCAGGTTATAGATAATGAGGGATTGACCTAGAGGGCATGATAATAAAGACAGAGAGGAAGGGATTGAATAAAAAAATAGCTGGCAATGAAGTATGCAGGATGTGTTGACTGACTGAGCAAGTATGAGAGAAAGAGAATAAAAGATGATTACAAGGGTTTTAGCCTACATGTTATCTAAGTTAAAGTTACCTGCAGTACAAAATAGGGAGGGTTTAGGGGTCACATGATCTTTGCAGTTATAACTGTGCTGAGTTTGAGATGCTCAGACCTTTGGTAGAAAGAGAGCTGACATGAGGCTCAGAGAGGTCTGGGTGGATGTGTGAATTTGAGAGTAAGAACAGGTGCGAGGAGACAGGCTATGGAAGTACAAAGGCCACGAATGTAACGTGGAAAAGCAGGAAGAAGCTTGCTGGGCAATAGGAACAGCGTTCATATGCCCGGGGAGCAAGGGCATGGCACTTATATTTGTCTGATATAAACTTCATGGTCTGAATTTGTTAAGGGAATGGGTGAGGTGGGAAATGGTGATTCACTGGCGGTGATATGTTTCAATTTTTGGAAGCATCTGCTTTTCAAGATGGCATCATGAAGTGTGAAAAAAAGCTTCCATTGTGAAAAATTACTGGAGTGGTGATTTGTTTTCTATATTACAAAGAATAATGTGTTTAGAATTGAATGCTGAATTAAATTAACTACATATGAATTTATGTCTTTTCTTTTGTAATATAATTGGCCAAGATTTTTAAGATAAATTAAAGATAACTACATCTAAATTAAAATTTCATTTTTCATATTCTGAGAAAAATATTATGTATTGAAAAAGTAACAAATATGCTATTTCATCTAAGCAATTAAAAATATACCATTCTTTCACATTTTTTAGTTAGAACATTCTTTTCCTTCATCCTGAATGTTCTATAATTATTTCCTTTCATCGTAGATTACATTTATTTGTTTACTTTTACTACAATTTAATTTGTTTTTCTTATTGACTCTTAGATACAGAGGATTGAGCTAATAATGCTCTTTATTTCATGGCACACTGTCATGATGTCCGTTCTCCTCCTTCCCCATAGATGACATTCTTTGCAGGAAGCACAAAGACCACGTCAATGTGCAGTGGTCCCCCCTCACCTACAGTCCCCCAGCCATGGGTAAGGTTACCCGAGGTCAGTAGTGCTATGTCACGTGCTTCCCTCATACACCTCACTGCCTCTCATCATGAAGGCATTTTGTCATCTCACATCATCATAAGAAGGGTGAACACAGCACACCATTGAGAGGGGGACCACATTCACATAACTTTTATTACACAATACTGTTATAATTGTTCTATTTTATTACTAGTGATTGTTGCTAATCTTTTGCTGTGCCTAATTTATAAATTAAACTTTACCATGGGTATGTATGTACAGGAAAAAATAGTAAATATGGGGTTTAGTACTATCTATGGTTTCAGGCATCCACGGGGGTTCTTGGCATGTATCCCCTGTGGATAAAGGGGAACTACTCTCTATTTTAAAGTATATCCTCTTACAGATGTCATTGAAACTTTTCTTAACAATTGCATTACTGGGCCCTAGAACAAATGTAATTTTAATGTGAATAACTACTAGAATATTCTCAAGAATAACCATAGGAATGAGAGATCTTATACCATTATACATTTTTATTTATTTATTTATTTATTTTTTAGATAATTATTTTTTATTGAAGGGTAGTTGACGCACAGTATTACATTACATTAGTTTCAAGTGTACAACACAGTGATAAAACATTTATATACATAATTCTAGGTTCCAGCTATCACCCTACAAAGCTGTTACAATATCTTGACTATATTCCTTATGCTATACATTACATCCCGGTTACTTATTTATTTTACCATTGTAAGTCTGTCCTCTTTTTTTTTTTCTTTTTTTTTTTGTGAGGGCATCTCTCATATTTAATAATCAAATGGTCGTTAACGACAATAAAATTCTGTATAGGGGAGTCAATGCTCAATGCACAATCATTAATTCACCCCAAGCCTAATTTTCGTCAGTCTCCAATCTTCTGAGGCATAACAAACAAATTCTTACATAATAAATAAGTTACATAGTGAACAGTACAAGGGCAGTCATCACAGAAACTTTCGGTTTTGCTCATGCATTATGAACTATAAACAGTCAGTTCCAATATGAATACTCATTTGATTTTTATACTTGATTTATATGTGGATACCACATTTCTCTCTTTATTATTATTATTTTTAATAAAATGCTGAAGTGGTAGGTAGATACAAGTTAAAGGTAGAAAACAAAGTTTAGTGTTGTAAGAGAGCAAATGTAGATGATCAGGTGTGTGCCTGTAGACTATGTGTTAATCCAAGCTAGACCAGGGCAATAAAACATCCACGTATGCAGAAGATTTCTCTCAGAACAGGGGGGGTGAGGTTCTAAGCCTCACCTCTGTTGATCCCCAATTTCTCACCTGATGGCCCCCCTGCGACTGTGCCTGTCTTAGGTTGTTCCTCCCTTGAGGAATCTTACCCGTCTCTGGCTAACCAGTCATCTTCGGGGCCATACAGGGAAATGTAAAGTTGGTAAGTGAGAGAGAAGCCTTATTGTTTGAAATGGTTAGCTTTTTATTTCTTTGCATATTTTTGCCCTGTGGCTTCTATGCCCAGCATTTGTCTTGAGGTATCTTTACCACTTGTAAGAATTATGATACTCGGTAAATTTGATATGAGGCACGAATTCTATTTAAGGGTTGTAATTAGGAAGGAAGAAGAAAAGCTATAGAAGTAGCAGGCAGCAGAAAACATGGGAAGATTGATTATTTCTTTGACATATCTTCTTGTAGAGTAACTTCAGCATGTATAGGTTTTAAGCTACTACTTAAATTGTACACACACATTAACATAATAGGAGTATAGTTACATAACCAAAGCATATCTGTAATTACCAGCCATCTCCAGTGAAACCAAGAAAACCAGTTAGGCACCTTAGGCATTTGTGAAAACTTATCTATGATATGGTGGATATTGTCCAACTGAACTTGAACAGTCTGAGAGAAATCAGACAAATTAAAACAACCCATTCCTGGGGAATGTTCACATCCCTTATGTTCTTTTAACAGTAAATAGTCTGTAGTTGTTAGATTTTGGAGCGCTACAATTGACACTCCTCCTAATTCTTGGTTGAGTTCCAACAGTATAGATCCGGTCAAATTTGTTGTTTTACTGTATGCACAGGCCAGCTTAGATATCTCCTTCAATCCCATGATAAGTGCAGGAGCTGGTGGGATGAGTACATCTACAGCTGTAGCAGTGCGTGGATCTTTGTTGGGGTTTTTTGATGATCATCTTCTGGCATGAGTCTTCCAGAGAGTGCAGATGTTGGAAGTTCTCTTTCATATCGTATCTTAGTTCATTTTCGGGGTAGCCCAATTAGGCTTTGATCTTCTGTATAAAGGCAAACAGACACTTTGCCTACACTTTTATATGCCCTTTATACCCTTGTGTAGAACTCATTCGAGGTTACCACACAGGAACAGCCCTTTTTTGTTTTGTTTTGTTTTGTTTTGTTTTGCTTTTGGTATCACTAATCTACACTTACATGACGAATATTATGTTTACCAGGCTCTCCCCTATACCAGGTCTCCCCTATAAACCCCTTTACAGTCACTGTCCATCAGCATAGCAAAATGTTGTAGAATCACTACTTGCCTTCTCTGTGTTGTACAGCCCTCCCTTTTCTCCTACCCCCCCCATACATGCTAATCTTAATACCCCCTTACTTCTCCCCCCCTTATCCCTCCCTACCCACCCATCCTCCCCAGTCCCTTTCCCTTTGGTACCTGTTAGTCCATTCTTGAGTTCTCTGATTCTGCTGCTGTTTTGTTCCTTCAGTTTTTCCTTTGTTCTTAGAATCCACAGATGAGTGAAATCATTTGGTATTTCTCTTTCTCTACTTGGCTTGTTTCACTGAGCATAATGCCCTCCAGCTTCATCCATGTTGCTGGAAATGGTTGGATTTGCCCTTTTCTTATGGCTGAGTAGTATTCCATTGTGTATATGTACCACATCTTCTTTATCTATTCATCTATTGATGGACATTTGGGTTGCTTCCAATTCTTGGCTATTGTAAATAGTGCTGCAATAAACATAGGGGTGCACTGATCTTTCTCATACTTGACTGCTGCATTCTTAGGGTAAATTCCTAGGAGTGCAATTCCTGGGTTAAATGGTAAGTCTGTTTTAAGCATTTTGATGTACCTCCATACTGCTTTCCACAAAGGTTGAACTAACTTACATTCAGACCAGCAGTGTAGGAGGGTTCCTCTTTCTCCACAGCCTCGCCAACATTTGTTGTTGTTTGTCTTTTGGATGGCAGCCATCCTTACTGGTGTGAGGTGATACCTCATTGTAGTTTTAATTTGCATTTCTCTGATAATTAGTGATGTGGAGCTTCTTTTCATGTGTCTGTTGGCCATCTGTATTTCTTTTTTGGAGAACTGTCTGTTCAGTTCCTCTGCCCATTTTTTAATTGGGTTATTTGTTTTTTGTTTGTTGAGGTGTGTGAGCTCTTTATATATTCTGGACGTCAAGCCTTTATCAGATGTGTCATTTTCAAATATATTCTCCCATACTGTAAGGATCCTTTTTGTTCTATTGATGGTGTCTTTTGCTGTACAGAAGCTTTTCAGCTTAATATAGTCCCACTTACTCATTTTTGCTGTTGTTTTCCTTGCACGGGGAGATATGTTCAAGAAGAGGTCACTCATGTTTATGTCTAAGAGGTTTTTGCCTATGTTTTCTTCCAAGAGTTTAATGGTTTCATGACTTACATTCAGGTCTTTGATCCATTTTGAGTTTACTTTTGTATATGGGGTTAGACAATGGTCCAGTTTCATTCTCCTACATGTAGCTGTCCAGTTTTGCCAGCACCATCTGTTGACAAGACTGTCATTTTGCCATTGTATGTCCATGGCTCCTTTCTCAAATATTAATTGACCATATATGTCTGGGTTAATGTCTGGATTCTCTAGTCTGTTCCATTGGTCTGTGGCTCTGTTCTTGTGCAAGTACCAAATTGTCTTGATTACTATGGCTTTATAGTAGAGTTTGAAGTTGGGGAGTGAGATCCCCCCTACTTTATTCTTCTTTCTTAGGATTGCTTTGGCTATTCGGGGTCTTTGGTGTTCCCATATGAATTTTTGAACTATTTGTTCCAGTTCATTGAAGAATGTTGCTGGTAGTTTCATAGGGATTGCATCAAATCTGTATATTGCTTTGGGCAGGATGGCCATTTTGACGATATTAATTCTTCCTAGCCATGAGCATGGGATGAGTTTCCATCTGTTAGTGTCCCCTTTAATTTCTCTTAAGAGTGACTTGTAGTTTTCAGAGTATAAGTCTTTCACTTCCTTGGTTAGGTTTATTCGTAGGTATTTTACTTTTTTTGATGCAATTGTGAATGGAGTTGTTTTCCTGATTTCTCTTTCTGTTGATTCATTGTTAGTATATAGGAAAGCCACAGATTTCTGTGTGTTGATTTTGTATCCTGCAACTTTGCTGTATTCCGATATCAGTTCTAGTAGTTTTGGGGTGGAGTCTTTAGGGTTTTTTATGTACAGTATCATGTCATCTGCAAGTAGTGACAGTTTAACTTCTTTACCAATCTGGATTCCTTGTATTTCTTTTCTTTCTCTGATTGCTGTGGCTAGGACCTCCAGTACTATGTTAAATAACAGTGGAGAAAGTGGTCATCCCTGTCTAGTCCCCAATCTCAGAGGAAATGCATTCAGCTTCTCGCTGTTCAATATAATGTTGGCTGTGGGTTTATCATAGATGGCCTTTATTATGTTGAGGTACTTGCCCTCTATTCCCATTTTGCTGAGAGTTTTTAACATGAATGGATGTTGAACTTTGTCAAATGCTTTTTCAGCATCTATGGAGATGATCATGTGGTTTTTGTCTTTCTTTTTGTTGATGTGGTGGATGATGTTGATGGACTTTCGAATGTTGTACCATCCTTGCATCCCTGGGATGAATCCCACTTGGTCATGGTGTATGATCCTTTTGATGTATTTTTGAATTCGGTTTGCTAATATTTTGTTGAGTATTTTTGCATCTACGTTCATCAGGGATATTGGTCTGTAGTTTTCTTTTTTGGTGGGATCTTTGCCTGGTTTTGGTATTAGGGTGATGTTAGCTTCATAGAATGAGTTTGGGAGTATCCCCTCCTCCTCTATTTTTTGGAAAACTTTAAGGAGAATGGGTATTATGTCTTCCCTGTATGTCTGATAAAATTCTGAGGTAAATCCTTCTGGCCCGGGGGTTTTGTTCTTTGGTAGTTTTTTGATTACCGCTTCAATTTCGTTGCAGGTAATTGGTCTGTTTAGATTTTCTGTTTCTTCCTGGGTCAATCGTGGAAGGTTGTATTTTTCTAGGAAGTTGTCCATTTCTCCTAGGTTTCCCAGCTTGTTAGCATATAGGTTTTCATAGTATTCTCCAATATTTCTTTGCATTTCCGTGGGGTCCATCATGATTTTTCCTTTCTTGTTTCTGATACTGTTAATTTGTGTTGACTCTCTTTTCTTCTTAATAAGTCTGGCTAGAGGCTTATCTATTTTGTTTATTTTCTCGAAGAACCAGCTCTTGGTTTCATTGATTTTTGCTATTGTTTTATTCTTCTCAATTTTATTTATTTCTTCTCTGATCTTTATTATGTCCCTCCTTCTGCTGACCTTAGGCCTCATCTGTTCTTCTTTTTCCAATTTCGATAATTGTGACATTAGACCATTCATTTGGGATTGTTCTTCCTTTTTTAAATATGCTTGGATTGCTATATACTTTCCTCTTAAGACTGCTTTTGCTGTGTCCCACAGAAGTTGGGGCTTAGTGTTGTTGTTGTCATTTGTTTCCATATATTGCTGGATCTCCATTTTGATTTGGTCATTGATCCATTGATTATTTAGGAGCGTGTTGTTAAGCCTCCATGTGTTTGTGAGCCTGTTTGCTTTCTTTGTAGAGTTTATTTCTAGTTTTATGCCTTTGTGGTCTGAAAAGTTGGTTGGTAGGATTTCAATCTTTTGGAATTTACTGAGGCTCTTTTTGTGTCCTAGTATGTGGTCTATTCTGGAGAATGTTCCATGTGCACTTGAGAAGAATGTATATCCTGTTGCTTTTGGATGTAGAGTTCTATAGATGTCTATTAGGTCCATCTGCTCTACTGTGTTGTTCAGTGCTTCCGTGTCCTTACTTATTTTCTGCCCAGTGGATCTATCCTTTGGGGTGAGGGGTGTGTTGTAGTCTCCTAGAATGAATGCATTGCAGTCTATATCCCCCTTTAGTTCTGTTAGTATTTGTTTCACATATGCTGGTGCTCCTGTGTTCGGTGCATATATATTTAGAATGGTTATATCCTCTTGTTGGACTGAGCCCTTTATCATTATGTAGTGTCCTTCTTTATCTCTTGTTACTTTCTTTGTTTTGAAGTCTATTTTGTCTGATATTAGTACTGCAACCCCTGCTTTCTTCTCACTGTTGTTTGCTTGAAATATGTTTTTCCATCCCTTGACTTTTAGTCTGTACATGTCTTTGGGTTTGAGGTGAGTTTCTTGTAAGCAGCATATAGATGGGTCTTGCTTTTTTATCCATTCTGTTACTCTGTGTCTTTTGATTGGTGCATTCAACCCATTAACATTTAGGGTGACTATTGAAAGATATGTACTTATTGCCATTGCAGGCTTTAAATTCGTGGTTACCAAAGGTTCGAGGTTAGCCTCTTTAGTATCTTACTGCCTAACTTAGCTCGCTTATTGAGCTGTTATATACACTGTCTGGAGAGTCTTTTCTTCTCTCCCTTCTTGTTCCTCCTCCTCGATTCTTCATATGTTGGGTGTTTTGTGCTGTGCTCTTTCTAGGAGTGCTCCCATCTAGAGCAGTCCCTGTAAGATGTTCTGTAGATGTGGTTTGTGGAAAGCAAATTCCCTCAGCTTTTGTTTGTCTGAGTATTGTTTAATCCCACCATCATATTTGAATGATAGTCATGCTAGATACAGTATCCTTGGTTCAAGGCCCTTCTGTTTCATTGAATTAAATATATCATGCCATTCTCTTCTGGCCTGTAGGGTTTCTGTTGAGAAATCTGATGTTAGCCTGATGGGTTTCCCTTTATAGGTGACCTTTTTCTCTCTAGCTGCCTTTAACACTCTTTCCTTGTCCTTGATCTTTGCCATTTTAATTATTATGTGTCTTGGTGTTGTCCTTCTTGGATCCTTTCTGTTGGGGGTTCTGTGTATTTCCGTGGTCTGTTCGATTATTTCCTCCCCCAGTTTGGGGAAGTTTTCAGCAATTATTTCTTCTAAGAGACTTTTCATCTCTTTTCCTCTCTCTTCTTCTTCTGTGACCCCTATAATACGGATATTGTTCCTTTTGGATTGGTCATACAGTTCTCTTAATATTGTTTCATTCCTGGAGATCCTTTTGTCTCTCTCTATGTCAGCTTCTATGCGTTCCTGTTCTCTGATTTCAATTCCATCAGTGGCCTCTTGCATTCTATCCATTCTTCTTATAAACCCTTCCAGAGTTTGTTTCATTTCTGTAATCTCCTTTCTGGCATCTGTGATCTCCCTCCGGACTTCATCCCATTTCTCTTGCGTATTTCTCTGCATCTCTGTCAGCATGTTTATGATTCTTATTTTGAATTCTTTGTCAGGAAGACTGGTTAGGTCTGTCTCCTTCTCTGGTGTTGTCTCTGTGATCTTTGTCTGCCTGTAGCTTTGCCTTTTCATGGTGATAGGAATAGTCTGCTGAACTGGGACGAGTGACGGCTGGAAGGACTTCCTTTCTTGTTGGTTTGTGGCCCTCCTCTCCTGGGAGAACAGCGGCCTCTAGTGGCTTGTGCTGCGCAGCTGCGCGCAGACAGGGTTTCTGCTTCCTGCCCGGCTGCTATGGAGTTAATCTCCGCTGTTGCTGTGGGCGTGGCCTGGCTCGGGCAGCTGCTCCAAAATGGTGGAGTCGCGTTGGAGCAGGAGCTGCTGGGAGGCTATTTATCTCCGTAAGGGGCCTCCCTGCTCCCTGCAGCCCAGGGGTTAGGGTGCCCAGAGATCCCGGATTCCCTACCTCTGGATTAAATGTCCCACCCTGCCCCTTTAAGACTTCCAAAAAGCACCTGCCAAAACAAAACAACGACCACCAAAAAAAAAAAAAAAAAGATTTTTTTTAATTAAAAAAAAGGTGGTCGCTCATTTTTCTTTATTCTCCAGTGCCAGCCTCAGGCCTCTGCTCACCGGTCTTTCTGCCCTGTTTCCCTAGTCTTGGGGTCCCTGTCCCTTTAAGACTTCCTAAAAGCGCTCGCCAGAACAAAACAGAAAAAAAAAAAAATGGTCGCGCGCTTTTCTTATGTCCTCCGGCGCCCAGCCTCCAGTGCCCGCTCACAGGTCTTACTGTCCTGTTTCCCTAGCATCCAGGGCCCCCTGCGCACGTACTGTGTCTGCGCTCTGGCCCGGATGGCTGGGGCTGGGTGTTCGGCAGCCCTGGGCTCCGTCTCCCTCCCGCTCTGCCTGCTCTTCTCCCGCCGGGAGCTGGGGGGAGGGGCGCTCGGCTCCCGCGGGGCCGGGGCTCGTATCTTACCCCCTTCGCGAGGCGCTGGGTTCTCTCAGGTGCGGATGTGGTCTGGATATTGTCCTGTGTCCTCTGGTCTTTATTCTAGGAAGGGTTGTCTTTGTTATATTTTCATAGATATATGTTGTTTTGGGAGATTTCTGCTGCTCTACTCACGCCACCATCTTCCACCCCCAACTATACATTTTTAATAATACATAATATCTAGCATTTCAAATTTTGCCAAAAACAAGAATGTTTATCTAAGACTTACAGTTCTAATCATTAATGAATTGGGGGATCTCTTCACATACCAGTTGGACATTGGTACTACCTCTTGTGTAAATTCATATTCTTCATTGATTTATCATGGAATTCTGTTTCTGTTTCTGATTGATTGTCAGGCATTCAGGTATATTTTAGATATTATATCTTTGTTGGTTTTAGATTCTATAGGTGTCTATTCTCAGTATGTCCCCAATGAGCTAACTTTGCTCATAGTGTCCTTCACTGAAGAAGAAATTGTAATTTTATGTAATTAAATCACTAGGCATTTGCTTTATATATATGTAAAGTTAGAGAATGTATTCATTAAAAAGAATCTAGCCAGGCTTATGATTAGGGCTTCCTGTAATAATTTTGTGACACTTGAAAAGTTCATATTTTGAGCATTTGAAATGTTGCTGTAGAAGAGCACAGACTTTATTAATTTGATAGTTCTTTTATATTATTAAACAGAACTTTAGATTGCATTCCATATTTTTGGTATATTCTTCGTTAACTCTTAGGTACTTTAGTTATTTTTTTACTGCTATTACAAATTATATCTTGCTCTTGGGTATATTTTCCAATTTGTTATTGCCTGTGTACAGAAACAGGTTTTATCTTTAAATGTTGGTCTTATTCACAAAATATACTGCACTTTATTCCAATATGTTATTACTACTGTTGGATTTTCAAGGTAAATTATTTTATCATCTCTAAATAATAATACTTTCATTTTCATTTTCAAAACTTATACATCTTATCTGTCTTTTCCTGTAGTATTTTTCCAGGACCTCACTACTCTGTTAAACAGTAAACATGGTAATAGACAACCTTGTCTAGTTCTTTATTTTAACAAGAACTATATCTAAATGTCTTTTTGAAGTAAAACTTTTTGTTGTTAGTTTTTTATTAGAAATCTCCCAGATTAAGGAAATTCCTTTATGTTTATAATTTGCTTTTGTGCTATGTGTTGATTTATATGAGATGACTTTCTGCATCTGTTCAAGTGATCATGAGCCGGCTACTTTTATCTGTGGCCAATTACCCTGTTTTCTGATGTTCGATCATCCTGACGTTCTTGGGATAAACAACACTTCATTATGATGTATTATAATCATGTATTACAATCCGATGGCTTCAGATAGCTAATATTTCTTAAAAATATGTGCCTCTGTGATCATAAATGAAAAGGGACTATAATTTTCCTTTTTTATTATACTATCTGTATCCAGGATTAGAATAAAAGATCCAGTAGCCTCATAAAATGGCAGTATTTTCATGTATTTCTCTCTCTCTCATTCCCAACTTGTATATGGATAAATAGAAAATATAATTCTGCAAAATGGCATTACCCTGTATATTCATATATAGACAGTTTTTGTGTTACCTGTTTTCCTTAATAAATATCTCTAATATTATATCATTATATTTTAATCATTTTGATAGTAATGCCATTGTCCATGAGATAAATTAATATTCCATAAAATAATTTATTCAATCTGTGAAATTGTTTTGAAGGGATGCCTTTTAAATAAAGCTGTATGCACTGACAAAGCACACTCCCACCCACGAAAATGTATCCGCTGTCCCCAGGGGCAATGGTGTCATGGCCTTTGCATTCTTAACACCTAGAGCAGTGCTGGGTGCATAGGACACACTGATGGTCTGTATCAGAATGAGTCAGAGAATGGTCATTTTCCCCTGCAAGTGTCTGTTGATTTGTCTGATGGGATTTATGTTTATTGACACCACAGGATAGGCATTGGCCAATGACTGGATTAACACAAAAAGCACAAAAATATGTAAACAACAGGGGAAAAATTCTAACAATTCTTCCATGCTGTTTAGTTCCTTGCTGAAACAGTTGCTGAGTTACCACCTGTCTGTGACTAAAGACTGGCCAGTCCTTGAAGAATGGTATATGAAATGTAAAAAATTTTGTTTACCAGAAGAAAGACTATTTTAAAGAGATAATAAAAGCCATAGTTGCTTTGGTGTTTAGTATGTTCCAGGCTCTTTCTGACAATACCTTATCGAATCCTGGCCACAGCCTATGAGCTAGATACTGTTATCCCCGCATTTGAGATCACAGATCAGGATCAGGTGCCTTGTCCAGTGCCACAGGGCACCATGGAGGCTCAGCTCCAACTGGGTCTGTCTGACACCGAAGCTGGGTCTCTTACCCTCTGTGCTTTTGATGTCAAGAGAGTGTCTCACGCAAACCAGTCTTCATGGGGGTGGGTGAGCTAAGCAGACTTTCAAAGAAGCATTTAGGGCTTGATAGGCAGAGAGAATAGAAATTACCCTGAAGCGTCCGCCACTGCAGATGGGAGTGGTGTTTGGTGCCAGCATTTGGCCACTTGTTTAACACCTTCTGCCTCTATGATCTCTCAACAGAGTGCAGTCATTAAATTGGTGAGTCCCCTATTAACTAAAATGTCATCTTGGCTCTTATTCCCTGGTTTCCTTCCTCCTGAACGTGCGCCTCTTGCCTGCCACACACATCGCCCCCAGCCCAGCCGACCTCAGTCCGTCTGTGGGCCTGCTCTCCTGTCCTGGTGTCCCAGAGGGGAAGCGAGGGCTCAGGCCCCTCCTGCCCTTGGGGATTCTTCCCCCTTCTCCCTACCGCCTTCCCCCCCCCCACCCCACAGGGAGTTCAGGAAGCGGAGGAATCCGTAGATCCCTGCCACAAACAATTCACACACACTCATTTGCTGGAAAGCAATGGTTGTGTCTTGAGAGCTGTTCTTTCCTATTTGAAAGTGAAGGAAATGGGCAAACACCCCCTTGAGCCTGTCGCTGATGTCCTACGTGGTTTCTTCCCCGCTGTGTCTCGTGATATTTTACACTTTGCTCTGTTGCTTGGATGATACTGAATCACTTCCCTGGAGGCCTTCATGCTTTTCTGTCCTAGAAACACTACCCTACGGGGCCCTTGTGGCTCAGAGAAGTTCCATCCCTCGAGGCTGGCATGTGCATGGTGCGCTGTGGCTCTCAGCAGGGGCTCTGCTGCTTTCAGTCACCCATGGAGGTGCCTCCTTGGATAACGTTCAAGGTAACTTAGGACATCCTGCCCACTGCAGGGAGCACTCCCACTCCAGGGCTTCAAATTTGATTCAGTTCTGAATCAAGGGCAGGCTCCCTCTGGAAGTGTGTGTCTTTAGCTGAGGCTTAGCTGGACATTTAAAGATTAAGGGCAAATGATTCTTATGTCTCCAAAGCTTTGTGGGGCTGTAATGGCATGTTCTTCTTGTGGATGAATTCACAAAGGACGTGGAGAAGGGGTTTCGAGTGCTAGCAGCTAGCAGAGCCAGGAGTGGAAACCAGACACCTGTGTGGATACTTACACCTGCCAGAAGAGCAAGAAAAATTGAGGCCTTTTGTGAAAGATGGTGTCAAGAAAGGAAAAGATGCAAGAACTGGATATAGACAGGTCTTTATCTATTAAAAAAACCCTTTTAGTTTAGCTTTTAAATTCCATGATTTTTTTTCAGATTTATTGAGCTATGATTGACCCATAACATTATATAAGCTTAAGGTGGACAGCATGACGATTCTGTGAAGCATTCTTCAGGGACCCTGGGTCATTCCTACTGTGTATGTGAGTCCCTCTGCTTCTCTGTTCCACTCTCTTCCTGCCTTGGGCACATGTCCTTCTATGACCTTAACAGAGAAGAAACTTGTAACTGGCATTCAGAGTTTGCTCATGTCTTCCCATCTGATCAAAGCATCGTGTAGAAATGCACCAGGCACGCATATGAAGTAGATGTGTGATGCAGATTGTATGATTAGTAGGAAAACTTTCTTTGCATTTTGTATGTTATGCTTTATTTTCTAAAATTCAACCCAGAAGTTTTGAATACTTTGATTATAGAGATTAAAAGTACCCTTGCTTAACCAAAATTGCATACTTACTGTTCGTATCATATACATTTTTAAAATTTGGCTTAATCAGCTAATTAAAATTGTGCAGAATACAGTCAGTCCTGACAGTTTTCAACATCAAAGAGCTTTAATACAGGAGTGAAAGAATAGGAACAGTATTCGGCGAGGTACTGAGCAGGTCCTCACCTTCCAGACATGCTGTATCCCAGATGAGCAAATGTACAAGGCTCTTCCTTTCATTGTATGGATTCTGATCAGTAGCTCATATTAGCAAAATGTGCAGGCTAGGACACATGCCATCTAGAGGAATGTTTACATTGCAGTTGGTGTTGGCACACACCTGGGGAATGATAAAGCTGTGCATCAGCTGGGTTGCAGTTCGTATATTTAAGCCTCAGAAGAAGGAGGCTGTGCTGATAACCAGCATCTGTATTAAGAATTTCACTGTATGGTCTGGAAACAAATCTACTTTTAAGCCACATATCAGTTTATTGTAATCTGTCTTTATTTTAAGAAGCCATGCTCAGAAGTTGTTGAGGAAGAAAGGTAAAAATACATAAGAATAAGGTAAATGTAAATAAAAGAGAAAAAATAATGCAAATTACTCTTTAGGGTTGAGAGATGAAGTGATCAGTAAAGAGTCAATTGATAAAGATTACCTACAAACATTGAAAAGTTAATTTACTATGCATGGATATACTTTTTTACATAACATTTTCTTTTGATTATAACAATTTTGGTTTCTCTGTGTAACATTTGTGGAAATTCAACAGCATCTGAAATAGAAAAACATCTCAGCAGTATTCGAACCACTGACACCTTTGGCGATTCCTTCTGGGCTCTTTTCTGTCATGCGCCCCTCGCCCAGTCATTCTGTTCATCTGTATTCTGGGCGCCCCTCGCATTTGGCTCTCTGTCTCCAGTATCCTCCCAGATGCAGCCTCAGCCCTGGGCCTGCACACGTACCGGGGGGCCCTCCCTCGTGCTGGCCGTGGACTGAGGGGCCTGGGCTTGCCTCACCTCTCCCCTGGGGACACCCCTGCCCCACTCTCCCCTCCCCTGTCTCCAACTGCCCAGGCCCCTGCTCTTCCTCCGACATGCCTGCCTGCCCACTTTGGCATCTTTGTCGTGCCATCCCTCTGCCCTCAGTGCCTTCCCACAGGGAGGCTGTGCTTCTTTCCCCACTTCATTCAAGGGTCTGTTCTGACAGCAACTTACAGGGAAGGACATCTGGGCACCAACTTCCCTACATAAAGCCTCTCTATGTCCTCACCCCTCTAAGCTCTTCCGTGCTTCTTGTCAAATATATTTATTTCCTTATTACCTAGTTATCCCTTCATATACGGATGCTACTAATGTGTACACATTGATGTGACAGTTAATGCATTTATGAGGCCAGTCTATCTGTTCCAATAGCAGACAGCTGCTTTTCTCCTGCTTTCCAGGGTGCCATCATACTGTCTAAAGGCTTATATATGCTTTCTCCAGCTTTTAAAATGACATGCTATTTTGTTTTATTTCCAGTCTCGCTGTTTTGGTCAGAACTTTCAGGAATAATAATTATTAATAATAAGAGTGAATACTGGTTCTTTTCTTAGGCATTTTGTTATGAATTTCTACACTACTTCACCATTTTAACAATGTGGATGCCTGGTAGAGAAAAACAGTCATTTTCCTTCTAGAAAATTTTCTTCTCTTTGATGTTTTCAAATCAAGAATGAATATTTCAGTTTAACAAATAGCTTTTTACTTTACATATATGATCTATTGGATTACACAGTAAACCTACTGGTAAGATCCGTGAGCTGCACCATTGGTGTCTACATCTTGTGGAACTGCGTAGTCCTGGTTCAGTGCCACTCATTGTGAAATCTTGCTTGGAGTCCCTCAATTATTGTGGTGAATTCTGCAAAGAAGCTTAAAAGTGCAATATTTTCCTTTAAATTTCATGTCAGTATCATTCCTAAATACAGAAAACCAACACTTGGTCACAACTCTTGGAGAGAGCACATTTAGCACATTTAACTGTAAATAAATTATATTTCAATAAGGTTGATCTTTTTAAAATGCAGAAAACCAGTATTGTTTAAGCTTTTCATGTTAATTGATTAAGTAATTTAATTGTGGGCACTGGGGACACAAAACTGAGCCATCAAGAATAGCAACAAAAAAGACATATTCTCCGTCTTCTCCTGGAATATCCAGTGCATTGGGGAAGAAGGGGAGCACACATCACATATTGACTTTATGAAAAAGGAGCTTATAAATGATACAAATAACCTAACAGGAAGGAACTTCCCGTGGAGACATGTAGGAGTAGAGGTGCAGCAGGCTTATGAGGGAGGGGTGGCCCGGGAAGGCTTTTCCAATAATTCTCAAAAAAGTTTGGAAGTATTAGGAAGAATGAAAATTTGAAGGGGAGCAGTCAGCGCACCCTAAAGAAGGGCGGAGGCCTGTGTGCAGAGCCCCTGCGATCTGAGCACGCTGGGATGCCCGAGAAGCCAGGACGCGCCAGGCAGGCCGGAGCCGGAGACAGCGGGGAAGAGAGCGGCCCGAGATGCCCCCGGAGGGGCAGAGCCACGCTGTGCCCGCAGATTTGGTCAAGTGTGATTTTTATCCTAAGAATGCTGGGGAGCCTCCTGGGGACTTGGCACCATCAGAGGAGAAGAAATGATCATGGGCCATGTGCAGGCAGGGAAATTAGGAGCAGTGGTGGAAGGAACAGACATTTAGGAAATAAACATCTACAGTAAAATGAGAAGTGAACCCACACATCTCCCAGATCAGGAGACGGGAACAATGCAGGCGCCCCGCGAGGCCCAGCCTCGCCGCTGTCCGTATCCTTCCCAGGGCAGAGGGTGCCCGTCAGAGGCTGGGCCACGGTCCTGGGTAAAGACGCGTGTTGCTGAAGCGGCTTTTCCTACACTGTAGGCACTGCTTCCATAGGCACCCAGCCCCCCTGACGTTACAACCTGGAACCAGGAAACTTTTTCCTTTAAACCCCTGTGCAGGTCACGCTTTGTCATTAATTCAGACTCCCTATACTTCAGTACACCCGTTAGTGGGAGGTAAGACCACTGCAGCTGCACTTCCTGTGAGTCAGCCGAGGAGGCGGAGGACCC